>NW_023998600.1:9355-122634 GCF_014805625.2 Glossina fuscipes | reverse complement strand
AAAAAAAAAAAAATGGTTTTTATTATATATAACAGCGTAGACAAACTGTACACAAAAGGCAGAAATCGTCCACGCTCACCCGATTTTTTTTTTTTGTTTTCTTTTTTTAATAGAAACGGTAGATATAAAAGATTCGTTCGCAGGTAAATATAATTTGCTTATACGTTTTATATCAATTAATTTCTTGTTAATTCGTCTTTAACAATGTAATTTGTCCGTAATTACAGCACTTTAAGTGTCACTTAGATAGTATTACAAACTATAATGAAAATCTGCTACATAAATATAAAATAAATGACATTAATTATTATTTAATTTACTATCAATTTACAAAAATTAATTATGTAATAATAGATGTTTACAATCAAGTATTTTGCTCTTTTTTTTTTTTTGTTTGTTTGTTTGCCTTAATAAAAACAATGATTTAATGATATTTAAAAAAGGATAAATTAATCGAATTTGACGTGTAATTTTACCTGACAGCTTCCATAGGATGGCACTTACGTAGCTGATGAGAGAATTTTGTGAAACAGACAACAGAAACGAACGAAATTCTTATCGTTATTCTAAGAGTACAAACTATACCGGCTACAGAGTGTTGAAATGTTAACCAAACTGACAGTTAATACGTGTGCAATACAGTTGTTTTTCTATTTTGCCACAAACCCACCAGAAAGAGATCGCTAATAGCAATTTGTTCTGACATAGTTGATATATGTTAGAAACGCAGGGCAGATATCTGTTTCGTTTAAGAAAACTTTTAGAGCAAAAAAAACTTTTTTTTTTTTTGTTTTAATTTTGTTGGCGTTGCGAGCTAATGAAGTAATGAATGAATATAAACTTTTTCCTACCAATGCAGGTATTTTACAAAGTATTATACGAATGGAAAATGTGATGGCTGCTAAAAATCAACAGGATAATAATATTTTTTCTAATTTGCAACCACCATTAGCCTGTGGGCTATTAAAAATCTCTTCAAACACAAACCACAATAATGCGGAAAATAGGTCGTGTAAAGGTGAGAAGGAATTACTATTGCTTTACACTGATTGTTTACTTTGCCCCCGTTTGTTCATGTGTAAACTCACTTGATTTTATAATTTTTCCTCCGGAAAGGAAAAGGATTTTATATTAACTTGAAATAAATAATGAAGATTTTAAATAACATGTGTGGACAGAAGGCAATATTTGCTGTGAAAAGAAAGCTTAGTAACTTGTATAAAATGAAACCAAAGAAAGATAATAAAAAGGCTGACTACATACTAAGTCAAGGAGCTGAAAGCCAGAACTTTTATTCTGCTATATCTGTCAGGGGCAATATACAGCATATTCTGTCATTGCGTCTGTTAGAGAGAACTCGCCGTTAACGTGATGTGGATCAGATAGAAGTGAGGAAAAGAGATAGAGGTAAATAGTGGCCGCAGTCTATTGAGTGTGTGCATAATCGTTAAGTCTTATGTTTTTATCGCCTAAGCACTCACACCACAGTTACAGTGAGATTTACGATATAATCCATCACAACCGCTGCCTTTTCCTACCTTGTTTTTGCTTAACAACTCCATATATTCGATTAAACATGAAGCATGATTAGGGGATTTTTGGAAGAACGCATACCATGATGCCTTCATGTCGATGTATTGTACTATCTTCAGAATTAATGCTGTAGCGTATGTGATTTCGCTGAAATGTAAAAAACATCGGGAAAGAAAAAAAGGAAGCTTGGCTTGTCTGCCCGCGATTGCTACCAGCGATTATATTTCGTATATTAATGGATGTGTTTCTGAGGTCTTAAGTGTGAAACACATCGAACATCGTCAGTCTATGGAGTCTTTAATTTCGGACTTATTAAAGCGATGAGAAGTCCAACTTAAAAACTGTTGAGCACTTCACACTTGACAATTTATTTCATTTCTTCAATTTCATAGAATAGACTTCGCAGGCTTTGACAAATAGTCGAATGGTTTCCATAAAAACTTATAAATGCAAGGCATGCGCGCCACGTGCTACGGAAAGCGTTCATTTGCTGCGAAAAAGAAAAATCTTTTCTAATTTTAAAATTCATGTAGTCTTGTTAGATACTTTCGTGCCTTTTTCTTCTTTCCTTTTTTCGCTATATTCTGGAATCATTTGAAATGGTGAATTATATTAGATGCTTGTACCAATGCACATAGTTGCTAAAACCGTACGACACCGTTGCTGCAGATGCCTATCGACATCAATGGAACAAATTAAATGATGTGTTGTTGTAAAAAGACCAGCAATAGCGGCGAAAATGGCTACCACAAGAATTAACTGGAAATGCTATTTTGAGAGTTGTTAAGATGGAAAGTTGTAGCTCGAAGTTGTAGCTTAGAAGTTCTGCCACACCCAGCGTTCTCACCCAAACCGGGCGCTTTCATATAGATGCAGCATGGCATAGCTGGCACGCAGTTTCACAAAGTGGAAAGAGTACGAAAATGGGTCGATGATAGGATCGCTATCCAATCAATATCATTCCTTCGACGCGCTATCGCCACTTTACGCGAAAGGGTGGGAAATAGTTGTAGAAATTGATGGAAAATATTTCTATTAATATATATTGTGCCAGTTTTCCCCAATAAATAACTTTTTCAAGTGAAAAAACGATCAGAATACACGCAAGGATCTAGTAATTATAACTTTGTTCTAATTATTTCCCACAGCGTCCGATGAGCCAAGCAAAGACTATTTTAAGCCAGCGCAGTAAGCAATATGTTTATCTATTTACAGCCTAATGGAGGTGAGTTTGAGACGGTAAACATGAAGCATATAGGTGGCCCATAAAGAGTCATGTTAAACCCAAGAATAGTTTACAATAATTCTTATGGGTTTAGTGAAAAATCGTCGCCAAATGTGTAAAGCGCATGGGTATTACCGGGTGTCATAAAAATTGAAGCCATTCTTCTATTTTGAAATTATTTGATAGAAATGTTTACAGTCAATATGTATGAACGTAGCGTCGATTTCCAAATTCTCTTGTTATTGTAAAATTGTAAAACTGCAATCTATTCGATTCATCTTCTGCCATAGTAACGAAAATGAGAAAGTAAGAATTTTACTCGATAGCCAACAATGTCTTAACTTTATATATATATACTCCGTAAATATTTTTACACGCAAAAATAAATAATGTAAAGAAAATAATAACAAAAAGCAATAGATATGTAAATGTAAATATATATCAATGTTTCTAATGTAAATATAATTATGCAAACATACATACACACACACACACACACACACACACACACACACACGCGCGTACAGATATTTGTTTATTAAGTAAAAACATATAGATTTTTGGCAAACAATAAAAAATGTAACTAACTTGAGTAACAAATATTTAAAGAAGAAAAGGAGTTGGTTGGCTTGTAGAGCCCTTGATTGTATCGAGAAGTGGAAACAATTCATGAACACTAACACATATATTATGGCCCAGGTGCCAAAGATCGATCACAAAGCAGTCTTAAACCAGTTTCACAAACCCACAGCGATTAACCCAAAAGAAAAAATGTGATGAACCGAAGCCTTGACCAAACGGAATGAAATCGACTTATTTCTTAAATGGAGGGTGATTTGGGGATGAAAACTGGGTGACATACGACAACATTGTGTGAAAACGACTGTGGTCTCATTAGCAGCAGCAGTTCGATGTTGAAAAGGTTTTCTTTCATGCCGCAAGGATAAAATTGTGAGAGCATCTTTGTCTCTGGATCAAGTCAAGTGGCACCAATTTTCGCTCCTTTTCAAGTTTTTCAATGGCGCAATGGTTAACGCTTTGATCAGTCATGTGTTTCTCGCAAATTGATCATGTGTTTGTTATCATCTTCAGCTAATAACGTTTGCAGGTCGGCATCCGATCATGTTTTTGATCATCTGCAATGCGCCTTGAATTAAATCGATGCAGCTACAGGTACATGCTGCTGCGACATCTGTATACAGAAATCTCTATAGGTAGGGTTCAGCAATGGATGTCTGCCGTAGGCCTTCTCAACCAACGACGTGCCTTAGCTGTTTTTTTTTTTATCAAGTTTATTAAGTTAAAGCAGGAAAGCAAAGTTTCTTGCAGACGTTTTTTATCGACACAAAACTCGACGTCGTCGCTGCTATACATGCTGGTATCACTACACGTTATTATTAACAGATGTTCAAGCAAAAAAGAAAACCGCGAAGATTAGACATATATATGCATTGTGCCCTCATCAGATCACAAAATTGAAATCCGGACAATTTATTGTTGTGTTGATTACACTTTTCACGTCAGAGTTTTTCCTTCGTCATCAGGAATTTTGGCACGTTGTGGCCATAGCCTTGCTAACGATCACATCATTTAGCAGAATCTCTCAATAAGTTTTGTTTGTTGGGAATTGGTAAAACGTCTCCTCGACTTAAAAAGAAAAATTATTTTTTCATGTGGCTTACGGCACAGTGACATAACTCTTTAAAGGTAAAAGAAAGGAGGTTGCGTACTGTGGGGAGCCAAAGTCGTCCCTCGTTTTGGCCTCACAGTTTTTCCGTCTCTTGTGGGGGGAGAGAGCTAGTCTAAGTTAGAGAGTAAGTTAGGGACTAAGTTAGAGAGTAAGCTAGAGAATAGATTAGAGAATAAGCTACAGCATAATGCAGAGAATAGGCTAAGGAATAAGAATAGATTAAGAATAGGGTAGGGATGGAATAAGAATAGAATAGGAATACATTAAGAGTAGGATAAGAATAGACTAAGAATAGGGTAGGGTAGGATAATTTAGTTAGCGATGTAGAGGAGTTTAGTGAGTGATGTTTAAGAAGTTGGTCGGGACCGCGGATAATTAATAAAAAAATAAATAAAAAAAATAAGGAACACTATAAACGACTTGTAATACAAATTTCCTGCGTTTCCTGGGCCACTGAGCTACCCCAGCGCCAGAGAATGGGCCGCAAAGGCCCTCACAGTATATTTTGGCGTAATCACGTACATTGATGTGCAAAGCCTTACGCTAGTACTTTGGTATGAAATAAAGTCACAGTCTATACCGGATTAGTTTTAAATTTTCTCTTCTCTCCAAATTAATATTGACTTTCTAATAAAGCGAAATCGAATCTGGTAACACGAATCTAGTAGATGTCGTTAGGTGCGAACCAAAGAAATGACGTTGCAAAGACAATAACAATATATTTTCACCAACTAATATGTAACGTTTTGGGTGTTGTTGTTATCATAAGAAAAGTTATATTTATGTATGATGCAAACTTAAGCACATGAGAAAAAAAAAATTGTAAATTTTATAATTCATTTTCTCTCCGAGTAATTAACTGTCACATAATGCTAATCAATTTCTATTTATATCTTAAATGAATTTTAATGAAATGTATCAAAATTTTAATTACCAACATTGAAATGCTTTTAACTTACCTTGGTTGTTTAGTTGTGTATGCAAATTATTTAATTAAATAGTAAATGTATGCGTGCGTACCAAAATAGCAAAGACAAAGTTAATCAATTAAATTAATGATGATGATGACGTTGATGTGCACGCATACTATATCTCAAATTTATTCGCATTCATCGCATTTCAAACACTTTACCAACATTGTTCAATAGATTATACGTGAAAATCTCCTTTATACATATATACATATTTATTTTTTAGCTTTAGTGTGTTTCACGCACTACAATGAAAACGTAAATGCATCAATTACAAATGTTAGCATTAAAATTGTTGATTGACCTACCAGTTACCGTTTGGTATTCATATGTTTACGTTAATACACACACACACACATGCATTTAGCTTCCATTACACGACCAATCTATAATTGTAACAACACAATTTGTTAATTGTGTTTATTAGAGCGTAAATAATAATTCCCTTAAATGTATGTTAACATTTCAATGAATGCGTGCATTCGAATGCATTATATCAGGCATGGCCAACTTTACTTCTAACAGTATTGAACTTCTACATCAATCAGGATATAGTGATAATAGATACGAGATACAATACGACTTTGGTAACAAGCTTACGTACATATATGTACTTTCACAAACTTCATAAAGTATATACGATCTTCTATACGTTCATCTATCAACAGGTCAACGTTTGTAGGCTTAGAGTCGCAAAAATTGGGTCAGAACGCCAAATAATGGGCTGTATATTATTTTTGTTTTCCTCGCTAGATGGCTATAATTTAGTAATAAGAATTCGTTGAATCCATCCACAACCATGCCCAAGGGAGGAAGATATATAACTTACAATTCATAGCAGGTGTTAATATAAAACTCGGTACTAACATCAATCAGGGCAAACTAAAACTTAAATGAAGAGTTCATTAGAAAACGGTCCAGAGACACGCCCATATAAAATAAAAGTCTGCGTTTTACAGTCTCTTCGGAAGATAGATAGATAGATTTAAAAGATGAAACTCTATTATCTAGAATCAGAATAGAACAACAAACAACAACTGTCCGTTTTGGATTCTTTCATCCAGATAACGTAGGACTTGGAGTAAATAAAAAATATATCAAAAAAGTTTAAAATTATATGATTACAAAACTTTCAGCATATCGTACAAAAAGGCATCTGGCAGAGAAACTTATCCTTTCTCTTTTTTGAAGGAACCGCTTGTCATACCCAATTCTACGTCGAAGTAAATAGTAAATGTATATTATGAAGATATTTTTATAAGACTGAAAGGATAGATAAATAACGGACAAAACCAATAAAATTTGTAGATTCTGTCAAATAAGTAACGGGAATCCAATATTGAAAGACTCAAATTTCGAGTTGATAGTGCAAAGATATGTTGAAATTACTCTTTCCTTCAAAGCGCACATAAAGCGCCATGAACTTTTAAAAAAAACTCCCGTCCTTTTAACATGCTATTATGTTGATTTGGTAGATATGATATCGCAAACGTCAGGGAAATCTAAATAATAATGTTGGGAAGTGGTCATTTAAGCTTGAGTCAGAAAGACTCAATATGTACCAAAGTTCGGCTTTTGGGCATAAAATGTTTTGTACGTCATTATTACCCACAGGTATTGAATATCCTTTGCTCTTTAGCAGAGGTTTCCAACTCTATTAGTATCGTTGACTGTTTGCACTAAGGTACCGGAGTCTGTTGCAAGGCGACTTAACTTTTCTCGAGAAAAAGTTTTTCCTTTGCAAAGCATCCAAAACCGAATTGATGCTAAGATTTATTCTTATACATGAATTTATAGCCACAGGCCAAGTGGCTAGTTAGCAGTGAAAGAGTGGTTGTATGAATTTTTCTCTTCCATAAAATATAAATTAGTTTGCGTTAAGCGATTTTAATCAACTGATATTCTAAGAAGAAATTTGAAAGAAGCAATGAAGATAATGCAAGTAAAGGGTTTTGGATTCGTTCCATGGTTTAAGCGTTGGGGCGAAAGAAGCCACTTTTATAGGAATTCATATAAGGTTTGATCTTCGACTATAGCACGTTCTTTTCCATTTAGTAAGTCCCATTGCCTTTTGGCCTAGGCCTATATACTTTTTTGAGTCTTATGATAATGCAAGTAAATGGTTTTGGATTCCTTCCCTAATTTAAGTGTAGGGGCGAAAGAAGGCACTTTTATAGGAATTCATATAAGGTTTGATGTTCGACTATAGCACGTTCTTTTCCATTTACTAAGTCCCATTGCCTTTTGGCCTAGGCCTATATACATTTATGAGTCTTTGGGATAGTTGGAATAAACGGAATATAATAATTATTGACTTTTCCTCTTCTTCTTAATGGCTAATTAAAAATTCATTTTTTAAATTTGTTGCTTTTTTTTTGTATTTACCATAAAATGACGTACTCTTGTATGCGTTTATTTAGTTTGTTTCATCGATTCGTAAAACACATTACCATAGCATCAATAATTTCTCATATAACGTTTGTTACAATTGTAATATAACTTTTTTGTCCATTTCGATCATTTTATACACAAGAATTATTATCATTTTTCTATTCGAACTCACTTAACGATATTTCAATAAATGCCAACATTTTAAATTATCTTACATACGAAAATTAGTGTTGTATTATGGTATTTTTATTGAGTTGTTTGTTGTTCGAAATGTATGTTTTGTTGTTTTCGTAGAATTTGTTTTTAAATTATTGTACAGTTTTTCTATTTTCGATATGTTACATGCCACTACCGGTTGGTGAGATAAGCTTTAATGTCCCAAACCGCTTCTCTAGGCACTTCATGTTCATTAAGTTGAGTCAATGTAAATATGATTATGAGCTGAGTTTAACCCGTTTAGAGCTATTTGCAGACATCTAAATGATGTCTAGCACTTAATCTCAATGTCGGATTCTAGAAAGTCTATCAAAACAATTTTGCGTAATACGTGCGTTTTGTTTTTTGTTGTAACTAAGTTTTCAGCTTAACATCTTATTATGATTCGGGAATTAATTGGTGTTGTTGACTGGATCGGTTGTCAAGCTTTTTTATGTTTGCAATGGCTTAGGAGTTCACTTGCGATTTGGTTCTGTACTCGTCGTGGGTGTGCCTTAATGCTAGTTGTGTATATGGTTTATTTCTTTTTTTTAATTTATTTATTTATATGCATGAATATATGAATTATTATTTATTAATTATTATCTTTTTCCTTATGTACCTTATACCTAATTCATTTTAGTTGAGCTTCATGTGTACGTAAGAATAATAGAATATTGAACAATTATTATAAGAGCGTAAGTTTCCGCCGACTGTCTGCTTCCTTTGATTTTTATTTAATTTTACGAAAGAATAAGGAATAATATTTTTTTAAGTAATAAAACAAAACAAATAAAAAAAAACTGTAATTAATAACAATTAAGAAAATTGTATTCGGTCGTGATCGAAACTTTCATGTCCATCGTAATTGTCCTAAACAGAAACAATAAACGGGAAGCAACCAAATTTTCGTACTATATAATGCTGGCTGGGCGCGGCTGACTTTTCTATTTTCTGAAGAGAAGTAGAAATTTTTTATGGTATTCGTACAAGCAAAGGTGTTCGCAGTTTTTGTAGCTTAGGCGTATGGGTATTGTAGGTGTTCTTTTGCAAATTTTTAGGCGCTATCTTCATTTTCGCGAACGAGGGAATATTCAGCATTGATACTACATTGTTAGGCGAACGGACAGCTGCACAAATGCGCAGACAAGCAGGCTGAGGTGCATTCCGAATTTGAAGCTGGTTAAGAACTCATGTGCTCTATGGGGTTTTTGAAGGTTACTTCTGAAAAAATTAAATTATTGGTAAGCGTGATTCTTTTCCCCATTTTTGCACACGTACTACAGCATCTGCCATAGAATATACGTTCAAATTTATGTACATTTAGCTTCCGTAGTGTTTATATCAGTAAGGAGCAAAAAGCAATTTTTTATTTCTATAAAAAACGAGAGGTTTTTTCAGTTAACGTGGTACTGTAGATGTGTCCTTTAACCGATTCGGCCAATTTTCAATATCAACCAGCATTCAAAAACGTCTAATGTTTCTGCTTCATTTCAAGTTGGCAACTGCGCTTTTACTGTCAGAAAAATGGTTACAAGAGACATTACATAGACGGAGAGAAGGACATGCTTAAATCGATTCAAAATTTTGTGGTAATCAAGAACATATACACTTTGGGGGATCTTTGAACCTTTGTTCAGTGCATTGCGAACGTTTTGACAAAATGGGTATACCTCTCATCCTAAGGTGATGGGTATAAAAAAAAAATTTTTTTTTTTTCTAATATCACTCAATCCATCAGAAGATCTCCCTTATACGTGTAACAAGTCAGGAAGAAGTGGAGGCAGTAAAAGACATATGGAATGGAAGTGACCATGGGCGGGAGGGTGTGTGCTAGTTCAATTTGCCGGCTTGGCGCTCAGTACAGTGACGACCATCGATTTAATTGCCGCGACTCTTATCTTAAAAAAAAAATAAATGTCGCCATCTGCTACTTTCACACATCCGCACGTTTCTTATTACATTTTTCATTACATTTTTAATCATTTAAAGTTTTGTCCCATTAATTTCTTAGAACTTAGAAATCTCCGGTCATTGATTGCTTTTGACGGAATCATTTGCTTTACTGCACTGGTCACTTGAACGCAGATCATGTGGGAGGTCAATGATAGCTTTCATGATATGATGAGTTCCGTTTATATTCCGTATATCTTCAATCTAAGATGATTTGTATTTGTTAGTGGCTCAATGAAATAAGCCGTAAAGAGGAATTTTGTAGACTTTACATTTTATCAGTTATATAGAGGTGAGGTGTATATTGCTTTGAGGTTTTTATATGGATGGCTGCCTATGAATACCTAAGGCCACTGCATATAATGGCACAGTGCTATATAATCCGTTATTAACCACCCGTGATACCAAAAATCAATTTCTGGAGCTTGTGGTTTGGGCACCATACGCCGACATCATCGCGGAGAAACGGGCTTCATTGTCTTCTCTCACAGAACTGCAATGACATCGTGGAATATCTTGAAATAGTCGTCCGATGAGTAAAGCTAGATAGAACATAAATGTAGCAACACGCTCTGCAGTCTATACAACAGTTCTCTAATCCGAATATCTTTAAAAAAAACTCGACTACAGAGAAATGAAGCGTTTAAGTAAATGCTCTTTTTAAAGAGAACTTCTTCCGCTAACTTCTTCTTGGGCACATCAACGCTAGACATTAGATATATGTATAATGCAGTGGGCATACAAGTCGATGCTAGCGTAATAGCACGAATGACACGCTATTAATTATAAAATATCATACAATAATGCATTCAAAAACGCTGTGTAAGCAAATGTTGATTTCACGTACAGCACCATCCTATAGCCAGTTTTAATTGCGTTCAACCAGCACAATCATTATTAAGCAAAAGTTCAGTTTCAATTTTGTGTAAATATCGCAATGTTACAATAATATGTTCGGTAATTATGAACGCATGTCCTTAGCAGGGAAATGCAAATGAACAAGAATCGCATATTGGTTTCATATTTATTGTATAAGCTGCGAGAGAAATCTCCCTCCGCGAAAAAACAAAGAAATGGATACATTTAACACTTTTTTTACACGGTAGATACGCAGACTATGAAGTCTCCCATTAGCAGCTGTTTTTTTTTTCGTTTTCTCAAGTTGCTTATATAATACTTGATATGCAACTGCATACAACTTAAAATTAGGTTGAGATCTGAATGCACGCTTCATGTCAGGATCATGAGTAACAATAGATTGTTCCCAATTTCGCGAATTGAATCAGTCGTTAGCAATTGAACTCCAATTGCGAGTACATCCTTATCGACCTCCTTATTATGATATTCTGTCATAAATTCAATCAAATCATTCCCATTCAAAGGACTTTCTCGCATCAATTCTTCGATGTCAGCCACTGTCATGTTCTCAAAGCCTTCATCACTTTCGTTATAATGTCAGGGCACACAGCTGATTTTTCTACTACGGAACTCCCACGTACGACGCTTGCTGACGAAATGAAAATTAAAAAAAAAATTGTTTGGAGGATCCTGCTAGAACAAGAAATTCGTGTAAAAAAGTGTACTTGTTCTTATCGATGAAGCGTGTTTTTTGAAAACCGGTTTAAAAAAGACCGTGTAAGAAGAGATTGGGTGTATTAAAGCGCAGTACATTTGAGTAAAAAATGTTTTAACTAGACTTTGCGAATGCGTAACAAAAGTGCTCGTACTGCATATATTGTATTTTTAGTGTCCTCAGCAAAGCGTATATCAGCTACGTAAAGGCCTTTTACACATAAGGTAAAAAATATTCTTGAGTAGAATAAATGATTCGAAAGAAAGAAGGTTTAGTTTAGCAGGAAATATGTAGTCTCTCAGAAATTCCTGAACTCATTACAATACCTATGTGTAGCAAACTATGTTAGACATCTAACTGTAAAGGGAAGAATGAAAGAAAGAAACTTTAGAGTTATTTTTGAGTTTTTCTTGTGAAGTTATTAGAAGGTGCGTTTCATTGCGATCGCTTTATTGGAAATAAACGATGGAAGGATGGAAGAGAGAAACCTTAGAGTAAGGAGGAGTGATAAGCTTTCAACTATCTATGGACTGAATATGAACAGTTTAAAAACGTTAGGATTCGTTACATTCGCTGCATCAATAGAACTCGCGAAGCGAAGAACATCTTCATAAGGTACAAATCATCGTTTTAAAGTCAAAATATTTTTGGAAAAAATCTTCCATTAAAAGAGATAATCCCTGAAGTTGCAAACGAAATAATTTCCACTAAATCGAACATTTATATACCGCAATTAAAAATTTTATGATTGATTATGATTTATTATTGCATGTTGAAAATTCTGGAATATTTCCAGCTAAAATCTAGGACAAGAGTAATTTTCTTTTCTTTTTTTTTTTTGTTCATTTACAATATATTTACATATGTATGTTAATATACGACAAAAGAAAAACCTTAAAAAAAAACTTTCACTTAAACCTACTATAGTCAGAATTTTTTTTTTTTTTACTTTTTTTTTTTTAGTTATTCTTAATAAAGAGTTTTTAATGCCAAAAAAAAAAAAACTCCAAACGCCCATTCATGCCCTCTTTTCGTGTTGTTTCGTACACATACATTTATTGTAAATTCCTATCATAAATTTTAATAAATAGCACTCATACGCCTGCAAGCCTTTTTATGATACATATTTCAAGTAATCTCTGAACGAATTTTTCTAAAAAATAAAAAAAAAACAATTATCAGCCAAATAAGTTTAAAAAAAAGGAAATGAAACTTATATGAAAAAAAAAGTAATAATAATTAAAACATTAATAAATTGATTTCATCTCTTTAAAAATTGTTAAACTATTTAAAATTTGTTATATTTACAATGTGTGTATACATTATAAGCGCACGTGTGCGTGCATTTGTAAGTGCATCGTTACTGATGAACAATTGTAAATTAAGTGAAAAAATGTTTATATTTAATCTTTCGTGTTTGCATAATTATTATTCATAATTAGTTCAAATTAAATTTATTTATTGTTAAAATAATATATTCATTTTCTTATGACTTGTTTTTCTAAAGGTATTTTTATATCCACTGACCAGATGTAGATGCATATTAATTTTTATTTTTAATTTATTTATTGTCTCTATATGTTTTGTAGAAAAAAGTGTGGATTGAAATGTTGCCGGATAACATAGACCATATGCTCGCCTGTATTGAAAACTCTACCACGCTTGAAATTTGAACCCGAGACCATTGAGTTGTTAGTTGCATTCGTTTGACTACTCGGCCACTTATGCCGATTTTCAGGTTTTTTTATTATTTTGGCCATCTTCGTACGCTAATCATAAGTGCTTTCGTAAATATATGATTTATTAAATGGTCTCAACAAATACCCTTAGCAAGCATATTAAAATATATTTGCTGTACTCCATTCTTATACTTGTCTTACGAGACTTGGAATAGAAGTCCAGTTGTCTTTCCTTCCAGTTGATTAATCCTTCAATTCGTTGTAATCGGCGCCTAGGACCAGGTTTATGGCCGTTGTAGTTAAATTGATCAAGTGTGTAACCATGTCACCAGTTTTAGTTAGTGAAATTAATTTTAATGCCGTACGTCGCCGGTGGCACTTTATCCCAATTAACACATCGTTCTAACGCTCTTTTTATGATATATTTAACTTTTTTCACGATATGAGATATTTAACCCTTTCATGATTGCTATCATTTATCCTCATGCATTTTTGTTGCTGTAAAACAATAAATAAAAATTACGCTTATTGATAACCTGAGTAACCCTACATATATCCATTCTTATCGATCATTCGTAAATGTCATCCTGCCCTGTAAAAACGAAAATTTTTGCCCCAGTATGGAAACTACTTTTAAAACATAAAAGATCTTATACAAGAAACTTAACTTAACAACGAATACAGTGCCAAACTGAATGATATATATGTTGTAACGTACGCCGTCTTTTTTGCTCGGCTTCTTTTCATATTAAGTTCATACCGCTAAAGTATGATTTTTAAGGTAGTATAGGTTTTATGTACAATTCTTAGGAGATCTGTTTACAAATTATTTACAAGAACGCATGCATTCGCGACGCTTGAATTCTCGTTCTGGTCTTCTGCGTTCGAATATTTCAATTCAACTCTCTTCACTCGACTGACTTTCGACTCACTTTACATCCCTCCGACTATATTTTTCGACTAATTTTTATCTCTTGGAAATTTTCTGCTTATATATCCTTTTACAAGCAAGTTACCATTACCCATATTCGTCGCGATATTTTTAGTCCTTTAATCCGCGTTTTCTCAAAATTTTTGTCAATTGTTGCTAACCTTTTCGCTAATGGCCAGTTGTAAGACGCAGATAGGGCGCGATAGTTTTTCCCTGTCTTTAAAATTTTGTTTCGTCGAAAATCGAATAGTTTTCATAAGAAGTCAAATCATCAAATGTAACGTTTACGTAGCAACGCATATTTGCCAACCACAACGCCTCTTGATCTAAGATAAAGATGGCTGGGAACGCTTTGTGTGCGGCCAGCACTTAAGAAGTTTCTGACTAAATTCTCCTCAGAAAAAGTTTAATTTTAAATATTTTATGATGAAAATTTTGCCTGTACTAGCAATTTAGCAAAAAAACTAACGGTAGCAAATTTGGATTGCGTAGGTCTATTTTTTATATTGTAATCTATATAAGGTTTATCACGCAATCTATATTCTTCATCAATGTGAATAGGAGCGCTATCGACTTAACCATACTGGTGTTTCTCGACATTTTGAGAAATTATGATCTTGACCTAAAGTCCTTATCCGAAAAAACTAATTTGCTCTCAGCGTAATTTTTTTTCAAGCCGAGATCAAAATCAGAAAAATTGTATTAAAATGTTGCTTACACTTTTAACATAAACAATTTGAAATTTGCCAATAACTTAAGACTAAATTAAGCTGTGGAGGTTTTATCATGCACGATTATATTCGCACTTATATTCTCTTACTTTTGTCCTCTCAATTTATTTAACGTGTATTTATGTAGTAATACAAGAGCAGAAGGAACCTGTTCTCAGTTTCAATGTTAAAACGGAAGAGATGGATATATCATTTGGCCGTTGTGGCAAAATTGCCATAAAGTTATCTAAAATAGAACTATATAATGAATATAGCCTACGATCAAGTGTAGTAAAAAATCCATTGTTGGGTATTACAAAATTCTGCTCAAGCCAAAAATATTATATTTTTTTTTTACAAATTTTTTTTCAATGATTTATTAATTTTATTTACTTATTTGCTTTTCTCTATTTGCTTGCAGTCACTGTCTATTTACGGCCGGCAAATAATATGAAGAAAGCCTTCAAATATCATAATTTACGATACAATTACAAAGCTGCTCATTGAAATTTCCAATAATTATTATTGTCAATGCATTTATGAAACAATTTGGTTTTGGTTACGGTTTTTGGCTTCGTTAAAATCTCATACACACACATATATACACGCACATACATATATGTATATATATAGAAATATAAAAAGAGAATTGGAAAACAACATATCAATTAAAATTTATCAATCAGGATATGTCCTTAACCGGTTCCCTCTTGGCTTACGATAATAATAACGGTTCAATAATAACAGCAGCAGCGACATCGGCCACAACGACAACGACAACCAAACCGAAACAAACGAAACGAACTTCCATATTGCGGTATTCTCAATACGATAAAACGCCTGTCAGTGGCAGTAATACTGAAACGCAATTAAACGGCAGCTTCATGGGTAAAGCGACTCCTTCTAGTCTTAATTCGAGTATATCGAATTCAATTATAACAAATGCCAGCAGCAATCAACAACAACAGCAGCAGCAGCACCACCAACAACAGTCACAACAACAGTCACAGCAACAACATCAACAACAACAACAACAACAACAGCAGCAACAGCATCATCAAAATTTCCCAATAACCGCACATTTGCCGGCCAAACTAATGAATTCGAAACGTAAACATGCCAAATACAACAACATGTATCCGTCACACATGTATCCTGATCATAATAATTACTTACATTTAAATTCATTATGGTCGATTTGGTACGGCGTATTACTGACATTGTTTCAAGGTTATCTCGCCGTGCATGGGGCTTACAGGTTTCTAGGTAAGTAGAAATTAAGATTTGCGAGAAAAAATTCGTTCGTTCTCCTTTGTTCCTCATTAAGAAAAAAGTTCCTCAAATTTTTTTCTTCACTTTTCTTTTTTTACTTTTTTTCAATTTTTCAATTATTTTCCTCTTTCCCTTCTTATTTACATATTTTTATTAGGTTGTTCGCTCATTTCCTGGAAAATTGAACCAGTAACTGAATTAAATCTGCAAATTGTTTTATCCGGTGTAGTTTTCATACTCTTGCCGTTCTTTTTTACCTCAGCTGTATTCAAGGTAAGTGATATAAATAAAAAGCATTTATAAAAGAAATTGCTCAGTTCGCCCTCCTATCATATATATATGTAAATGCAAATAACAAAGAAAGCGATTACTTTTCAATAATTCTCTACTAACGTACAGAATATACACGCATGCAAAACACTCCGTTCTAAGTGTTGGCTTTAGCAAGTTTAAATGGCAATTTAACTTTTAAGAGGCGGAAATACGACAGCGTGGATGTACAAATGTAATCCTTCTCAAACATTAGTTTGGTAGCAACAAACTATTATGTCAGAAAGTCTTTTTAGATTAAAAACAAAGTTTGTTAAATTGTTTCCTTAATTTTCTCAAAAGAAAAATAGAAAAATTGTTTTTAGAAAAAAAAATGTTTTTTTTTTTCTAAAATATTAAAGAAATCCTTTTATATAGTATATATATATACAAATTAGGTTAGAATCACCAGTAATTACCGTTTCCTTATCAGACATTTATTTTGCTTCCATTGAATAATAAAATTATATTAATTTATTATGTATTCGCCACTATTATGTATGACCTTCTCCCCTTTTCCCGACTGTTCATCACGTTGCTTCCTTGATTTGAACTGGAAGAAATTTTCGAAAACCTGACTCACTTGCTTTTCACAATTGAAGATTTTTCCGTTCAAAATCTTTTATAAGAAACACAAAAGATGGTAGTCTGTAGGAGCAAGGTCCAGGAAGTACGGTGGGTATGGTAAAACAACCCAGCCAAGCTTAAGAATTTTTTCTTGAATCACCATTGCGTAATGTGGTCGCGCATTGTCATGTAAAAGAATAACGTTTTTGCGATTGACATGCAATCTTTTTTATTCCGTTTACTGAAATTATGACTTAAATTTCTCAAGGTAGTTGATTGTTAGGTACTCAACCTTTTTTCTAGTTGTCTAGTTTTCCAGTTCTTGTTGATTGGCTCCAATATTGCCTTCAAAAGGTTGTGGTCAAAGTTGGAAGAACGTCTCATTCTTGATTCGTCTTTTCAGGTCCACAACGGAATTTTACAAACCAATTTCTAACTATCCGATCAGTCGTTCACCGTATACGCTGCATATTTTTTTCAGCTGTCAGTTTAGCGCTATTGCTTTGTTTAAATTCCCAAAGCATTATATGTCGAATATGCACTTTTTGACTCTCCATTTCAAAAGTTAAGAACAGCACTTGTGTATAACATGCACCACATGAAACAGTTGACTAAAGACTAACTGAGTCCTCATCTATACAGCGAAAACAAAAACTCGTTTGTTTCGATGACTTATAGTGGGTAAATACGACCAATAGATTCTATCTACTTGCAACGGAAGTTCCTTAAGACTTGACGCTATACATGTCTATGACGCATAATTTATAAGCTTTGGAGATTTGACAGACTCCTTATATTGATTGATCAATGTGAGTACGCGAGTTCATTTCGACCCTTTTTCTATCTGTCTGTCTTTTGGAAACCTGAGTATAAACTTCTCCGTTGCTGAGAAATACGAAAGAGAGCGTTAAAAGGTTCATCACAAGTCGAATATTGTGACATCATGTGTTCCTTTTTACTCAACGATAATGTCAAGTTCTTTCAAGATATGATTTGAAAAATATACCGCACGCGATACATGTGATAATTATTTTTAAAAAAAAAAACCTGAAGCTATGCTTCTAACTCAATGATTTTGAATATTTATTGCGGGAATACTGGGAATTAATATTTTCAGACTTTCGAGGAAGGTCGCATATTAAATAATATTGACTTTCCCTTTCCTAAAAATATACCCTCCAGTACGTTAATGTGACCTCGCCGATGTGTACGCAATAACAATGTTTTTGAGACTTAAATAAGTTCAGTTAGCACGTGGTTCAATAATTTCCGAGATTGATAGACCGCACTATTCTCAAAAAACGTAAAAGCTCGAACGACGTCTGTTAAAATTTTACGTCACTTCGACCACTTTGTTCACGAGTAGCTTTCATGACATTACTTTTTTGTTTTCAAAGCAATGGAAGTATCCGGAAAACTTCGTGCGTTAATTAAATTTCGTTTTTTCATGGGACATCATATCCTTAAAATTCAGCATCGGCTGTTATAAATTTTGGGTGATTTATTGTTTCCGAGCGTGCTGCTGAGGACCCCGATCACGCTGAGCACTATGGACTTCAGAAAAAATATAAAAAAGTTCTAGTAAAGCTCGACATATGAAAAATTAAGTTGCAGGAGAAGACCAACATCCTAAAGAAATCAAAAAACAGGTAAATTTGGGCGTCAAAAATACGTTTTTCAAACGGTTACTATGTTTACTGGAGCCGCGGAGCAAAGACAAGGATGCATGAGTTCAATTTAAAATTACTATAACACCTCCAGATCTGGCCCTCACCGGTTATTCTGTATGTTCGCAAATATCAAAAGTATGCTTTGGACTTTGATCAAATATAAAGTCGTTACTGATGTTGCTGTGAATTTTGCCGGTATGTTCTGTGCTAAAGATATCGGAACGTTAAAAAAGCATTGATCTGTTTGTGTCACTGTTGAAGGAGATTGTTTATATTTTGCTTGACCCTGGGAATTATTGATCCATATATTATGTGCATATGCATGAGGCTTCAGTTTTTCTATTTAATGCGAAGTAAAGCGCTGCTGAACTGTAACTTGCGTTCTCTGTTTGTACAATTATCCGCATAGAAGAAATTAGAGGTCATCTTAAGGCAATCAAGCAATCGCCGAGCAAGGCGAGGAACAAAACCCAGGAAGTTTTTTAGATTAGCAAGATTTTTTGACATATTTCATGACTCGCGCTCCTGCGCGCTAAGCTCCATCCACCAGGCTTCGCAAGTATGCCGAGTGTAAAGCTAAAATTTGTTTCGACCGTGTCTTATAAATTAATTGCAGGATTTTTCAAAATCCGCGTAGATGTTTTTAAAAAAAAGGTATAATCCCTTGGTTATGTGTGCATAGAAAATGATGAGCAATGCCAGCAAATGCCAGCCGTGATTGCTTTTACAAGTCCCCATGTGAATAACAAAATTTTTGACCGCTTTTCTTCACAGGAGCTCATTTAATCCATCAACTTTCTATGTTGGTTCTGTACCTGCCACCGAAGGATGTGGGGATATATACAAACCATATACAGTAGGAGGATATATATTCTTGATTAGCATCAAATTCTGAATTGATTTAAGCACGTCCGTCTATCCCTCAGTCTGTCTGGCCATCTGTCTATCCATGTAATGTCTGTAGTAAAACGTAAAACTAAAGACAAAAACGGTCAAAGGACACGGACGCACCACGTACGATGAGAACGTTTCTGATTTCAAAAGCAAATATGTGGCTATTTTTTTTCATTCGTCATAAATGCAAGAGTAAATATTAGCTAATCCGAAAATTTCTTGCCCTTTTTGCCGACAATAGGTCAAAATAACTCTCTTCAGGTAGCCAGAAAGATAATTAGTGTTAAAGGAATATATAGTTATGTAACAGGATTGTATTTATTTTGTAAAAAATTTTCAAAATGATCGATTTAGTTATAGTGATGAGACGTAATTTTTAAAATGAAAAGCCGAAGTGAACATATAAAGCACTTTGAAATAAAAACATTAAAGGGCTGCAGAAGCGCATAAAGAAATATGTTCTGTAGCAGAGCGCACTTTCCAAAATTCGTTTGCGAAATTTCGTTCTGAACATTTTTCAGTGAAGGCTTTGTCGTGTTCTGGTAAGCCAATTACTATTGAAGTTGGGCGCCACATCGCAATTCGTAAGAAATTTCTAATTTACCCAAAACAATTGTTAGCGACAGCATAAAAAGGCCGGGATTTGTAAAAAACTGAACATTTGTACTCCACATCATTTAAAAGAAATTCACTTAACACTGTGCACTAATATCTGCGATATGCTCTTAAAACGAAACCAACACGATCGCTTTTCGAAGAGCATTGCAACTGGTGATGAAAAGTTGATCCTATACAAAAATCAGCAAAGCAATATGTCATAGTCAAAATACGCTTAGCCATCTCCACGATGGAATTACAAAAGAACTGCATATTATGAGTATACAGTGAACAATTAACCAAATTAAATAAAGGCTTGCACCAGCAACATCCAGGATTTCAAGATCGAATTTTTCTTTCTCACTCGTCAAAAATTTTCGCATTCCCCACATCTCCTTCGTTCTCTGCAAAATTCTATATCAGGCAAAGCTTTGAATTCAGGCGACAGCGTAAATTCATATATAAAAAATTTTTTGCTGCAAAAATTCAGCAATTTTATGAGGATGGGATAGTGAAATTGCTTGAAAGGTGGTAACTTGTTATTGAACAAACTGGAAAATATACTAGTTTGGGGAAAAAGAAATCCATTATTTTTATATGAACTTCAGGACTTTATTTAACATGCTTCGGATTGTCCGATTTGGGTCAAATATGCACCGTTTTGTTGTATGATTTGTTGCCATTTTAAAGGTAACTTCAAAATGCCTCTCTCATAGAAGTCCTGGTCTCTATTTGCAAAAAACTCTATTAGTCGATTTTCACAATCCTCCATAGATTCCAATTTTTTTATCATTAAAAAAATTTTGCAATGCAAGAAAAAGACGATAATCGCTTGGTGCCAAGTCCGGACTGTATGGCGGATGCATTAAAACTTCCCAACCAAGCTGCCGAAGTTTCTGGCGAGTCACTGTAGATGTGTGTGGCCTAGCGTTGTCCTGGTGGAACACGACACCTCTCCTGTTGGCCAATTCTGGCCGTTTCTGGTCAATCGCTATCTTCAAGCGGTCCAGTTGTTGACAGTAGAGATCAGAATTTAGCGTTTAGCCATATGGAAGCAACTCATAATAAATAATCCCCTTCCTGTCCCACCAAATGCATAGCAAAACCTTCCTGGCCGTTTTAGGTGCTTCACCGCTCTTTGACCACGATCGTTTTCGCACAGGGTTATCGTATGTGATCCATTTCTCATCTCCAGTCACCATCCGTTTAAAAAATGGGTCTATCTCAAGGCTTCGCAGATGGAAATTCGATCCACCATGTTTTTTTCTGTTAATTGGTGTGGCACCCAAACATCGAGCTTCTTTTTGAATCCAGCTTTGTGTAAATGGTTTAAAACTGTTTTATGGTCGCGTTTTTAGCTCCTGTGCGATGTTACGACTGCTAACATGCCGGTTAACTTCGATTATTTCTCCGATTTTATCGGCATATCTGACGACCGGCCTACCTGTGTGAAGTGCATCTTTAACATCAAAAATTCCTGAACGGAATCTACGAAACCAAAATTGCACATAACTGGCTGTCACAGTATCGGAACCATAAACACCATTCACAATTTTAGCCGCCTGGCTTGCATTTTCGCCTTTGTCAAAGAAAAAATTTAAAATGTACCGAATTTTCTCTTTGTTCACTTCCATTTTTAACACGCTGTAACTCACAACTGAATGCACCAAACAAAAACAACAAAAGAAATTTTTTTACTGCGAAATGTACAGTATGTAAATGTACAGTATCGGAAATTGTTTGATCGATACTCTAGGAGAAATCTATCAGTGCAGCCATCTGCCGAAAAAATAATGGATTTCTTTTTCCCCAAACTAATATAACCTAATAAAGAGTACTCCTCACAGAAAAAAAAATTATTTTATTTCATAGTGAAAATTGCGGACTAACTAATTTATTCATATAAAGGTGGTGGATATAAGAGAGATTCAGCTACAGCCAAATGCAATTTTCTTACTTCGTTAAATGTGGCATTGTTACTGCATGACCTTCTAATATTCAAATAGTTCCAAACGAGGTTAACTCTTAGGATCTGGTGGGCTATCCAATGTCGAACTATTGTGAGTGTAACTTAGACTTTAACGTCTCCATGCTTGGAACTGTTTACATGTACTACAACTCCATCCTGTTGAAAGTACCCAGCGATGATGTCAATTTCTTCAAGTTTAGCCTACAAAATTTCCTCAAGCATTTCTTTATAACGTTCACCAGTAAAAGCTTCTTTAGCTACATTTTCGTAGAAGTAAGGATC
Source organism: Glossina fuscipes (assembly GCF_014805625.2). Lineage (NCBI taxonomy): Eukaryota > Metazoa > Arthropoda > Insecta > Diptera > Glossinidae > Glossina > Glossina fuscipes. The sequence goes on along the minus strand of NW_023998600.1, from coordinate 100,223 downwards.
AACGATTGAATGATTGTCTTATTTGGACAATTTGCAAAATCATAAAATCCATAAGTTCAAGAAAATGTTAAATTTAAAGAATGTTGGAATAATTTCATAAAATATTCTTGGTTCGCATTTTACATAATTTTTCAAACGCGAAAGGGACATTTTCAAAAAAAGAACAAAAAGGCAGCGTTCAAGAAACATTTAATAATGATATGTAAGCGCGGCAGTTGAAGAATCCTTTACATCGTTTACATAGTGCTTACAGACGGCCATAATTAGGTTGATTAAGAAGGCGGCTTTGAGGCCATCCGCCTGATAGAATATCATTATTTTGTTATTATTGTTTGTGGTTTTTATAAATATCTATACACATTTAATACATATTTAATATACGTCATCTCTTGATAGTTCGGGATGTAATGAAGGTTGCCAACAATGCTTTTATTACATTACCAGACTGACGGTATTGTTTAAAGTGATGCATATGCTGTACTTGCGTAAATACATATATAATTTGTTTTTGTTTGTTGTAAATATAATCTGGTGTTCATCGTGACATGATTAAATTTATTAACACAAAACCAACATATGCATATATATAGCACATGCTCACGCACATACATACACAAATTCATGTATATAAATGTATATACGTACATAAGTGCATGCTCGTTTTATATTTAAACAACGCAACAAAAGAGCTGGAGCCCTCCGCTAAGTTAATCATAAAAAATATGGTGTAAAATAATTAAGAAAAAAACAAAAAAAAAAAAAAAACGAAAGAATGAAAGGAAAAAAAATAAATAAAAAGAGAACATATGTATAAAACTTTACTACACAGCAGTGACTATAATGAAATCAAAGCTACTGTATTCTAGTAAACATAAACAACTACACGCATGTACGTACATATATGTGTTTATTGCTTTTTAAAGGACTTTTGTGCATTTTTGTATAACAAACACGAACGCATATATCATTACATTCATCAACACCGCCATCATCATCGTCATCATCATCGTCATCAGGAACAGTAATAGTAGCATAAGAGATTGCCGTTGGTTCACTGGATGAATTATATTTATATAAAGTGTTATTGTACAGGTTTGCGCGTCTGTATAAGTGTAATAAATACATTTTTACATTAAGTAAAATATATATATATATATATATATATATATATATATACAAATGCCGTATATGTATGCATGTAATATTATGGAAGCTTTTTTTAGTTGCTTTTGTAGTTGTTGCTGTTGTTTTTGTTTTATCAGTATAATAAATGCAATTACAAGGCTCTGGGTGTATACAGTGATTTACCTAACGTCATTTTTCACTTCGTATGCATATGTATTTATATACATATAAATATACATAATATACATACGTACATACATATGTATATATATATAGATGTATTCAGTCCATATATATATATATATATATATATATATATATATATATATAAGTTTAAGTATATATTTGAGTTGTTTTCCATACTTTAGTTTTTGGTGTTCATGCCTTTATATTAAAAGCACACACATATGTTTATAAATGTTGTTCAGTTTTGTAAAACAACTTTAATGGCTGTTGTAGAAGCATTCATCAAGCGAAAGCATGCATGTATATGCATTTGTATTTATATAAACAGTTAGACAGGTCTATCCTGATAAGATAAAATAATAAATTTTCTGTGGTTAAATGATACAAAAGACTATAGGTTTGTTTTATGTATTATAAGTAAGCAATAGTGTGTTGTATATGTATACACATATATACATATATGTAATAAGTACGTTAATATATACATATATGTATATTAAGTTATTAACGCTATTTTACCGAACTAATGAGTCTGAATTTATATGATTGTAAGAACTTTTATGCTTAGCATGAAGCAAGTAAAGTGCACTAATTTTGCTATTTTGCATGCAACGCTCAGAAATACGCATGAATTACTACTTGAAGTGTATACACACACACACACACACACACACAAACGCACACAGATATATTACTCAGAATGTAAATCAAATTTTTTCACGTTTAGTCTGTCTTTTTTATTTAAGCAATTGATTCGAATTTTATCATACTTCGAACAATTCTAATAATAATATAATCATACATAAATAGCATGTAATGGTATATACAGTCCTTTTTATGCTACAATGTAGCAATTTAATAATTTGTTCTTTAAAATAATTGCACTCTTAAGCCCAGAAGACACTGACATAGAACTTCCATCAAATGCAAATCGGTTCAGAATTCTCCTCGTCCTTGTTTATACATTTACGTTTTCGGGACAGATTGCAATTTCCGATACAATTTGATGAAATTTCGCACGCTATATCCTATTTCAGTCCTACTAATAATGAAGATGTATTGAAGATGTCCATTTTCACGATGACTTCTCATATAACGCTGTATCTTGAAAATGTCTTTATACAAAAATAAATAACAAAATAACTGTCGGGCAAGACGTACCAATAGATAACGTACATCAGTTCGCCTAATAGAATCTTATTTTATATACCTTGTAATACTTCAAAATTGTATATTACTTTTAGGTAAAGCAATACCTCTCGAAACGTCAACTAACGTGGTCCACATTTGGCAAACTTAATTTAATTGTCAAAGATTTTATTAGATTTTGTCGCCATAGAAGAGATTGCTTTTAATAAGAACTAATTTACTTGGTAGAGTGTAAACGACAGACATCTATGACCCAAAGATACTTAGGATTTATGTTTGTAATACATTACTAGCATGGAACAATTTTCATTTTTTGGCAATAAAAAACTTGATCCAAGTTTCATGCAGGTAACCTTTATACCAAGTTACTTTAATGAACCAATCAAAAGTTGCACATTTTTGCCATATAAAGGATCACTTTTTATTAGAACCACCTTTCTGGTGAAATCCAAATTCGGTGGGGTCAATTTTTCTGTCAAATTAGTTTTGTATACGAATATTGATAATTAGATCATTTTACCATACAACGATTCAATTTTAGGATAGGAACCAGTTTCCTCACCCGCTTCAAATTTTTCCCACTAATCCAGAATATTAAAATACCATTACTCATTGATTTTTGGCATGAAATTCTAAACATATACTGTGTTTGTATATGTGGGCAACGGCTGAAGAAGGGGTGTGGCACTAACCAGTTTCAGCGCACCAAACTTCCATACCAGTGCATAGAATTTTATTTAAATATTTGAAAAATTGCGACCAATTGACCGAACGCAAAAATGTGTGGAAAGATATCAGACGGACAGACAAGCTGAATCGATCTGCATAACAAATGTCAGATGGAATATTTGAATGAAATTGGACAACATTTTTAATCTGGTCTAACATAAAGGACAACAAAATTGAATTTTTAATATTTTCTGATGGAAATTGACCCTCAATATGGGTTGATTTTGTTATCCTCAGCGCCACTTGGGAAACGTAGATTTATTCTTGGTGTCTCTTTCTTAATTAAGTTAATTAGTAGTACAATCGATGCGTCCACATTACTTGCTGAGGAAAGCTTTAATATCCCCGAACACTTCTCCAGGCATTTCATGTTTATTAATCTGAGTGAATGTAAATGCGATTATAAGGTATTTAACCCGCTTGGAGTTGTTTGCAGAAATCTAAATGATGTCTATCATTTAATCTTGATATCGGATTCTTTAAAATCTATCGAAACAGCTTTGCTTAATACTTACGTATTACGTGCGTGCTTTGCCTATGTCGTATCTAAACTAAGTTTTAACCCCAATATCGCATTATGATTCGAAAATTAATTGTTGTTCACTGTATCGGTTGCCAAGCTTATGCATATTTGCGACGGCTTAGGGGTTCATTTGCAATTTGTTTCTGTGCGGGTTGTGAATGTGCCTTTGTGCTAATTATGTACACGATTTGTTTCTTTTTTTCTTTTTTTTTTTTATTATTTATTTTTATACATGAATTATTATTTAATAATTTTTTTTTCCTTATTTCTCCTTATATATTTCATACTAGTTTTTAATATTAATTACTATAAGATTTACTTCTAAGAGTCAACTGAATTCGATCGTTTGAGTTTCAGGTGTAAATAAATAAAATAAATAATTGGTGATACGACATCTAAATTTACGATAATAATCTCATACATATATATATTTTAAAATCGACATTCTCGGTCATCGTTAGGAGTGAAATCGGTTTAACTTTTCCTCTCCAATCCTTTGATATCCTTTCACTACAAAACTTTTGAAAATCCATTTGGGTTTAAATTTTTTTGTTTTTAGTCTTCTAAAGAAAAATACACACATACACATACATTATCTAAATCGTTCCATGGGTCGCCAACATATAAAATATCGAATATACGTATGCCGCTCTTTTCCACTTAAAGCTAAACGAACAATCGTATTCATTAGTTATCTGTGAGTGAAATAGAAAAACTATACGGTAAATTAATAATAATTTATTTACTTATGTTTATTGGTTTGCATTCACGTTCAAATGAAATTTTTATTTAATTTGGAAACAAATTAAATGCAACATATTTTTTTTTAAAATAGTATTGGGTGTGCGAGTCGAGCATATTTCGAAAAGTTCGTTGTTAAATTGGAAAGCTGCTACTATAAAAGATAAGAAATTTTATTCAAAGTATTATACTTCGCAAGTCATAAGCTTTCCGGTCCGTTGGACATCACACAAATACGGTGTCACAACAGCTACTTGTTTTTTGTAGCGGCTATCTACGGAATAAATGATCATTTAGTATATTCATTAGAATGAAAGTTCTAAAGTCACAGATAAATACATATGTTGGATCGATGTGAGATTTTTCTTTTTCCTATCGGTCAATGCATGATAATCGTTATTGCAAACGTCTCGGTCAGTTAGCCTAATCTAACGCTTTCTTATCGCGCTATTGCCTGCCAAGATTAAAGCTTACGGGCGTCCCTGTTCCGATTGCAGTGGATCTAATTTATAGGACTTGACCCGAAAAGAAGGAGGAAATGCCTCCTCCTTCCTCTATACGTTTATTCAAACTCATTTGATTAAAGACGATTGTGACAACTCTTTCATTTTCCATATCGGCCCTTATCTTAAGTAAAGATAGAAAAAGGCAACCATGGTACGGATCAGAGTGTATATACATTACAAGATCAGATCTATAACAGTAACATACCAAAACGAAATCGGTCGTTATTGTGTTAAATAAGAAAATTAATGTCTTGGGAATATTAAGGAGGCGAGTGCTGCAAATATTGCAAAGTTGAGATCAGTCAGTCTTTAAGTTGAAATATCACGTAATCGCATCGATCTTTTTCTTTTAATGATCGATTCGATGACATCATTTTCCCTTTAGAGATAAGTTTGTGGGATAGTTGCAGCTTATAATATTGCTATGCTTCCAAGTGATTTCTGAGACAAGCACTGCAATACACCACCGTTTGCTTAGCCAGCACTATGGCATGTTCTGGAATCGCAATTTGTCTTCTTGTTACGCTTGTCCTTTCTCCATAGCACTTTCTTTCCAATTATACAGAAAGGGCATGAATTCTCACAAAGGCGCTCTTCTTTTGCAATTAACCGATTGCAAGCTTGAAAAAATTATGTTACGTGCACTTCGCCGAGATCACGCATGCTGTAGCGTAAAATGCAAATCTTTAAACAAAGAATATTTATAGTGAAAAATCTTTAATACTCACATATATTTCTTTATCAATAAGTTGCAAGCGTAACCAAGTGACTTTCGATCATGAAACATAGTGGAATTGTTAACGTGTAATCCATAGACAATATCTGCACTAGTAAAGCGTAAAAAACTCACTAAATAACGGATAAAGACTTTGTCAAAGCCGGAAGGTCGTCCAAAGCTAGCGGCGAAAACCGCTTTTCTGCTTTCCTAAGAGCAAAATTTTGAATTGTTTCTGTAGATGCAAATTGATGTCCTTTTTGAATTTTACAACAACACAAACACACGAATTTTCAGTTTCTATTTTAAGTAAATAATGGCAAAAAAAAATTTTTTTTTAAAGTTATCTTGACATATTTAGTAACTGTTGGTTTTTGTGACATCTTTGTAAAATGTACATCAACACTATATAAAGTGCATTCTACATGTCCTAGCTTTAAAGCGTTTATATGCAGTCGTCATATGCGAAGCAAAAATTCTATGAAAGATATACTTTGTAAAATATATAATTTTTGAGAAATTTTCATCGTTAATTAAGAATTGACGATAGACATGGATGAACTCAAGCCAAGAATTCGATTCCGCTTACGTTACAATTATGATAAATATTCATCATGCACCTTAACATTATACTTTTCTTCCTTCCCGATTGACCTCAATTTGAATCATTTATGTTATAATTTATTAGGGTTTAAATCCCTTTGCCCTATTCGAAAATTTCGACAAAATTGAAATTTTCTTTCGAGTGTTTTGTAGAGATTCAGTTATATTAATAGATGAACACATATGTGTAACTTAAAAAAAAATTGTTTAAGTTTGCATTTCAAGAAGATCCTAAAAAAGACTTATCATAAAGTTAATCCGCCTTTACGGTGTTCGTAATCCTGCTCCAGCATCAACTTGAAAGTCGCTACTAATAATGCTTGGCATGTGAAAAGTAAAAGAAAGAGAAAAGTCAGTCGTTAAATATCAGCGTTATTTTAAATTGCATGGAGTCTTAATTGGATGCCGATTACAACCAAAAAAAAAAAGAACAAAAAGGAAAAAGTATCAAAATAAATAAATAAAATTTTTTTCATAGATTACATTACGTATGAGAAAATTCATATTTATTGCATGAGAGAAATAAAAAAAGCAATCATTATTAAATTGATATATGACTATAATACAAAATGTATATAAATTGATAAAAATCAATGTTGTGTATATATTAAAACGGTTGAGTATATTTACGATGAATTGCGTGAATACTTATTCGCTCTGGTGAACATAGGAAAATCAAATTTTAACAAAATTCTGATTGTATTGTGGAACTGATTCAGCAGCACTTTTAGAAATTTCTTTCAAGTGTATCTCGTACGTTCACCAAAATAAAAGCACTAAAGCTATGTGAAGCAAAACTAACCTATAAAACTACTATTTAGATATGAAGTATTTTTCGCTTTTAAAATATAACGAAATTTATTGCAGCTTCTTTCAATTTTCTTCGTAAAAAGATTAAGGATCTATTTTTGGACAGAACCGATCCGCTGTGACAGTAGAGAAAAGTCAAAGTTAACGTAAAAAATCGTTTCCATTGGATTTGATATCCAATGTAGTAGACTTCTACTTTGAACGATAGAAAAATGAATTGTACTGTTACGGTAACACAAATATTATATTTCTCGACTAACTCTTTAGTGCTATTTTAGTTATACGCAGTAATTAAAAGAACAAAAAAAAAGGCATATATTAGTCATCTCGACTGCATTAGAACGGTGAACACTTACCTAGAAATGCTAAGAAAATATTTCCGAAATCCGCACTTTTAAATACATACATATAAACCGCTTAATCAAACGTTGCTTAAGAATGAAGCACGCAAAGTATATGATCTTCAAAAAATTGTTTCCAATGCAATAATCTACCACTTTAAATCGAATTAATATTTTAAAAGTAAACCTTTTTTAAATTTTTTTTTTTTTTTGTCTATTTCCCCTTGTTGTTTTATATTCGATAATTGTACGTACTTTGTATATTCGATTTTACTTTCCTATGTGCATCTTTGACCTTTCTTATTATGGTGTTACAGTTTTCACAGCCGACACGTGTTCCACAAGAACTCTCTGCAGTCTGCTGCGATCTGCTTTTTTATGCCTACATTGATAGGAGATCCGCTATCTGATGTTAGGCCCGGAATCACGAATATTCGTAATCTTTACTTTTTATCTCAATATTATTGACTTTCAACATTTGTCGCTTCAGAATGTTCGAGTGGCAAACGGACAGTCCGTACATTCAGATGGATAGACGAGCGAACAGCCCTGATGTGCATAATCGGATGTTGGTTTTCCATTTGCTTCAAAATTCTACCAATTGATTGTAAATTTACGAGAAACAGACCTTCGATGAAAACAATGCTTGGAACAGTTCTTTTCTTACTTTGATTTTCGAAGTGTTACCCCTTACGTTTCACTATTCACCGTCTTTCGATTATAAGCACAAATTCGAATGCCAAGAAAGACGAGAAGGAGAGAAAGACGTATACATGTAGCTAGGACAAAATATTTACCTTGTTCGCTACGGGACTATGTGGTTCATACGGGTCGAGGCTTTGATTTTTAAAATAAGAAATGAGACACGAAAAAACTTTGTTTAGATTGCATTTATTCGTTGTTTAGCAAGTATTGAGTGAGTTGCTTTCATTGCGTGGATGTAAAACATTTCTCTTCTGTTTTAATCTGATCGCAAGGCCGAGGAAGAGAAACATATTGTGAATGAAAACTATTTGAATAGATTCGTAATGGTTTCCCCGCGTCAATCAGCTGGCGACTGACGAGGAGATTAAGAATAATTCACAGGACCTTTAGCGAAAAAATGAATTAACACAAAAACTTTGCGATGAATTTAAGTATTGGTAACTTGCTTATAATAAGGTATATAAGTGGAATGTTTACGAAAGGCAAAGTCAATCCTGCCAAGGCAGTCGAAGAGTAATATTCCCACGGACAAGATCCAAGGGATCATTATAAATATAAATACCTGTAAATAGTTTGCTAGAGCTTCTAAGAGAATAATATATATATTAAGACATAGGCTATCCTAAAACCGCAATTCAATGGTACGAAAAGGAGTTGAAAAAAAATATAAAGTCACAATACGGCAGTTTATGTTACAATATCAATAAATATAACATAAGAACTGAGTAAAGATCTTTCTACGCTAGTATAAGAAAATGTTGTAGACGCCATTGTACACTTTGCACTTCTAAAGCACTGGTGCCAGCGGCCAAACATTTCTAAAAACTAAATTTAAGCAGACAAAGAGAAATAATAGAAAAAGATGGGAAACTTTCAGCTCATTATAAAAAAAATATGTCACTGTGCAATTTCATACATTTGCCAGTCAACGCTTTCGACCCATAGAAAAAGATTCTTAACATCTCTGCTCAGTTTCTATATTTTCGAATTGTGTGGATTTCAACTTCAAATTTTCTTCCTTAATTTGTACAATTTTCAAAATTTTGTCAGTAAAGAGATAATGGGAAGATCGCGACCTTTAATGGTTGCAAATTTGTAAACGAGCAATGATAACAAGGCTTCAGCCTCAGGGAGTAAGCGTAAGCTTCAGAGTTGATTCTTTGAGTTTTCATGCAATGCCGAAACTTTAGCGGCCAAAGCACTGTTTTCGGCCGTCACGTCTCTTTCTCTCTCTTCACTTCTTTTTGACCGTCACCATATCACACAAATGAGGGACCTTCCCTTAGTGATTGCTCCATATTTAAAAAAAAAAAAAAATCAGTGAAAAGTGGGGTTAGCTTTCAAGCTTTTCCTTGACCTTGAGGACATTGTCAGGATCCCGCTCTATTTATACCCAGTTTTGATTCTGTTTCTCAGCTCATAAACCCATAAGCAAAGGGAAAGACACAATCGAATTATCTAATGCAATATTAAAACCAGATTAGAAAATATTCGTGATTTTATTGTAAAAATATTTTTAATATATTATTTATCTTTTTTAATGGTACTCATATGTCTCGTATGCCTTTAAGTAAATTATATAAATTGTTTGGTGTGGTTTATTAATTTTTCATAATTTAATTCCTTGTGTTTGTTGCTCTAACTCAATTATAATGCGACGAGGAGGGAAGTAGGAGAACCAACGGCCAACAGAGATAGTATAACTAAACAAGCAAACTTAGTTAACGATGACTGTGTCCATATGTATGCGTAATACATATGCATGCATATATGCTTGCCTACGGATGAATATCACTGTAACGAATATGGTTTTGTCGAAACAGGCCAAGCATCAAAGCGTACATATACAGGAAGCCAACAAAAATGATTCATGATAAAAAATGCGAGTAAAAGATACTAGCCGTATAGTAAGTGTGTGTACTGGTGGTGTACTGTAAGCATTTCACTTTACGGCAGGGTACACATAATTATGAAAGAGTATTCCGTTATATTGTTCTAAAATTTTATGTGGCAAGCATCACTGCCACTAGGAGAATGAACCTTAGAGTAGGAAAGCAGTTCTAAAGTTCTCCATAGGATGCATTGTACGCATATATACGCAATAATAAAGGTTAAAAGTCTTGTTTTCTTCTACTTCTATGCATACAGTCATGCATATGATGACATCTTTTGTTATGTATTGATGTTTAGAGAAATGAAGAATACCTCACACCGAGATATATTGTACAATAAATGAATTTTTCTCTTAAAAAAAAAAAAAACAAAATATCCATAAAACTCGCTGCGTATGTGTGAGTTTTTAAACATTTGTGCATTAATGTGTAATTCTTGATAACAAATATTATGGCAACTCGGTTAACCGAACAACCAGCCAGCTAGCAAATCCATTGTTAGTGCTTTAAACAGTTTATGTAAACAGTGCGAAAGAAAGGAAGGAAGGAAGAGAGAGAGAGAGAGAGAGGGAGAGAAAAAGAGAAAGAGAGGGAAAGAGATAGACACCGAATAAAATAGAGACAGAACGATGAGCGTTTGAATGCATTCATATTCTACACTATTGCACATTATTCATACATATACATATACACATACCTTCATATGGTTGAATGAATGTCAAACAGACAGAAAAAATGTTAAAAACCTCGGGCTCTCTGCCTAGAACATAGAGAAGCTCTTGTGTATGTCTGTATGTTCATTTTATAAAATCGAGTTGAGTCGAGTACATTTAAAATTAAACGAAGCACAAATTTCATTTTGCAAATAACCACAAAACTTTTCATGGCGTTTTGTATAAAGTGTCTATGTATTTGACTAACTGACAAACTGACTGACTAAATGACTGAATGTTTGACTGACTATTGAAACTCTCTGTCACTTCGAAAAGAAAGGAACAAACTGCTGTTTGATTGTGTATGAATGTATATAACAATGAGGATGAAGCATCCACGAAGCCGTATGTATATACATACACGTTTATATATATACAAATTTCCACTCATCACAGACCATCAACTTATCTCATTTTTGTTAGTGTGCTTCAATAACGGAAAGTTAAAGTTCATTGTGTCTCCATCTGTATGCTAGCCAAGCTTTGGCAAAAACTAGTAATCAAATGCCAATGTTTGTTTAACTGCGTGTGCGGCAGTTAGTTGTCATTATTATGACTGTTAAGATATGTATTCATATATGCACATTCACGATGGTGTAGGTTAAATTGGATATGGATATTTATCGTTTTCTAAATTCACTGAAAAAGTTTTTCGTGTACGAACTTAACCTAACAAAATACATAACTCAGGCTGCAATAAATATTCGACTTACGGTTTGATCTTAGCAAAGTTATAATAATCCAGCAAGAAGCTGTATTTCGCTTTGACGGTATATTTTAACACTCACGATTATGTTACGCACGATATAAGTTTTTGCCAGATGAAGCGAATGTTCACTCATTCACTTGATATTTGTCGTCTATCATACCATAAGCAATTTAAATATTTTTATAAGAATGCGTTCGAAAAGTAAAGAAAAAGGTTATTAAAATGCAAATACACTCACATGGAGTGTCAATATTTAATATCCTACGTCACTTATTGCACAGGATACAGTGAGCTTGAGCGGATATATATACCAACCCAGATGGGTTTAGCAGCGGCCCACCTTTTGTTAAAGTAGGATCATTGGAAATTAATTTGCGAAATGGTTCTAAGCAGGTCTGTCCATCTGTCCGTTGACTTGTGTCTATGTATTCTTGCCTTCAACGTATAGGCTGCATTTCTACCATATTTTCGCGAAATTTGGTACTGTAACGTGTTTCGTGCAGTGGACATACCTTATTGAAAGTAGGTTTGACAGGTCTATTTTCGCGAAGAAAAATTTTTGGAGTTTTTGAAATTTCCCAACAAAAATCGCAGACTAGCAGTATTTCGATGTATCAAATTCATGTAAAAATTTTAGTTCGGATGCGCTGTGAGAACTCCTCCTATATAACTGTTTCTTTGCAACGTACGCCTTTATATAGGGGAAAGGTTTGAGTTTTAATAAGTAAATCTGATAAGAGTTTATCCACCACAATAATTTAGAGCTAGTTATAGACATTAACTGTATAACACTCTAATTCTTATTTGAATAATCATAAACTTTTTGAAAAGAAGATTAAGTTTGATAAACTTGGGCAACGTTAGTTCAAGTTTTTTAGAAGGGTAGAAGAAGGGTATAATTTTCGATAACTTGTCGGGAAAATAAATGAAATATTGTGTTGTGTGCGAAGTAGGGTAGAATATTTAGTAGTCCGTATTACTCATGCATAATGCTGTTGCACGCTACGTATATCTGGCGAGTAGTTTTATGTTACTCGGTTTGTTAGCCTATAAATTAAAGCCTACCTTTTAATTGTTGAAAATTATTGTCAAGGAATTTTAAAAAATAAATAAATTTATTAAAGAAAAGATTTATACTAAAACCTGTTTAAAAGATAAATTTTCGCGTCCAATGCGTGCGCAGTGTTATCTTTTGACATTGCCTCGTTAGATAATTTCCCAAAGTGAAAAACAAAACTATTAGTAATGAATGGTTTTTCATTAACCCAAATTTGCCTGATTTTCTTTTTCAGAATAATAAGCAAACATTTAAGATTCATTAGGTGTCTGTAGCAGATGTGTTGCGATCGTAATCATAATTTTAATAGCAGGATATACAGATTGACCAAATCAGTTATACTAGCCGTGCTAATCAAACCATTGAGGATACATTCAGCAAATTTGTTATGCTGCTGACAGCGCGTATAAAATGAGTTGAATTGTCGAAATGCTTTTAAAAATCAAACCAAAGCTTTCTCACTAGTTAAGTCAAACTTACTAACTTTTCTGCAGCATTACTGTTGTCCTATGGCTGAAAGAGAATCTGACTGGACTTGACGGACCCACTCTGAATTGCATAAAACTAAGACACACCAATAATGTTTACTTTGATTACATCCATAAGCTCTTTTGCAAGTGCAACCTTGTGTTAAATAGCTGGCATACGTGCGTATATGTGTATACACTTTGGAATGGATTAGATATATAAATAAACTGATGCACAGTATGAATAAAAGATCGTCGACACTTACTCATAAGAATTTATCAATAAAATATTTTATTACAGAAAAAAATGAGTTGGTTATGTTTACCCGAGGAATATATACATTGGAAATATTGTCTTGCGAGTCTTGAACTTGGTCCTTAGTCCCTTTCGACATTCGATAATCAATCAAATTGCGTTGAGACTAACCAAAATGCTAAATGCACATAATACGCAACATATCTTATTATTTACATACACCATTTTGCAACTCAACTATAAAAATTCGCCTGCACTCGGCCGTTTATTAGTGACAAAATATATGAAAATATCACAAAAGATTATATTATGTAAAGCAGCAAAGCTTTTTATCTTTGTATAGGTTTTTTATCTATATGTAAATGGACAGAAGAAGGATGTTTAAGGCCTTTTGCATTTAATGTAAATTTTAACTCTTTTACTTTTTTACGATCAGGAAGGCAGAGTAGGGTGAAGGAAGGGAGTAGCGTTTGTGAACCTTCGAATTGAGAAACGATGCCACTACTGGTATACTGTTCCAAAGGTGGACCGTACGGTTAAAAAAAGTCGTAGTAGTGTGTTTTACGACATACAGGTAACTCCAAGACGAATGAGTCAAAACGCTGAGAAACACTTGTTGTCCTATTGAAAGGTTTTAATTAATGGATACATCTCTTCTATAATCGTAGAACACTTGCCTTGAATGTACCTTTATACAAGTGTAAGACATTCCACATAACGGCGATGCTCAAGGGTATCGAGAGTTCTGCAAACAATTTTGTCGCCCATAAGCACCCGACCCTTTCGCTATATGCGATCAACTTTATGCCGAGCTAAAGCGACGCTAGCAGCGCAGAATCATATCAGAACTTTTAATTGCATGTTTTAGACTAGAGATGACATTAACATTGCATAACCAATGAGAAGGATTGATGTTATGAAATAGTTGGAATGGGATGAACAAACAGATTATAAAAATTATTTATATTTTTACTGAGAAACGTGAATACATTGAATGATGCATAGTTGAATCTATAGGGGCTTAGTTTTATTAAGTGATAACTTCTTAAGAGACGAACTGGGACATCGAAGTGGCTTTCATTCAGCAAAACTTTCAAGTCAATGACGCCCCCTGTCATTCTGTACTAAGAAGACAAATTCTAAGATAAACGGACGTTTCTACAGTGAGGGTAATGCTATAAGTAATAATTCATTTTCATGCGATGGTAATCTTACTTATGAGTTTCACGGCCTTTCTTCCTCAAAGCAAAAACAAGAACTATTTTTAACCGCTTCTATGGGACAGAAATCATGACCCGAAGGCGAATTCTAATATACGCGTAACTAAATAAATGTGTTTATTATTCAGTTTATAATACGTTTGTTACAACAAATCAACAGCAGTAATGCTGCTAAATAATTAATACAATTTTATATAACAAATTTGAGTAAAGCTTCATATGACAAACGTTATTCATTCAATTAAACTTTAAAATTTGTCTTTATGATTCGTTATAGTTATTGATTATGCACTCATAAGTTATCCCTTTATAGAGTTCAGTTCATTTTACAATAATTAATAATGCTTTTGACATTATAATCCGCTTGCTATAGCAAGTAATAATTCACAAATTCTCAAACACACAATGTGATCTATCTTTAATATTTATGATGCATGAGTATCTTTGATCTATGTTACTTTCTTGTTGCGATCAATCAATAAAAAATGTCGTAATGAACAACAATATCTTGGCAGCTGTACAGCAGTAGCCAGAAAGGAAAGTAACATTTTCCTCTTCCTTCTTTCTTTCTTGCTTCTTTTATTATCTTATCAAGGTTACCCTCTCAAATCTTAATAAGGTTACCCTCCCATCTTTACTGATATGTTTTTAAGCAACATTTTTATGCGATTTTTTAAGCGGTAAAAAAATACTCTCAGAGCTGTTTTTGCACAGCAAGTAGAGGACGCACAAAGCACATCGCACAAAAAAATCAGGCTGCTCCAAAAACCGGTTGCACTCTATAGTCTTTTCGTAATGTATCAATTCTTAAATTCTCGTAATAAAGCGTACTATGGATCTTGCTTTATTCATGAAGCAGGATTCCATCAAAAACGTTCGTAGATCACAAACCGTTTGCAGATTCTACAAAGTATGTGAAACAACAAAAAAAATTCCTTTTTATATTTTTTCTTTGAGCTGAAAGTTGTGCACGCGTTAAATTTAAATTGTTGCACAAAGACTTTCTGTTATGTGTTTCAAGGATAATTTCCTGTGTCCAGAAGACTTACGAAAATTGATAAAGAAAAAAGAGCAGGGAAGCACGAAAAGCATTTTCGAACGTCATGAAATCTAATTGACAAAAACATCGACGAAAAAGAAGCTCATGCTTTATTTTGACGAGGCTATGTAGGAGTTTTGAAAACCTTTTATAATAAATTGAACAACGCCAACTGAACGCACCATTGCACATGTCAATCATTAAAAAGTTAACGTTGAAATGTTGTAATTTTAAATATCGCATCTTTGTATATCATGCTACAAATTTATATTTTCTCTATATTGCGAGCGAATCTTGTATGTCAAATATCTTACCTATTTTAGCACCATATGTACTCTTTAGTTATCATAATTTTTTAAAGATATCTGTCCTATCTAGCGGTGGATAATTAATAGCATTACAGTTTCTTTTTGAGCTTAAAACATCAAGTGCAACACTGTGGCTGAATATAAGCTCCTCAATAATCTGCCTGTCAATCAGTTTATGTGGCAGCGTTTCTGTCTGCCTGACAGTTTTTAAGATAATTCATTGCTCCCATCTTCAAACTGACCCTCTTTCGTTTCGTTCATAAGGTATTTTCTCTCTTCATGGTGACTGATCGTATACCTGGATCCGCGTAAATCTGTCTTATCATGCGTTTTACTAACCGCACGTCGGTCTGTCTCCAAGTCTGTCTCATCGCACATCTTACTGGCCATACGCCTCTCTGGCTATAGATTTGCATGACCATCCTTCGGTCGCGACATACGTTCTAACTGAACATGCTTCTATCGTATGTCTGATTGACTCCACAGTGCCGGTTTATACATCCATATAGTAATACGTCATATATCTGAACAGCTGCAAGTGTTTGCCGCAATACGTTTACCCATTTACACTCCGTCTTACGTCAAACTGTTTGCACGCTTATATAATCGTATATCTTGGCACCCTTCCTTCTGATTCTATATCGTTTCTGATTGTAAATTTTTGTGCCATTAGTCTTCTCTCTGATCTCTGGGTTGTCTGTATGGCTGGCCACTCTTGATATTATTCTTATCTATCTTCCTGATCATCTTCCTTTGTTTCTCTCGTCTTTATAATTTTCTGCATGTCACACGTTTGTCTGTTTCTATCTCTCTCTCTCTCTCTCTCTCTCTCTCTCTCTCTCTCTCTCTCTCTCTCTCTCTCTCTCTCTCTCTCTCTCTCTCTCTCTCTCTGTCTCTCTCTCTCTCTCTCTCTCTGTCGGTTTCTACTTGCCTATTGTTGGAACCCATGATTGAAGGGAAAACGCGATTCGTCTCAAGAGGACAATGGCCTTTTACTTAGTTTTTTATTGTCTTTTCTTATATGCATTGAAAAAATTCAATATGTTCGCTTTTATTATCTTATTTTACGAACAAAACTTTTCTATGAACTTTTAATAATATTTTAGAACGCAAAAAAGTCTTCTTTGCATCAATATCCAATAAGTTTTCTCGCACAATTTCATAGAAATATTTTTCAATAACATCTCGTATGATTTCAAAGTATTGAGAACGTGTTTTACAGGACATTGTGTTTTCTCACTCTACGTACAAAGTAATTTTAAGCTTATAACTAAAGTTTGTTTGCTTATTTTCTTATACGGGTATAATGCTATATAATCGGAAACAAACTAATTTCTAATGCTTAAACTAAACATAGACAAACATTTGTGATACATGATGAGAAAAAGGAAAAATATTAAAAATGTAGGAAAAAAAAAAATAGAAATTGAAAGAGGAAAGTTTCTCTATTTCTCTGTTTTTTTTTTTGTTTTTTTTTTATTTTTTTTTTTTTATAATATTTCAGGATATTACCCAGATGCAGCTGACACATAAAAATTCAATTGAGCAAATATAGTCGAAACTTTTGAAATTGTCTAGCCACAAAGACCAAAGCCCTAGTATTGAAACCGAAATAAAAAAAACCTCAACCAATAAAAAAAAAAAACGAACGAAATAAAAAAAAAATAAAAAACTTGGTAATATTTGTGATCCAGCAGGAGTAAAAAGAGATACGCTATGCTATGCAGATGAATGATATTAAGCTCATGTGCATATGTTATAATCTGTTCGATACGAAATTGCGAAAATTGCAAAAACCTGGTTATAGACTCCTTAGCCAATAGTTATTAGGTTCAATATTTGTTAACAACAGTGATGTTTAACTTTCGTGTCGGTTTCAATTATCTTTTCTCTCTCTCTCTCTCTCTCTCTCTTTCACTCTCTCTCTCTTTTTCTCTCGTTTTTTTTTCTTTACAGGTGGGCAACTTGGCTAATGACGGTATTAAATTGGCAACCGGAGCTAAAGAGCGACGTTGCTCGATGATACCGCATGATGGTTTGGAAGAAGAAGCACGTGGTGGTACGTTGCGTGCACTTTGGACGCACGGCGGCCCAACAGCGGCTTTTGTACACATCCTGATTGCCATGTGTTTACTTTTGCCACGTTTACTGTTGGAAGCTCGCATAATTGAAAATGGTCTTTTGCCACAAGGTAATTAAAATCACACTCACTTAAAAACAAACAAGCAAATAGCAAAAAACTTAAACATATACACTCATAGACTCATCCGACTATAGTATATATATATATATATTGATGTTTATGCATGTATATGGCCGGAGTCTGTTCTCGTGACATGTTAAATATTTGTCAATTGTCTGCCTTAACAATGAAAAGACTGTTAAAAATTCTTTTTTATTTTTTCTCTCTTTTCTTTTTTTTATTGGTAACAAGTGAAATATTTAAATTTTATTATTTTGAAAACCGAAAAAAAAACTTACATAAGCACACAAGAAAAAGTTATATTTGATTTAAGACTAAATCTGTTGATATTGATTGAAAAAAAAACTCCATTCACATAGTCAGTATCCGCATTGCTTATATATATATATATATATATATATATTTGAAATCTGATGATTCATAACTATATAAAGCACTATGACGATAAGGTCTTCTGCTCATTTAGAAATTATCTCCAACAAGTTCAGAACGCGTCGATGTGGCCCTTACAAAGTTACTACATTGTTACCTATGTCAACCTATAGATTACAAATTTTCCACAAAAGGATTGAATCGTATTATTATTATTAGGATAACTTCAGCGGTATTTTGAAAAAGTTCCCTTAATAAAAAAAATTTGGATCATTTTGGTGTATTTTTAGCACCCGCTGCCATGCAATGTAAAATGTAAGCCTATAATTTGATGAAAAGTATTAAGGTTTTGTGATAAATTAGTGATGATTTTGCTGAAAAAATAAACAATTTTTCAAGAAGTCATTTTTATGGGCTTAAAATGCATCATTTTTATTAAATTCTTAGAGTGTGCCGATTATTCAACGAGCAACGTTTTCTAATTAGAAAAATTAGAAAACTACTTCGCAAAATTTTCGAAAAAATTACTGAGGTTTCATTGAATTTCTGTAGTAATCGAATGCTAATGATATTGGAAAATTAATGAATACAATTTTTCGTCATTATAGTTACAAAAGTGGAAAATCGGGTAAACTCACAAAATGGCTCGAAATAATTATAGAAGTTGAAAGAAAAAATGCTTAAGGTATCTTCTTACCGCTGCTCTCATCCGCTAGACTGCTAGACCGCTATCGACTAGATATTTACTATTGATTGAAAAGAAATAGAAGAAATGGAAATTATCTTACAAACGGATAAAACTGGCTTTCAACAGCATCCATTCAGCATACAATGTCAACACTTTTAAAGCTGTTTTGATATAAGATTCCAATTTTTCCCCATAAAATACATAATTATCTGATGCAGAATAAAAAGTCGTTTATCAGCAAGTGCGCACTTAAGCTGTGGCAACCCTGTAAGACAATAAGTAAACAGGTATAGAGAGGTAAAACGATAGAAAAAATTTTAGCTTCAGCTTAACGAAGCGGGAGAAACCTCGCTTGCAACATCATACACGGCAGGGACAAAGGCCGAAAGGGCCAATCTTCTTTTAAGCATTGTAAAGAAAGGAATTTTTTCTTCGATGCAAAAATTTACCTTTTAATAAAACAATGCCGGGTAAAAATCGTAATATCTCTTGACGTTACAATCCAATTTCCTTTAATTAATTAACTTATGGCACTAACTAAAATAGATAGTTCGAATAATAAAGAAAGAACCTAGCGGCTAAAAATTAAAATTTAAATGACTTTATTAAACTTAAATGACCTATCGTCAGTTTCCAACGGACATACGATCTTCTTTCAAAATATCCCTAACTCGGCATCGAAAGCATGCAAACCCAGCGAATGATGATTGAGTCGGATTCGATTCAGAAGAAGAGGATGTGCAATCTTTTTCTCTATTATACCTCTGTTCGCAATCGAATAGGCGTCGCCAATCGGTTATTTGATCACATCCGAAATATGTCAACTCAGTCATTTCGAATGTGATATTCCCATTCCATTCCTTTCTTACTTGTACCTTTCATACTCAGAAGAGAGTAACAAACTACTTACCCTAAAAGAAAATACATAGCAATAAATTGTAACTACATGTATGACTAAAAGAAGTCCTACGACTTCGTCCATTACAGGGTATTCACGTAAGTACCCATTCTTTAGACATCCCCATAAAAATCGAAGTCCTGCTCCCTGTGAAGAATAACGTAACGTACTCTAGATCAATGCTGCCGACTTGCCTAATTTTTGGCATATGGAGTCGAGCACTGTCCTGTTAAAAGACCACAATATCACGACTTTCAATATACTGCGTCCATTTTGCGGCACGACGGCATTATACCAGTTGGAGTAACACAGGTGTAGAGATCAGACTTTTCAAGAAGACCTCTGCTAACTTTAACTCGTGCCCATAGAACATAACGCCAACTGTAGAGAAGGCCAACCAGGATTAATTTCTACATCTTTAACTTTGCGCCGGTTTAATTTCATCTGTTGTCTGAATGTAAAAACTTGGAACAAATATTTTTAGTATACTGTAGACAAGGTTTGAAAATGAGCGACGAACAGACCCATCGATATTTGAAATACTGGCATTGATTCAAGCAAAGTATTATTAAGCAAATTTTTGTGTATTTTTTAATGATGGCCGACAGACATATATATGAAGATTGACAAATGTTCTTACATAGCGGCATCATTTATATTGCTAGTGGTTACTCGTAACTTATAAACTGATATAAACTATTGATCCCTTCTTAATGTAAGTGGACCCATGATTGGCTGCCATCTCAATTTAACGCGAGTAGTATTTTGTAGGAAAAAGTAACACGTCTCGAACAAGCTTGGAGAAGATGCCAGTTAGATCAAAAAAACCGATAGAAACTACCATTCGCGCTAGTCAACGCTGAGAAGCGCGTACAAGTTAGGTAAACAGGAACTATACTACAGTGCATCAATGACTCTGTGTTCTCTTACAAAGGCAGAGACAAAGGGTCACCGAGAGACTTCGGAACCCAAATTGTAGTACAGACTGAGCCGACCGTCTTTTGTACTTAATGTCTATTAGGCACTACCATGTATTTTGATCACTTTTTCACTTGAGAAAAACTGCTAGAAGGCTTATTAATCATAACATTTTTCCTCATTTTCTCCAACTTTTTTCCACCTTTTTGGCAACATGGTGATACCGTGTCGAAAGAACGATATTGGTTTGGCAGCAATCCGATCTATTGATTTTTCACATACTTTTACACTTCCATTTTACACTTTTCACACTTCTTTAACTTTTCGAAACCCCTTGCTGCTTTCGAAAGCCTTGCTGTATCGATGTGAGCAAATGGTAATCAGAAGACGCTACGTCTGGATGTAGCAGAAATTCGTATTCTAGCTGCAACAGTGTATCCTTGACATCTCTTGAAAAGTGTGACCGATCGTTATCGTAGAAGTGGATGACCTTGCGTCTGTTAATCGCTGTTGCTGGTCTTTTTTCGCAAGAACCTATCGTTCGATGTGTTCAGTTGACCTTGGTAACGGTTTTATTCAGTTTAAGCACCATGCCGATCCCACCACATGCACAGTAAAACTTTATGGCCGTCAATATGCCGTTTAAGTGTCGATAGTGATATTTTCCCAGGACCAAACAATAACGCTTTTCGATTGGAATTGTCGTAGTAGATCCATTTCTGATCGCCAATCGCAATACGCCATCGATATCTTTTTTTTTCGGCTCGAAACGGTTCGAAATTTTCTCCTTTTTCATCGTACGTAAATGACTATAAACAATTGATTCATCAGCTGCTGAGCTGTTGGAAAGTTCTTTGAGGGAGGTTTTCGTCCAATAAGTCTTGCAATTCATTGTCTTCGATCTTTTTCAGATCTCCAGGGCGCTCCTTTAAATCGCTGAAACCAAAACCGACAATTGCATCATAAGCTTCTATAAGTGCTTGACGGACTTCGGCGGCAGCAGGCTTCTTCAAATCAAACAAAAAAAAGTAGTGAACGTCGAAAACGCCATCTTGACCTTTACATGGTTAGCGTCTACATGCATTGGCTAACTCAATCATTCTAACCTGTTATTTTATGTAGGGAAATATCAAAGTCATCGAATTTAACGGTTGCGTGTGTTTATATTTGCCATTACTTTACCATCGTTATCAATAAATGTCGCTGATCAAAATACATGCAAACACCTATTATTTATATTATTTGATTTAGACGACGACTATCAAAAATTCGCTCTATCGTATCTTTTTTTGTTAAATATATAAACTTAACGTAAACTTTAAAATTTAACTTATATGACTTATTATTGTGTTCATATTGTGGCGCTTATTAAAAAAAAAAAAAAGATGCAACCAATTGAGTTTAGCTAACAAATATTCGGGATCTTGTTGGCGAATATCCAAATTTTGCCCTAAAGGGAATAAAACTTTTTCAATTATTTTTTGATTTTTTTTTTTTGTTGTTGTTATTTTTACAACAAATAAAGTTTTTAGTATTTTATGTCTTCCATTTTATTTTTATACATTTTCAACCTCACTTCAAACAAGCAAGCAAATAGGAAGCAACACGTTCAACGTTAACATGTCAAATGTGTTGCTTTTAATTGAATCGAATTTGATGATATTTGCATAAAGGACTAACATTTAACCATTTATGCAATCAATTCGTTCAGTCAACGTGGACGAAGCTTAATTGCTTAATAATATTTTAAGCAATATCCCGAAATGAGTTTTGCAAAAGTTCTCGCAAATTTATAGTTGATAGAAAGAAGAAAAAAAAGCAAAAAGAAAAGCATAGCAAAAATTTATTAAAGCGAAAATCAGTGAAAGACCGCATTATTGCGGATCTGCTTTGCCAAAAACGATTCGAATAAAGTATTTGCGTTTGCAGCAAACGCGAAGAGAGTAAGTAATTCACTGAAAATTTCCACACGTGGCTTGAAAAGTGCTTTTCTACTGTTTCACATAAAGCCCTTGGGAAAGCGTTTGCTACACGCGCTTAAATTATATCATAAAACTTTGCTGTTTAATTATTTATTTGAAGGATTCACTATTGATTTTATTATATGAAGTAAATATTTGATTAAAAAATTTTGTTCACATTGTCTTCTTCTTCTTCTTCTCCATTTTTTTTTTTTTTTTTTTTGTTTTTTATTAAATTCATACTTACAATTTATGTAAATTTTTCTTAATTTAAAATGAACACAAACTTTTCCTTTGCATAATGAAAATTAATTACGAAGCATCTAACCACAGAAACATTGTGGCAGAGTAGAGCGCATAATAATCAAACTCTTGCTCTTCACTCAGTCTCTTCGCCCATCGCATCTTTCAATTATGATTAACATGATAGGGAAGGAAAGGAAAAATATATAGTTTGTCCAACTCTTATCACTAACTTGAATAATAATTTTCATTTAGTTTATGCTTAGAATGAGGAGATGCACGAAAACTTGAAAGACTACACAGTATATGTGAAATATGAACAGAGAGAGAGAGAGAGAGAAACAGAGAGAAGGCAATGAAAAAGAAAAAACCCCGGTAAATAGCAAAACTAATTATTGTATTTTTTCAAAAATTAACGCAGTCAAAAGCTGGAAGAAGATGTGAAAGAGAAAAAACTGGAATTAGATCTATCGGATAGTGAAGAAGTAAGGAAAACAGTATAATGTGCCAAATTAACCACTATGCTTGATATATTAATTTTATTTTTTTATTTTTTTTTTTTTGTTTGAGGAAAATGAAAATTTACTCAACTTTAAATGAAAAAAAAAAAAAGAAGTTAATAATTTTCATACTTTCATACTATTGAAACTTAAGGAGCACTGCGATTTTGATTTTTTATACGCTACGTCACTTGTGGTACAAGAGTATGCAGCATCCAGGCGGACTCGAGATAGACCAAACTTTTATTATACCGATCATTTTGTAATTTGATTTGAGCATTATTGTCCGTCTGCCCGTTTTGTTTGCTTGTCGCCAACGTGCATTTCGAAATTTTTGAGATATTTTGATGAAATTTGGTACCCCGAGATGTTGTGGTCCCAGGATGACAACCTTCCATGTAGCACCTTATTATGAAGAACGTTATATGAAAATGTTGTAGGGTTTCTAATGCTGAACACTGTCTCTAGTGCCATAATAGTTAGTGTTTTTGTTTGTTAAAGTCCAAGTTTTCAAATATAAAAACTCAAGGAATATTATGTTAACTTTTGAGCGAATCTCCGATATCCATCAGCTTAAAAACTGAAATTTGCAAATTTGGACCAAGTCGATGAACGTTTTAAAACCGCTCCTACGCAATTGATCCGATTGGACAAAGTGTAGTCTTTAGTATTCTATGAACAAGTTAAGTAAAGAAATGTTTCCACTTCATTACATCACATCATAGCGGCAGCGGCATATAGTGGTCATAGTGTGTATAGCGGTAAATTCATTCGTTTTTATACCGATACTCCTGATCGTAAAACAGAGGTAATGCGCTTCAAATTTGTCAAAAATGTTGAAAGTTCTTGCCCGCAAGTGGTCATCAAGTATTTATTTTGGGGACCGCGTCGTTTAAAGGATACGCCCACAATACAACGTTAATTGAGACCATATTCGTCTTCAAATATAAAAAAAGTACGTTTCCTTTGCCATACTTATAAACCAAAACAGGCACAACGATAAAAATTTATATTTATATTGCATCCTGGAAGATCTGTGCAAAAATAGGAATGCTGGGGACGCCTACTCCATTTTGTAGAAAATTAAAGTCGCTTTCAAAAGGATGTTTGCAGCGCTCAGAAATAAGCTTCAGAGTCCTTATAAAATCTACATATTACTTACTAGAATCAAATGTGTAACAAAACTGTTCCACACCTATTTGTCTCTCTGACTGCGGTAAACTTACTCATGATTGGAAAAATGCAGATATCTGCTTCAGACTCACGATATAAATTCTACTAAAAAAAAAAACTAGCCAGGCCCACCCAACATTAGGGAGTATATAAATTCAGTTTTTTCTTTTTTTTCAATCGTTTATAGAATAACGCTGATAGGTATTAAAGATTCGATCTTAATTTTTATATATTCTTATTATATCATATGTGATGTGTTATCATATGAGAGTAAACGGAAAATGAAGAAAAATATTTTTTTTGCAAAATTCGATATTTTTCGAGAGTGTAATCATATCCAAGAGCGGCTCTTTAATAATTCGTTCGCTGTTATATAAATCGATTTGAAACGTGAACACGGTCAAAGATTGATTTCAGTTTCTGCAGTGAGCTCGCCGTTTAATCCAAATCTTTTCCTTTGGAATAATGTTTTAAGTTCTATAAGTAGAGGGGAGAACACATCTAATAAATACGATAGCAACAACAACAAATTGAACGTTGATTAATGCAGTTTGGATATTATAGCCATCGTGTTCCGACTATGAGTAAACACGACCAACCTTGGCACTGCGTCTTTTGATATCTTTAAGATGTCGCTTGTCTCTTACAAGTTCAATTTTCAATTATCAAGAATAATTCCCGGGATATTTATTTATACTTTCGTATGTAACCTCGTCTTCAGCCACTTTTCCACTTTTTTACCTCGTTCGGCATACCTAGTACGGTTGTGCAATCCCGGTTAGAAAGAGTAAATCTCCGAGAAATTTTTGTTTTCGTCCAAGTAATTTTACTATAAGGCTCTCAATTCGTTCGAAATGTCCTAAAAGCTTAATTAGAGTCTAAGATCAGTTGTTCCAAAAAATAATATAAATTTTTCTTTGACAACAAAATTTATACGTTAACGACTGGTATTACTGGTCAATGTTTTAAGTTACTTAAAGTCGTATTTTTGGCTTTTCATTGATATTATAAATCAAAATAAAAGTCATGTGTACGTGTAAAACTCCCCGCCTTACAATGCTGTTATTACTTTATAAAAAATAACTTATAATATATTTTACAAGTTAATAATATGTAGAGAACCCTCTGATTATCTTTTATTGCAATCTCTTAATACGAGCTTAATTCACAAACAGGTAGTTTAACCAAACTGTATTTTGGAAAAGTAGCTTTGGGATAGATTGCTTTAACGTAAGGTATATATTGCTGGAAGTTTCTAAAGGGTCTATACGGCCTGTTTCTTTCAGCTTAATTTGATGAGATTGATAAGGAAAAAAAATATATGAAAGAATAGTTCCTTCTCTGCCAAGGGATTTGAGGCCTTAGAAGTGAACTAATATGCCGGTGGACTAACCGACTTTGTCGCATACAAGCTCTGTTATGCATATATATATATATATTGTTATGAAATTCACTTTTCTCAGATTTGGTTCGTATCACTACATCGTGGATATTCTTCTTAAGAAAAATACACTTGCAAGTTTTTACTACAAAACTCTTCTATTTACAATCAATTTGTTAAAGGGTAGGACTATTTACATTTTACTTTGACAATACTCTCGACTTCTCAACTCTAATATTCTTTTTCGACTCAAATGTCTATGTCCGACTGACTCTGCCTTCCGCAAACAGTCTGTTTACATACATTTTTATAATCATGTTACTATTACCAAAGTTCATGGCTTCATTTTTAATCCGCTAATCTCTACGTAATTCATTTTTTGGGAAAATCAATTCATTGGATTTGGGATTTCCTTAACAATCTATATATATATGATCTTACACAGTCTTACAGGTTTGTACTTGCGTTAACATTATTTAATTAACCTAGCACATCCCCTGGTGGCTTTTAGCAAATTTCGTGCTAGAAATCCTTATACTTATAACAAGAAAATAATGCTTATTTGCTTCCCGATAGTCGTATACTTGGAGCGGGAGCAGTTCTATATAGGCCTTATTCTCAACAACTCCGCAAAAGCAAACCTAAATAACGTGGCACCTCCAACTGGTATTCATTGGCTAAGCTCCTTTGTATCGTTCACTGGACCTTAAATTTACTTTATTTGCCATTGCACACTTTTGGTATGAGCCTTTACGGCTGCTGCTGACGTTAAACCCTTAGGGATATTCATCTTTTGTAAAGGAAATAAAGGGGAAAAAAAACGTATCAAAAAAGAAAGAAAAAATATATAATCGCAAAATTTATGGCATAAATTATTATGTTTGTTATTGTAAAAGTAAACAAATTTAAATTTTAAGTAAATTAAAAAAAAACTTTAACAATCCATGATTATGTTGTTTTTTATTTTTACATTAGAGATTTCCTATTGATGAGGCGCTCGCCCCTAGAGAGTTGTTGACTTTTTTTTGTTTTATTTTTTACAGTTACAATTATTTAGGAAAAAAATAACCTTTTATTGCTGCATTTTATGCAGTTTTGCAAGTAACCAATGTCGCAGAGAAATAGTTATTAAATAATATATATTTTGTTTTTAATCGTAAGCTTAATCCCTGCTGTTTGCGGTTAAGAATCGTCAAACTTTTACGTCAAACTTTTACCTCAATCTAGTTCGACTTGTTCAGGAAAATAGACTTGAAGTTTGCCTTACAATAATTATTTTCTTGATAATAATGTGATCAATATAGGACCTTTGTCTTGAGACTTCTCCATAAAAATAATGCTTTCTTATTTCCCTTAGGTTGGCATTTTCCAAACCAATGACTCCGCTCAAATTCAAGACATTCTTTTTAATAAACGTAGAAACCTCCTGGTTTCCTTGCATCTACAGAATCTTATTCGGCCTTGACTCTTCAAGCAAGTTACTCCAATATATCCGAAAACTCAGCCAAAGGTAAAGTAGGCAAATAGTGTGATGGCTGAACAATTCAAGTTGAATTTTTGATGGAAAAGTTTCGAAGAACAAAAGTAGCATGGAATACTTCATTATCGTGATGCAAGAAATAATAGTTGCTAACTCATAATTTTAAAGAAAACCTTCAAGCAAACCGCGACTATCATTCATGTTACATTGCTGACAAACAATTTAGCCTCTGGGAAGAAATTCATAAGAACCCACATCATAACAACCGGGAAAATGTAGCATTATCATTGTGTCTAAAGAAGTTTTTGCAATCCTTATAGGGTGACGCCACTACATAGTTTTTAGAAAAAAAAATTCTTTTTATTGTTCCAATAGATATTTTGAGGGAAAAATCATTGCAAAAAAATTCTCTTTGAAAATTTCGAGCTCTTTCGCAAGCATTACGAAAAGAATACCTACCTCAAATGCAGGCTAACGTCCTGCTGTCAACAGATGTCTTTAAAAAGTGTTCATGTTCATTTAGCAACATTCCACACATTTCCAAAAACAAATATAATAAATAGCAGGACTTAATCAAAGTGACCTTTAAGTAGATATGAGCCTGAAAGAAATTCGGAAAGCTTTCTACAAAACAATTAAAAGTTTGGAACGAAGTTTTTCTTGTCGGCTACGAATGCGTCTATCGGCTATAGAATTATATATTTTCTTACCATTTTTCCCATCATTTCGTAAAATGTAGCGCGTGCGAGTCTGCCTTTGACTCGCCGTAGAAGAGTCACTTTCAAGCAAAAAATCGTCGAAGAGATAAAATGAAAAAGAACATTTGGGCCGGAAATTTTAATGGTAATGGATGCGCAGGTTAATGGAAAAAATTTTTAAAAAAATTTATCATAATAAAAAGCCATGTTATGTATAACTCATATCGAAACTTTAAACGCGTTAATCTCGAACAACAATTTGCGGAAATGGCACGCAATATAACTCAAACAATTTTCACCTTTTACAATAATTTTAAAATAACCTTCTCTAGGGAAACAGGTAAGACATTTTCTATATCTCCCCTTTTTCTCCTTTTTTCGTTCGAAAGGTAAACTTTTTTACTGAGCATTTACGAATCATATAAAAATTAAATTTTCCTTCCATCCAAAAATCCATCCACTTCGTAGGTTGCCATAGCAGTATTACTTATCTCTTAAGATATGAAAAACGCGGAATTAAATCCACGCGCTCAAATTTCTTTAAACCCTCAAGACAACCACGAGTGAATATATACGTACTTCCTAGCGTCTAAACCCAGCTGCATAATTCTATAACCGCCTGTGTGGATTCACCTTTCTTCTTCTTCTTTTATTGCTCATTATAAAGGCTGTAAAGATTAAAAAAAGAAATAAGATCATTAGGAAAATTTTATTCAGCTACGACTGAATCTCTTGTACTCTTATCGTTGCTTTAAAGAAAACTCAAAGAAAGGAAAAAACTAAATTTTCGCATTGTGTAATATTGGGTGGGCGTGGCTGATTTGCTCTACTTTTGCGAAGTGAAAGTGAAATTTTATATTTCGAGTGGCGACCATGAGTGCGTTTACCTTAGCAATTAACACACAGATGAACATACAAACTAACAAACATGTCTAAAACGGTTCACATTTGCTGTTAATCTGCAAATTGTAGATAAGAAAGTCTCTGAAGCTTTTCTCTGCAAAACTTTTGACAAAAGTATCGAATTTTAATATTCTATAATACTGAGTAACCGTGACCGAACTTTTCCATTTCTGTGCAAACACTGTATGGCCACTAATGCAATACCAATTCATATTTCTATCGTTCTATCTATTATGGACTATAGGCAACGCAAGAAAATACAATTTTCTTTTCTATTTGAACGTAGAGGTGGTCTGAGCTTATGTTTTACTATGGACGCATTCTTTAAACGATTTGGCCTAAACTTTAATAGCAACCGGCTTGCAGGAACTTCTGATGATTTTATCAAGGTTGAAGCAGATAGCTTTCGTTTTGCGCCCAGAACGATCTGTACATTACGCAGACAGACAGATAGACAGGCAGGTGGACATACTTAAATCGATTCAAGGAAAGTGTACAGCGTCTCTCAAGTTTCCTTCTGCGTGTTTCAAACGTTTTGACAAAATAAATGTACTCCGCATCCTTCGACGATCGGCATAAAAAAAAAAAAGATTAAATTATATATTTTTTTAAGCACTTGAAAGTAACCTCTAGCAAAAAAATTTAGAAAAAAAAGGAAGAGAAAATGTTAATGTTACCCTAGAGGAACGAGGAAAATAAATTATGCTTTTTAGTGCAAAGCTCGGGAAAAAATATATAAATAAGAGAATAAAAAAGGGAGATTCTAAACGGCTTACCACGAAGTGCTTAATGCCCTTTACGGTATAAAAAAAACTATACGGTTTATATATATATACGCATTTACGTATATATGAGAGAAGAGCGTTAACTTACCCTAATTGTTTCCTATCATCTACAATTTATAAACCTCCTTAGATTAATTTTTAATAATAATTTCAAATGTTTTCCTTTTCTCTATTACACAGATTGACATTATACATTGTACATACATACGTACATACAACTTATCCCTATTACGTTTATTTGGTCCAATTTTCATTTAATTTCCGTAAGTTACTGAAATTACCTCCGATCATCTGGGGGAAGAAAAAGGGTAGATATTTTAGAAAGATTATAACAGATTTTAGAGCGATTTTTGTTTTTCAAAACTTTATTTTCATGAAAAGGCGAAAATTTACTTATCATGAATAATAATATGATTAGCGAAGCTTATGAATATTTTTATTGACTTTTAAGACTGTAGAGCTAGCTATAAACGTAATAAATATATACTTTCTTTTCTTTTGCTTTTCTCTTTGCAAAAATAATGGCTCCATGATGGTGTGTTTACAGCACTTGAAGAGTACACCAAATGGCAAATTTAATATGAATTTCTCTCAAACCGTCAATAACAACAATTACTTGGAATGAATAGAGTTATTTTTTCCCTTGTCAAAAGAACGTACTCAACGTATATCTTTTGCTTGCCATCGCTTGCATTTTAGTGCTTCAAAGTGGATGGGATGTGTACATTGATTGTTGCCAACTATTACAGCGAAATCTCTATAACACATTTTACAATCTTCTTATCCAACAGAACGAGGTGCTATATACACATATACATATATATTTATGGGTATACATATTTCTGTTACATTTTTTTATTTTCTTTTTTGTGGAAGAGTCATCAGTAGAATATGGGGACATGTTGATTTACTTGCTACTTTTGTTGCAAGTAGTGGGCAGGAAGAGAATGATCGAGTGTTTAGAGTCAGGGTGGTGTGTGCACGATCGCAATGCATCTTGCCTTCCGACATGCCGATTTAAAACCGTCCCTGATTATCTGCTGTTATGTCTGCAATTAAAAAGGAGAAACACTTAAGACGGTAGGTGTTCGAAATTCACCCCAAGCTATATACAGTCTTTTTATAGCACACTTAGGAAAAGCTAGCTAGTTAGTCTATTTCCAAAAGCATAACGATCGAGAAAAATGAAAAAGAAATGTAAAAAGTGCTGCATCAAATTTAAGTTCATTCCTTAGAATTGAGAAAGAAGCTGAATATAATGGGTCTACAACGTTTAATGAACCGAAATGACGATGAAAATTTTAAGATATTTTCCATTATTGTACTTAACTTTTTAACAGACGACAATTTTCTCCGGCCAGCCTTTTTGAGCCAGCCTACGATTCACAAGTATCCGTTTGAACTGATGGTTTTAGCTCATTTGCCCCTTTGCGAAAGTTCAGGTCTCCCTTTGTAACCCAACTGAAACTGATTCCAATTATTGACTTTCGTAACAACTCTAAAAATACCCTTCGAAGTGATGGGAGCGCAAATGCACTTTTCTCCATGTTTCACCCACTGCCGTAGGATTTTTCTTAGTTCCACTATGTTATATAATTTACAGATGTGACTGTAAGATGGCTGTAAGATTAAAACATCCTTGCCTACACTTGTATTTATTCGGTTTATTTACGTATTTTCCTTTTATAAATGAAACGTGATAAATATACGTCAGATTTGTTTCTTCGGAAGAGAGATCAAAGTGGAAGTGATGAACTATTAATGAGGACCATCAAGGTTCTAATGAAGGGACACGGCCCAGCTGTAAATATCCTACGTCACTTCGCTTAATGCACCTACTCACGTGACGATTCTTCTATATAAAATGCAATATGGCAAATGGTCGAAATAGTAGTCCGGTCCGAACCATTTCCAATAGTGTTCGTCCTTGGGAAAGAACATACCGATGTACCAAATCTCAATAAAATATCACAAAAATTGCGACCTCTGGGTTCAACACGATAAAACAAGATAGACAGCCGGACAGACAGACAGACAGACATGCTTAGATCGATGGAAAAAATGACTCGGAATCGAAGGAGACAATAAAAGCTGGGTCTATTTAAAGTCCTTCTTTGCGTTGCATACATTCGCATTACTAGCTTAATATACCACTACACCACCACCACAAGTGATGCAGACTATAAAAATCGACGAATTTCCTACATAACTTGTAACCAACAAAAGCTTTCAAATTAAACTTTAGCAAGAATCGTAATGGTGTACCTAAACACCGTTTAGTTTACCGTCTTGAGTTACATAATGTACTCAGCAATTTTCTTATATTTAATATATTTATCTTAAACAATGATGGATGTATAAGATTCGCTGTCAGTCATCTCCACCTTTTTCATATATTTTTATGTTTACCTATATTAGCGTAACTTTTTAAACATTAACCAGGTTTATATCATTTCTTTGTTAACGAAAATAAACTTTTTGAAAAACAAGACGAGCGCGGAAATGATTGTTATATTTTAAGCATCACTTAATCATTTAATTGTCTCCGGTAATTGTTTCTCATTAAAAAAATATTTAAGAGTGATGGTGAACGTTATAATATTAATTAGAATAATAGATTTAGTTGAAGCAAATATTTTCTCATCATTTTTCAATGTTTGCTTTATGCTCTTTAGATTCCCTTTCTACCTTGTTTCCCTTAAAACATGAAACTTTCATTTCACTTATTTTCACTTCATTAAATCATAAAAGCTTTCGTGTTTGGCAAGATTTACGAAAAGAAAAACTCTTGTTTAAAACGGATTACATACAAAATCCTTTTGCAATAGAAACAAAAAAAAAATATACTTGTATAAAAATACTTATAAAAAGTGAGAAAAGCGGAGAAAATTTCAATCAAAATAAAACTATTTGTAATTTAAAAAGCAAAGCTGACGTCAATTAGATGGAATCGTGAATATTCATCTAAGGCGTACATAAACATGGCACTTGCCTCTTGCTAAAGTGGTTGGGATCAGGCCGCCAAGCTAGCGACAATTAGCTCAGATGAATACTCAGTATTAAAGACTAGCGCAAAATAGTTTAAAGTGCTTTTTATCAAAGCTTTTGAGCTTTCTTAGTTGATTCGTTCAATGGCACCACATCCATCTTCATAATTGATCTATGTGCAATGAAGGTTGGGGTATGTGGCCCAAGATTTCAGTTTTCCGTCTCGAATATTGGCATTAAGAAACCCAAAAGCGACGTGAGTGACCGGTGAACAACGACATGAACCAACGCTTTCGCGCAGAAAGCCTTATGTATAAAGAATGACAAATCACTCAATGGATGTGAACTATTCGTGTAACACGGTGATGATTAGAAAGAAGCGTGGAAACACAAAGTGGAAGGGATATGGCGGTCGCAGCCTAATGGGTGAGTGTCAAATCGGAAAGAATTACGGCTTTCCCGACTGAGTACTCACTATAGCTACGATCAATCTGATCTCTACTTGAGATTTGAATCCACAAATACTGACTTGGTAGTCGTGACAATATTGCTAATTGCTCACGCATTTGTTTGTTCGCGTAGCAGTCCTTGACAAAACCAAAAGCGATTTAAACACATTTAGGAATCAAGTAAATGAAATTATTGATCGTCAATGTGATGATCAATCTCTGTTAATCTTTTACCAACAGAAACTGAGATAACAAACAGATAGGCGCATAATGTGTGGTGATAGTCACAGATCGAGCTTGAAAAGATCAAAAAGTAGTCCCCCCGGAGCCACATCTATCTGCAATTCATAGCAGATTGAGACTTTATAGAAAACTTTTGTGAAAATAGGAACCACTCCTTCCAGTAATTCTAGTTTCAAAATCTAAGAATTAACTCAGAATTATGAAAAACTATAAACAAACAAGGTGGACTGTATACATATGGTTATTAATATCATACACAACTTATTGTAAGATATTAAATGATTAAACTAAGTTTATGCGCAAATACTTAGAAGGACGTAAGGTAGGCCCAGCTTTTTTAATAGACCATTTTCTAACTTGTTATCTGAGTCTATTGAAGCTTGTCTATCCATCGTTCAACCATCTGATACTTGTCCATAGGTGTTTGTGTCTAAGTTGTCAGCTACAATTTTTCAGATACTTCGAAAAAATTTGGCACACTAGCTTCTTTTGGCCCCAAGAACGAAGTCTATTGAAAATGGATTAGTGAAAAAGGTGTAAATAAAACTTTTGCAATATTCGAAATTTTCCAACAAAAATCTCTAACTAATAGTGTCCGTTCAAAATTTGGACAGAGTAGGCCAATTTTTCGAGCACTTTCCTTATAAGGGAAAAATATGGGAGAAGCTAAATTTTTAATACGACTTGAAATTCGACCACATCAGACTTGGACTACCTAGGCCTTTTTTGCGATCTTTATTTTGGAGAATAAGCTTTTAGGAGTTCCTATGGAAAGTAAATCCGTATATTGCAAGAAAGTCTTGGTTTTAGCACTTTATGACAGAAGTAGGGTGAAGAATAGCAACATCATTCACGAGAAAGTTAATTTTGCTAAATTTGGAATAAGCGCATTATTTAACCTCGCCCATATAAATGCTGCTATGAAGAGTATTTCTTTACATCAAAATTCGACCACACCAGACTTGGACTACCTAGGCCTTTTTTTCGATCTTTATTTTGGAGAATAAGCTTTTAGGAGTTTCCATGGAAAGTAAGTCCGTATATTGCAAGAAAGTCTTGGTTTTAGCACTTTATGACAGAAGTAGGGTGAAGAATAGCAACATCATTCACGAGAAAGTTAATTTTGCTAAATTTGGAATAAGCGCATTATTTAACCTCGTCCATATAAATGCTGCTATGAAAAGTATATCTTTACATCAAAATAAAGTTTACTTTTGGTCTTTTATCATGAAAATGAGTTAAGCATTTTATTAGGCGGCATACTGTAGGGGATTGGCTGGTCAACTTCGTCCAGCTTTAATGTTAATTATTACTTGTTCTGTTCAAGTTGGTAAAAAATGACATGCGATTAAACGATTATACATAGTTGTATGATCAAAAGCTGAGTGAGTACAGCAAAAGCTCGTTATTCTCGCTTCCCTTATTCGGGGTTTCACTGTTCGCGGATGAAAAAAATGCGAGCAATTCCCATATTCATGACTACAAATTTCTTTATTCGCGGTTTTTGAAAATGTAAACAAACAGAATCAAAGGAACCTTATTACTCAATGAATAAAGTAAATCCCAAATGTAGTTCAATTCAGCTAAGCAATTTCCCCAAATAACAAATTGCCTAAAGAGGAAAAAACTAATGCACATTCGCAATCAATTAAATTGATTTTTTGTTATTTTGTCGCCTAGGAACGTATCCCCTATAATTCCATATAAATAACCATTCGCGGCATTTTTATGGAACGTATCCCCCACGAATAAGGAGCTTTTGCTGTATATTACATGTCCAGCGAAAGGATTAGAACTCATAGCATTTCTCTTTTTCGGCAAGGCCATAGCCAAAGAATGTTCTTCATATTTTCTACTGTCTACAATCTATAACACGGTGATTTAAAAGTTGATTCGATTAGTAAACACAATTTCAATGCACAATGTAGATAGTTCTTACACATTGCTTTCGATTAAAAGACTGTAACGATTCACTTCAAGGAGGAAAATCATGATAAATATTTCGAAAAATATTGTTTATTTTTTTTTTTTTGTTTACTTAATAGACGCTTTAAAATGGTTTTCAAAGGTGTGGAATAAATTTACGCAAGTACACTGGATTTTGAACGTGCGCCAAATCAATATCTGTTGGAAAGTTACTACTTAATGTCCTTACGTTCTGATTTCTAAATTCTCTGTTCCACTGCCTCTAGAAAGTGTTCGCACATATTTAATATATATTACCGTAACGTCATCGCGACAACCGTTGAATGAATAGAAAGCTGAGAGCAATTCAAAAGGTGGCAGTGCTTCTGCCAAAAAAATTTAAAGCGTGGCATAAACTTTTAGCACTAATTATGAATTTGACAATAGAATAATAAATTTTCTTTTCTCTTTCTTTGTACACGTAAAATGTAATCTTGTGCAATTCTCTTCTTGACACACGCAGCAAAACAGATACTTTCAAGCAGAAAATCTTGGAGAAAAGAGAACGAGAAAGAATATTTGAATAAGGAAGAATCGCTTAACGGTTTAATGGGTTTGGAGACTAATGACATTATAAAAAGGAATAAGAAAATTTTAGTCATAAAAAAACATATTTTTAACACATTTCCTCCCATTAAACCCAGTTTTCTCGGAAACACAATTTTTCAAAACGAATTGTAGGATACCTTCAATAATTTTCATTCTCTCTTTAATCTCACTCCTACCACACTGCGGCTGTAAATAACTTTCAAACTTTGAATGTAAATATTTTGATTATTTCATATCGCAATTGCAAAAAAAATATGTGGTCTCTGCATAATATTTCATGTTTATACATAGCTTGTTTGGATGTATAAATGAATTAAAATTGTAAAGAAAAACAATAATATTTGAATTATTCCCACGATTCTCATAAGCGTCGTATGATTCGTTATAAAAAATGTGATAAGCTAACCATTAAAGCGTCATTTTCTAATGAAACACGGAGGCCTGGGTAAAGAATATTCGCTAAACTATTACAATCCCTTACATTATTTGACAATCCTTTAACTGTTTATAGCAATTGCACTCGACATAGAGATAACTGAGATCGCATTCGTATTAAAAATTGACTAATAAAGTGTAAGGTTTTGTACTTGAAGTTGAAATTGTACATTCCCGATAAATCGACCAAAGGATCTGCCTGCAGTGCAATCTGAACTGAGCGCAAACCTATTTTCTGAAGCAAAGAGAATAGGGCGTGTGGCTTGTTAAAAGATGCAATGATAAAAATTGACATTCTATAGGTGATCCTATAATATAATGCCCCTCCAAAAACAAAAAAAAATCGGCCATAAATTTCCAATATTATATAGTATCGAAATTTTATTCATTTTGCAAGACGTTTTTCACAATTCAAAAGGGAGGATAACCAAATTATTAATCGGTTTAGCCATGTTTGTCTGCCCATGTCTGTCCTTATGTCCTTCCGCATCCATCTAGGATAAATATTCTGCATTATGAGTTGCATTTTGCTTTAACACTTGACTTACGCTACGAGGCAATTTGGCGATCAATTTGTGATATTAAGTCCAAAAGTCCTGCTTAACTAGATATATATCTTAAATGTATATATTTGGCGAATAGTGTGCGTACTTTTGTGAATTGTGACAATGGTACGTAAAGATAGGAAGCTGAAACTTAAAAAATTAATGCGATGTGCACACATGCACAATGCAGAAGAAACTAAAACAACTTTGGAAGGCATTGACAATTTTTCAAATTTTTATCTATCATTTTTGATTCCGTGAATATATTTCCGAAAAACTGCTATTCAAGGACCATCATGCAGGATCACCTTCATGTTCAATTCACAAATAGTCCCGTTCAATTTACTGATACTTGATCAATTAACGACAAACTTTTATTTTCAATTTGTTTCTCGTTTTTTGTAAAGGTTTTCTTTAAAATATGTTTACGCAAATCGTCCATAAATTTTGTGTTAAAGAATACCATTGTTTTTATTTAGAATATTTAGCTTTGTAATTTTTGCCACAAATCTTTTTATGCATGTTATATTTGCAATCAATAAACAAGCTTTGTTTGCGGGCAACAAAAAAAATTTTAATTCTCTAGAAAAGCAACAGACAACCGCTAAAATAATGAAACTTTTTTTTGGTAATAAATTGAAAAAAATTAAAATTTTTCATTAAACTACTCACCAATCACAAAAAAAATTAACATTTTTA
The DNA here is from genome assembly GCF_014805625.2 of Glossina fuscipes. Classification (NCBI taxonomy): domain Eukaryota; kingdom Metazoa; phylum Arthropoda; class Insecta; order Diptera; family Glossinidae; genus Glossina; species Glossina fuscipes. The sequence continues at coordinate 62,353 of NW_023998600.1, read as the reverse complement.
AAATCTTTTGCGTACCGTGAAATCTCTTCAGACCTGTCTCTATCTATCTAGGTCTATCTGCAGAATAGACTTGTCAATTGAGCGATTTATTTGCTTTCAGATTCAAATTCTTGCATAAGTTATACTGAATGCCACAGAACTCCTTAAATAAAATATGCGGAGATGAACACGATATTGTTGTTTTTTTTTTTTTTTTTGTATTGTTCACAAATAATTTTTGTTGTAATGCTTAAAAATAACATATCACTCAATAAGTCTCCGGTCTGACACATAAACGGCAACATCGCTAACAGGCGCACATGATTTCTAGATTAATCTTTGGGCATTGGGACAATTAATTTACAGGCGACTGTCGTCTTAGTGGCCCCAGTTCTGCAGTTTTCAAAACAATGGATAAAAAGGGAGTTGGATAAGAGGGAGTATGTGACTTTTGATCGTTAGAAATACTGCTGAAGCTAGACAGCGGCTTGATAAGCGTTATGGAGACCCTCCGCCAGGGAAAACCATTACTATTGACTGTCCGGTCGCACAAATACCGACGATGCGGTAGACTGTGGAAAAAAAAAGTACACAAAATTTTTTTGGGAGACCGAAAACAGAACTTGCGTAAGGTAGACTGACTCCTTAAAGATAACAGAAAACAGTGTAGTTACTACTTTCAATGGACGATTGCCCATAAGAAAGCTGTATTCTGTCTCGTTAGCTCACATCGGACCAAAAACAAAAACGCATCGACGCACCGCGTGAAGACAATCGAATGCGATAAGAAGGATTTCTTGCGTTGATACATGACAATGGATGAAACATGAATGCACTACCATATCATACATGAATCAAAAAGATCCTCGGCTCGATAAGCAGCAAACGGTGAGGATCGCATAAAGCGACTAAAAACGCGATTGTCAGCTGGGGAGCTTACACGATGGACACGGTATAATATTCATCGGCTGTTTTAAAAACGAACATGGGTTCAATAGCGAATATTACAAGGCATTATTGCATCGATTGGGTGTAGAAATCAGTAAAAAACTGCCTCCCAAGCAAAAAAAAAAAGCGAAGAAAATACCCGGTGTCACAAGTCGATGAAAACCATCTTTAAATTGAATAAATTACGCTTCGAAATGTTTCCTCACCCATCGCACTTTACAGATTTGATCTTCAGCCACTGCTGTCTTTTGGCAGTCAATCACTCAAATGAAGAAGCGATGGTCGAAACTAAGGCCTACTTGAAAAACAAAGACAAACCGTTCTACAAAAAAGGCATCGAAAAGTTGAAAGAGCATTGCAATCATTCTATTGCTCTTGAGGGAGTGAAGAAGAAGAATAAACTTGACTTTCGAAAATTTGTTTTTCTTAATTCGACTAGAGACTTGCGAAGTGACGCGACCTGCTTAACCACTCTTTTTGAATCAGTTTACATTATTACTAGCCATTAAACAAAAAAAGAAAACGCCTCTTTAGGATGTTTGTTACAGCGACTTTGCCCTTTAAGGCGAATATGATATTTTATCATTTTCGATTTGACTTTACTAAGTTAATAACTACTTGACTTGATACTTACTTATTAAAGAATAATTAAAATCGGAAATAACGCGTCATATGAGCGCTATTCGTTTCATATTATAACAATGATTTTTACAATCATTTGTTAATAATAAAAAATTCACTGACTTTCTACAATTCACTTATGAAATGTGTTTTACATACAATGCTCGATCTCTGGCATACGCATGCATACATTATCCAAGTATCCAAGTGCATGCATACATAATACAATCTTACGCGTGAACAATTCGTTCTGTTTCACAGCATTGGTTAATTACATATCTGAAAAGTAATTACTTACAAAAGTATCTCGTTTGCCATGGTATTTACCAAAATACGCTTAAAATAATCCGACGAATTTCCACCAAAATACTTTTACATTTTACTTAATGCTTTTTACCCTCTTTCGTTATCTATCACACATAATTCTTTATAAGTAAAAAATGTCTCTCACAGTTTTCCGTTAGTTTTTTTGCATTTATTTTTACTACTATTTAAATCTTACGTAGTGTCAAATGTCATACGTCAAATAGCTGTTAACACATACAATTGCATTATAACTTTTTTGGTTCACTCCTCAAACTGGAAACATTGTTCGGAATATGTATGAATAAATGATTTTTTTTGTTAATTGGGAAACGAATTACACATAACAATATTTACTAAAAAGATTTTCAAATTAATTTTAATTTCAAAAAGTAATTAAATTAGAAACGAGTAAGAAATCTTTTGTAACATTTTAAAAACGTTTTCCAGTAAACCAGTTACAATAAAGGCACGGATGGGAATTATGCGGACGGACGCAATACCTAGAAAAATTTTAGATGAGCTAAATCTTTGAAGATACCCAATCGATTCAGAATAACTATCTAAATCGATTTAAGTAAGTACGTCCGTCCGAACGTTTGATTTCTACCCATGAGATTCTTTGGCTCAAGGAAGAATTGTATTCAAAACGAATTAGATCGAATTTTTTCTTAAATTTTTTTGGAGAAAAATTAATTTAAAAAAATATTATTATGGCTTACTAAGAAACCGCAAAAAATAGATAAGGAAAGAAGATCAAGATCATGTTTTGAATTCTTTTTTATCTAAACGGTTTTATAAAAGATAAGCCTTGCCCGACGGTAACGAGGAAGTTTATTACAAAAAATGGTTCCCAAATAATGACTTGACATATAACCTTCATATGTCAAACTTGGGCAGCAAAGCTCTATTCTTCGGAATCTTTCCCAGATAAGATTTTAAATGAAAACTACTTCTTTATATGGAAATAAGGCCCAAAATCTGTTATTTTTACATGGAAATAAATAAAGAACGCTTAGTTTGTTGCAAAAAAAAAAAAAATTAAAACCATGTGGTTTCAGGTTTCCATTCTCATCAGCATGTATTTTGCACCACTTAATCTAACATAATTTTTCATTGATTTTTATTACTATCAAATACCATAAATGATACCTGATTTACATGTAAAGTTGTACCTTCCATGGATGGACACCAAGAAGTGAACTGCAGTGGAAATGGAGTAAGGTGCATAATAATGCGATAATTCGAAATTGTCCATTCTTTTGATCTCAAATGTGCTCTGATCCGGGTAGGAGTTGTTTGGTTAGGTTAGAGTAATGTGATACAAATTTTTTTTTTTTTTTTTTTTTGACCAAGCGCTTAGAGGATGTCCCACATTCGTGTACTCAGGTGACGGCTAGCAAGAAATGATAGAAACGGCCGCAAGCCAGTGGGTGTGTGCACCTCTGTCTATAAGTCTCATTGTTTATCGCTGCTTCATGGTGCTACTGAAAAATCTTTATTACTCTGAAATAACAATAAGGCCTGTAGCCGTGTCTTTTAACCGATTTAGTCCATTTTCAATATCAAGCTGCGTGCAAGATCTTACAATATTTCTTCCAGATTTGAAGTCGATATTTTTAATTTTGCAACGAGGAGAATATTTGGAACAGACATTGCGCAGAGGTGGGGGACACGGTGCATTTTATACAAATATATGATCAGCCGTAAAATATGCAAAGCAATTGTCGGCCTTGCAGCTATTATAGCAAATTTTCAAGTTTTGTTTCTTCTGAAAAGAAGGATGTTCGCTTTCACTGTTTATGTTTCACTTTAGATGTGACTTTTGACCGATTTGGACTAACTTGAATACACGTATTTTAATAACTCATATGCAGGAACGATTGTGCTATATTCTTGATGCGATATGTTAATTTTTGCAAGCGGCAATATATTTACAACACATAGACACACGAATGGTTAAGCGGACAGACCAACATTCTCTATCCGGTTTAGTATATAAATACATTATAGAGCCTTCCTAAAGCTTCCTTTTTGGGTGTTGTAAACGCCTTCTTAAAATGTACACCACGTAGCGTGCATTTGACCTTCTACAAAAACAAAACACTAACCGATGTTTGGCATATTGACCCCTTGCTTATAATTTCTTTTTTCTTATTTTTCTTCAAAGTCCTGCTTGTATATTAACAAAAAATTCTTCATTTTGAACACAGTAATGTATGCACATATTCGAGTTCAGTGATTTGTTATTGCAATCTTCGTAATCATCCCCATCTCTCCCCCAAAATCATTCTAACATATCAAAAGTTGTCAAGGCAGAGAAGTAAGCAACAATCAAGCAACAAATATTTTTGGTTAAACGTTTTCCTTTCAACTCATAGCTTGAAATATTTTCTTTATGATGTGTGTACCATTTCGTAGATGCGTGTTTGTACATATGGATGCAGTGCTATACTCTGGAAACATTGAGAACATGCGAGATAGAAATAAACAAGGGGGCAAAGGGAGTAAGCGGGGGATATAGAAGGAGAGAGAGAGAGAGAGAGAGAGAGAGAGAGAGAGAGAGAGAGAGAAAGAGAGAATGAGAAAGTGATATTATTTTCAATCCTCGTTCAGGATAAGTCGATGGGTTTTTGTTGTTGTTTATGTGTCGGACTTTTATATCTTATTGCTGATGACTTTATAGTATGTGAAGTAGTGTTCTTTGCGTGTGTGTATGTGCGTTTGTGTGCATGTGTGTGTGTGGTTTTCATAACAATATTGGCCACATGATGTGGCCACATGCTTATTATTTTACTAAGCAATCTTTATTATGGTTTGTTTTTTGCTTTTGGCTTCCTATAGAGATTTTCTTGACAAGTGTTTATAAATATGTGATGATGGATTGTTGTGCAGTTACTTTATAGAAAATTAAATAAATTTTATATATAAAATTTAAAAGGAATAAAAACATTACATTATATATTTACAATATAGATAATAAATATTTATACGATGGCAACGTGAAGGCATCCATGAGCCATATATGCTTTCTGATATTGGCCATTGGGAATGCACGGAATAGTTGATCCGTTTTTATTTTTTGATAGATAATCGAGTACGTTTGCACTAAATACGTTTTAAACTAGCCTTTAGTCAGTGCAATTACCGACGAAACGAAGTTAAATTGTACAAAAAGATACTTCAAAATGTTAAGGGCGAACAGTATTTCGCTTTTAAATCGCGGCATATAATCCTTTCTTCTTAATCTATGCAACGACTACTAATAAGATAAGGGGTAAAGCGACGATAAATTTTTCAAAAAATCGAATTTTTATTATTGGTTTAAAATCTCCCTTAAATAGTAAAGAATGACGTCAAAAGATAATTATACGAATGCATAATTTTAAATGGCAGTAAACGGACACTTGAAATTTTAAGAGCGTTTTTCTCGAAACTCGATTTTTCGAAACGGCCTACAGCATTACTTCTACAATTTTCATTCGACTTTATAACAACATTCTCTAGAGAAATGCGTAGATTATTTTGGAAAAATTAATTTAAAAATTTTTTTTTAATAAAAAAGTACCTTGTTATTCCTCCAAATACTCTCCAAGCACGCAAACCCCAAAATATATCTAAAAATTCGTAAGTGCTTTCCCAGCTAAACGCAAGTTGATTACACAAGACGCTTCACACGAGAATGACTCCGTTGTTATCGTTTTTAATATGTTTCCAAAATAATTTTTTTTTTTTTAGCATTTAAAGCTATGTTTAATAAGGTCTTCAAATATTGTTATTCTGTTGCTTCTCTTTCTCCGCCAAAAAGCTGTCAAAGAGCCTCTTCTTTGCACTGTAAGGCTGGTGTTACTATTTAATACTTTATCCATTGGTGCGTTGTGATGGTATAACGAAAGCCAATTCTTGCAAATATTTTGCTCCTGATTTTCTCGACGTTGTTTGAATATAGTGGTGGAACGAGGTTAATATTAACACTCGAGCACATGATGGACGGCAGGTTTTTTCTCAATTTTCCTAATGGAGTTTTCAAAGTCAATTTTTTCCATTGTTCCGTTCGTAGTTGTTATTATAATTGTTAATACTAGGCCTCTTTAAGTTAATTCTATCCTAATTAATTTTTTTTCATATTTTTATTACATATGATTTAAATTTATTTTCTTTCTCTTTAAATTTTTTTTCTCTTTCTATTTAATTCTAATGTGAATGACTTGTGTATCTCCGCTCCCTACAGTGCTTTTAATCTTTCTTTTTATCATTTAATGGCCGTTTTTTAGTGTTTTTGTTCTCTCGCAAAGGTGGAACGGGATTAAATGAGTAAGACCGCATTACAGATAATAAAAACAAAGTTTGTAAGTTATAAAACTTTATACCGCACATAGAAATGGCCATTTTAATTAACCTTATGGCAGTGTGGCATTCGCATTATAATCCTTGTGTTGTATTCATTACCACCATCACCATCATCATCGTGATGATCATCATCATCATCATCGCCACCATAACCACCACCATTATTGCGACTATCACCAGATAAAGGGAGCTGCGTATTGTGTGAATGCGTTTGTGTATCTATATCCTATACTCGACATGATAATAAAGGCATTAATGTTTATTTAAGCCATTATAATAGCCATTGTAATAACATATGTTCTAAAAGCGGGTACAACGGTATAAAATAAGTAAATACTTATGTATGTCCCTACGTACATAAGCGTATGCAGCTTAATTCTTTTCGGTTTGTTTGCGTAAATGCAGGTTAGTCAACTGTGTGGCTGCAAGCATACATAAGCGGGCACAAGTGCATTGTAATCTTTTGTAAATTGAAGCAAAAACCATAAGTTTACCTACTTCACTATAAGTAAACTTAAGAGAATTAAATCAATTCCAGATAGAAGAGCCAGAAAAGATTTCAATTGAAAATTTTCTGTATATAACGAAAAACCAATCTACTGTTTGTTGTTTCTCGTTCTTTTTTTTTTTCAATTTTGTACTTTTTTAGATCATTTTGTTATCATTTCAATTTCATCTTGAAAATGGTTTTTTATTTTTATTCTTTCAATAATTGTAGTTTTTCTTCATATTTCTTTCAGAAAGCATTTGGCAGACTGAGCTGGATTTTATGACAGTGAATCGTCGTAATTTGGTTGTACTATCTGTGGTTACGTCGCCTTATCAGAATCGTAGTCATCAATATGAATCGCAAGAGGAGGAAGACTATTACAATGACACTATGTTCACCGAATTTGCTGGTAGTGGCATCAGCAGCAGTAGCAGCAGCAGCGGCAGCAGTAGTAGTAGTAGTAGCAGTAGTAACAGCTTTACAAATGCTGACAACCGTAACGACCATAGAGGCAGCATAAATAATCATTTACTAGATAACGATTCTAAGCAACAATATGATAAAAAGCACAAATCATTGGCAGACTCGTCAGGCAAAACAAGCTTCTTCGAAGTACCGGATTTAATTAATAGTTCAGGCGACAATATTGAAGAACATGACAAGAACAATAGCAACAACAATAACAACAGCAACAAAAGTCATGCCACTAGCACAAACGAGGAGACACAAGAGTTGGTTAATAAATGGCTGAAAGAAACTAGATCAACAACTATGACAACAGCAACACCATCGACATCATCTTCAATGGCAACAACAGCAACAACAACATCAAGAGAAACAACATTTAGTACCATAAATACATCTGAGATAGCAATATTAACAACGGCAACAGGAGAAATAATTGCTAACACAAATTCCGTAGACTTGAAGGATAATGGAAAAATAAGGCATAAGTTGAACACCCTAAGCAAAGACAGCAACAATAGCAGTGAGAACATAAAAATGACAGCGGCAGACGACGACATAATGACAACAATAACAATAAAAGCAGCAACAACGTCAACGGCAACTGCAAAGATTGATAAAGAAACAACAACAACAACAACACCTACAACAATGAAAACAACTACAATGACGCCTACTTCCACTACAACTATTATGGCTGAGACAAGATTAATAACCAGCAATAAACCAACAACAAAAGAATTTATTACAACTAATAACAGCAGTAGTTCTACAAGTATAACAGCAACAACATCTACAATGCTAAAAACTAATATAACAGCCTCAACAACCACAAATTCTCTGGAAAGTCAAACCTCTCAGGCGCATCATCATCATAATCATAATCATCATCATCAACATCAACGCAAACACAATCACCAGCACAATCATGAGCACAATCATCATCATAATCATAATAATAATCATGCGAGTAAAACGCCTCACAAACACGGACAGCATCGTCAAAGGAAAATTTCGCCATCTGGTACATCGCGTAAACATCATCATCAGCCGTCAACTTTATCTGTAGGTTACTCGGATATAAAAGGTTTCCCCGCGAGAAATGAAGAAGGTTTGCCTGGGCAGATGGTACTTTCGAATAGCAATGATAACGTCATCAATCAATTGGCCGAAAAGGATTTTTCAGGCAATAGCCTTGGCGGCGGTGTTGTCTTCGAGCATACTGCTGGCGGTGTAAGAACGACATCTTTAGAGGAATTAGATTTCGGACGAGCACGCGTTGCCATTTATCCGAAATCTTCGACCACAATTAGCACCACCACACGTGACAGTAATATACATATTGTTAAACCGGAACGTTTGCCCGAAATTATTCCATCCACACCAGTGTCAAGCAATTCGAAAATAATTGAAATCAAAGCTAAAACGAATAAAAAAGTTAAACGGGAAACGGTAGAAATAGAACCCGAGTACTTAGTAGGCGAGCTAAACTTAAACGATTCCAGCGAATACATTGCTGAATTGAATCCTGGCGACTCCACAGCGACTGCAACAACAATTTTAATAGGAAATGTAGTTAACACGGGTCCCTCCTCTACCAATGGTAATGAAATTGTACGTCTAGATGGCTTCGCTGGTATGCTGCAATTATTCTTTGGCATTGAAAAACCGATAGATGTCGCGGTCTTCAGTCATCCACCGAGTGCTGAGTTTATAAATTTACTTTTTGCTTTAATGGTATGGTGCGTACGTTATCCAGCCGTATTCTGGACTACAGCGAAATCATTTGCCACCATATTTAGCGTACAAATTATTGCATCTGCTTCTGATATTATATTCAGTTTTGTGGGCATATCTACGCTATACAAATTGCAAATCTATAGTGAAGCGTTACCAATACAAAATCATGGACTTGTACTAAACGCCACCGTTACTCTTCTATTATTTTTACTATCCACTTTACTAATGATATCGTCATCGATGATTATGTACTTGTATGGTCATGGACGGTTAGCAGCGAAAATGCGTGATCGTTCGTTGATTACATTGAAGTCATCAGACACTTGGATATATTTTGCCCATTGTGCTTCATTATGCTACGTATTGGCATTGGCTGTGGTTAAGGCCCCTTTACTAAATGATTTGAGTGCCACATATCGTCAGAATTTACATTGTCCCACCTTTATGGCAGGTAAGTTTAATACAATTGTTGATACAATTAAAACGAACGAATGCCTGAATGCATGCATTAAGGAGAATATAATTGATACTAGAATGTCTATATCGAACAAATGAAATTGAATATACATATATATATATATATAAGATAGATGATTTAAATAAATCAAGTCGGTTCTCCAAAGAATCACGCGAATGAATCTGAGTTATATATAGCAACTAAAAATGTTTCTATCTGTCTCTCCTTCTTCTTCCTTCATTTTGAAAGAATTTCGATGTTCATTTATTTACTCTACACCTCCTGTAGCATAGGACTTGTTAAATGTGTGATTGTAATCATACCAATCGTTTCAGAAAATGTTTCCTAAGCCTGTCCGTATTTCGGTCCATCTGATGATCGTTGCTTCTATATGTCTTGTCAAACCTACTGATAATTTTCGTCATATTTTCATGTAATCTAGAATGTGTTTTCACCCGTGGACAAGCTCTATTGAAACCAAACTTGATTGGAGCATATTTAGGGCTAATCCACATACAAGGTCAAATTTTGAAAAAATTTTCAAATTAAATGAAATAAATTACATGCAGCTCAATCTTTTTATCTCTGAACATTGATAGGCGAAGCACTCTACGATACTTGATGGTCACTCATAGCCGACCATAACTTAAACCTTTTGCTTGAAACACTGTTATATTTCAATTTGTGCTACAAATTTATCTGGATTTACCGCGTTTAAATTTTTAAAATCGACGGATTGGGGGAGGCTACCTGCTTATCCCAGGGGCAAAGGCAACTTGACTGAGTCCTTGCAAGTATAAATGTAGTTATCGGTAATCTTGAAAAAAAAAATAATTCTGCTGATAGAATGGAATATCAAATTTTACAATTGCACTATTCACAGATTTGTTATATTAAAGGAAATAGATGATAGCAAGCATTTCAGCCGCAATCTTGTTTTAACGTTAAGAGAGAGCTCTGGAGAAAGCATAACATTCATGAAAATACTTACCATTCCGGATCCTATCCGAAATCCGTCTGAAACGTAAAGGGCTGGGGTTTGTTGTGGTCAGTTTACCTAATAAAAACCACTTTTGGTGGCAATGCAAGCGATATCTTAGTTACTATTTTAATTTATGTGAGATGTAAACATTCAGCTCCCCTTTTATATAATATACTATAAGGAAAACGAAACAAAATTTCAGCAAATCCGTTTTATACTAAAAGCTTGTAAAACATAGCAATATTTTTTCATGTCATCCAGTAGAGCACGACACCAAATGATCCTTCGAAATTGTTTTAAAATAAGAAAAGGGTGCCTTTGAAACCATAACTCTTCCTGCCTGCAGTGCAACGCGTCTCTGGGTCCTGGAGAGAAGCAGATACGTTTTAATACATCTTATGCAAATCATAATTTAAATTCAATTATTTATCTATTTATTTACCTCTGGGTACAATTACACATTCACCCTTATTGAGCGACACTCTTAAGGCTAAACGGCCTCAATTACACAATTATGGAGAAGATCATCGAAGCGCGGTAAAGTTAATAGCTTTTAGTTTCAAAGTGAACGAATTTTTGCTTCGAATATTTAAAGTATTGGTAAAGCGAGCTTAAATCCAAGCGTTGTATGTGTAAGATACATACGTATTTAAAATACGAATCAGAAAGCCAGTAAACATTATTATAGGCGTTAAGGTATTGAAGGCAAACAAAGGTCTATATAAATAATGCATTAAAAGCGAACATAAGTCTATGTAACTGGAGTACTTAGTTAATTATAAGGTATGCTCTACCACGTTGAGACTCGAATCCGTGATCATCGACTTGGCTGTCTCGAATCTATTCACCCGGACTATGCGGTAGCTGAACTATCTAACTACAATCGTTTGTGTGTATATCGTACGATGTATGGCTACCTGATCCTCCACAAACGAAAAAATGAAGCTCGTGTTCATGTTGACCCCCCGCCTCCCCTCCCCTCTCCTCTCCGTATGCTATACAAATGTTGCATGGCTCGCTTGCATTGAATTTGTTGCTTTTCCTTATGATGCAAACATCATTTATATATTAAATAATGTAGTTTTCTATAAAAATAATTCATTACCTGGTGACAGAATTATGATGGTATGTGATTTTATTCATTTTTATTATATATTTCAAAGAGAATATTTTTCATTATTATCAAGAGACAATAAAGTGTCGTTACTTTATTGTAATTACCAAAAATTAACGAACGAACGAACGAACTCTGGCCCGACAATGGATGATTAGGTTAAGCAGTCAAAAACATTTGTCTGCCATGTCAAAGAACAAAGTACATTGTTTTGCGCCGCTCGAAATCAAACCATGTCAAGGGATATACATTTTATAGTCAGGCTGTGTCTATGTGTTTGCATAACGCTTAGTTGTTCATAAATAAATTTCATTTTGTAAACAACTTGTTCATGTAGCAGATATAAATGAAATTTTTATTGCGTTTTTAATGAATGAATAATTTTGCGATATCGCGCAATAAACTTTGCGTTGCGCCACCGTTTAAAGAAAAACATTTTCTGATGACAAAAATCCCTACGTCATGCGTACGCTCGAATGGAAAAAAAAAGAAATTTTCATTAATTCACTCGCGAGCTGTTCCCCATCATTTTCCTCCCACATTTTTACCATATTTTCTTACTCCATATATTGCGATAGTCAGGCGTTGCTTAGGTTTTCTATCCTTAAATCAATTTTTTACACCGAGCCGTTGTTCAGATCCGGAGGAAAATAACGGTGACAGCAATGAAGAATCAAATATGTTGACATTGAAAACACTATGCTGCTGCAAAATCCACTACTTATAATTCAATCTGTATATTGAACGTAGATTATGACAGGTTCAAGTTCTTTAGCTCTGTTCTTGCGGTTATAGGGATACTAAGAATTGTTGACAAGCAGACAGTTGGGCGAGAACAAATGCAGGGACATGCTTGCATTAACTCAGTGTTTTATGTTTAGAGTTAATAAGGATGCGAAGGAATATTGCCAGGCAATGTTCACCTCGTCTTCCTCCGTCTCCCGTCATTTCGTCATGGATATAAAATAGAGTACTATGATTAAAGTCCGTTAGTGGAAACTACGGTAATGTGAAGATAATCGCGACTATTAACCGCGTATGCTGCCGTCTAATCCTCCCGTAATTAAGACAATAATAATATCTAAGGAAAAAGGTTGGGAAAGATATTTCAGAGGATGAAAAAAGTTTCTCTTTGCAGTCAATTCCAGATAACAGTTATGACCTAGTTAGAGAACACTAAGCTCCCACAACCTTATTAATGAAAAACGAAGAAGGAAAGAAACACCCACACAAAAGGAAGCGTTATCGTTTATGTAAACAAAACATAAACTAGCCTTATTTAGCCACCGCCACCTCTTTATATATTACATACTCGTACTTTTACTCGTCCACCCAAAAAATTATATAATTTGACGTAACATTAATTTACTATTCAATTAAATCAATAAAAAAAAAAAAAAAAACATAATTAAATACTTTGCTGTGCGTGTCCGAAGCGTGTGTAGAAGTCATACATGTACAAGTATACACACGTACATATATATGTATACGGCAACAACACCAATAATATGTCCGCAAATTAACGTTGCAGTTATATTACGAGAAACAAAGTCAGGTAAACATGTGAAATTCGGTCGTGTAGAACATTTTAAGGTGAAACGCATTTGCGGCCAATAGTCAATGACCAAAACTGCCACAAATAAAATATCATGTTACAGCGCCCGCCCGTACGAGATCATATATATATATATATATATATATATATATGTATGTACATACATACACGTTTATATCTATACCTGCGTATGTGTGTGTGCAATGTTATGTGTTTAGTACCGGCTAGTGTTACCCAACAATAAAAATTAAAAGACTCAACATAGCAAAGTTCAAAAGTTTGTAATTAAAAACCAGCAAAAAGAAGAGCAAAACTGAAGAGCAAACACTAGTAACACCTACTTCTGCAATCTATTCCGTTTTTCTTTTTTTTTTCTTTTATAGTTTCTATACTCTTCTGTTGTTTACATGCAACAAAAGAGGTATACTAAACTTGAATATACTTTTGTAATGGTTAAACAAATTCAACAATTTATTATGCGATGTCCCTCCATCCATCAATTAATTTCAGCATTACAATTCTAGAAAACTTGTTAAGAATATTGAATAGCACCTTCTCCTAGTTCTTCCAGTTTTGTCGCTTCTTAATTTAAGTTTGAAAAGCAAGCAAACCGCTTCACAGAGTCGATAGAATTTTGAAAAAACCAAAAAATTACAATTTTGTAATCAGATGTTAAATAAACTTTTCCACTTTTCTTCCAATTTAAAAGAATTCTTTTACGTGCACCTCCATGTAGGAAGCCAATATGATAAATATTATGTGATAGTAAACTTTGGTTCGGCGAACCTAAACAATAAATTCGATTTATCCTTGTCTGACTTTTAAAATCAAGATTTTATAACCTACAAGACATAAAAAAAGGAAGAGAATCGGAGTTAATAAAAATTTGAAAAGCAACCATGGATCGGTAAGATTTCGATTATCTCAAACATATGCCATTGCAAGTTACTTAGCTGATTATATTTTATTACTACCTCGCCTGCCAAGCTTTAAATAAATAAATCTTATTTCCGCGCCATATGTACCCTTTTCGGTACACGTTTTCGTATACAAGATGAAAAATGTGCACAAACAATTTGTAAATGTGAATATTCAAACGACAAAAATTGATTTCATAAAAAGCATGTCTCAGATACGATCTGTATTTTCATAAATGTTCATATCCATCATTCTTCCAAAGATGGAAATTCGTCAATATTGTTCGCAATAAAGGCAATAAAGGTAATAGAAATTAAAAATTAATTTACTAAACTATTATATTAGCCTCGTGGATACGTCATTTTATTTTCTTACAATACGAAGCAAATTGCGGCCTTAGAAAGCAGGGAACTAACTGAGGACTGGAAAGTTTGCTGACAACTAACCACAATTTCGCGTGTACCCTTATCGGTACACCCATCAAAGAATCTAATAAACTGTTAGCAATAATTAACATTTAGCTCTTAATATTTTTAATCAAAAATATGGAGCCCCTTGCACAAATAAGATTTAGTCTGTACCAAAAAACTGTACACGGTAAATTAATAATAAATAATAGTACGGAAATATTCTTCTTCAGAAAATATTCTTTGAAGCTCTGACCCAAGTCGCGATTCACACTTTTCTGAAACGTCAAATGCATTCTTAGCTTATCCATTTATTTCGATCATTTTAGAATCCAAGACAAGTTACTTTTAGCTCAGATTTCACCAAGGATAGCAAAGAGTCGCTTAGTTTGCGCGACGACATTTTGATTAGGTTTTACCTGTCTACATCATATCATATCATATACAAATGTACCAAAGCTTATACACGACAATTGGAAATATACGCTACGTAGGCAACGAGTATAGTGTTCTAAATTATTTAATCAATTTCACTTGTTGCCAGATTTAACTGAGATCAGGATTTCGGTTTGAAATTTTCGTTTATCTTATTTGCATCCAGAATCTAATGTTATTTATATTTGGCTGAGTTTTTTCTTCCACATAAAGGAAAGATCCGATTATTAGAAATTGCTTCTTAGGCAAACTTGCACAATAGCATTTACTTTTGACCTTAGTATGCAGAAGTATCTTTTTTCTTCGGAATATAGAGAGAAGGTAAAAATCGTAAGTTAATATACAGGGATTGGAACCAATTATCCTATATATGATGTCAATGTCTTAACATAAGAGTTAATATAATCTTCGACCCATTCAATATCCGAAAATCGGGACAATTTCCGAAATGTAAAACTTAATTTATGCTGTGCTTTGCAGATAGGTATATATACATACATACAATATATATAATATTTCCTGCCTTGAAATCACAATAATGGCATAAGGTTTGGACAAACATGTTGAAATTTCTTCTCTTTAGTTTCTATAAGTCCGAGTAGATTCGAAAAAACAACTGAATCGGTTCTTGGTATCGATAATATTTCTTATTCCATCATCAATTTCATTATTTTGACTTTTGAAAATTAGTTTTTAAGAAAGCAAAAGAAACAAATACCGTTTTTGAACATATATCGCAGATTTACCTAAGATATTTGCACGCAAAATGGGAAATTTAAATATAAATATCGTGTAACGTATACCCTCTTAGGGCGCTCGTGTCTGAGAGGTTACGCAAAATTCGTTATAAGCCGAACGTAATTTCTTTTCGGTTTCCATTTTACAACAAAGTTTAACAGCAATTACTAACGCAAAGTGTGCTCACTAAACTGTAAAGGATTTTAGAAAGACATCAAGAATGCATCTGGCTAGCGGTGTTCTAGTATGTGCATGAAAACGGTTTTAACTTTGCAGGTGTATAGATGTGTATAAGGGTGATTGTGTATATACGGCTATAAGTTTACGGTTACAACTGACATTGGACGATTTTAATCAAAAGTCAATTCAGCAATTTGAATTTAATTGAACTCAGGCTCGCACACATACACACACACACACACAGTCAAACTCATACGTGGACATGCACACAGTGAAATTTGACTAAATATTAAAACTTGCCTTTATCCATAAGTATGAAAGAATAGGGAAGTACATATGGGTTGCGTATATACATATATATATATATATATATATATATATATATCAAATTTGCATGTGTGTATATAAGTGATTTAAGCGTTCGTTCATTATTTACTTTTGGTTTGATTTTCAATTTGCTTCCGTCTCTTTGCAGCTCTCGTTAGTGTTATGCATCTTTTACTGTGGATTGTCATATGGTTGGGTTTATCAGCCAAGCGAAGATGGAGCTTTAAATTACCACCATTAGATGCTTATGGTATTATAGGGAAGGCCACAACTCAGCCTTTATTAATGCATAATAGAGGCAGTCTTACGAGTAGTGCACAACAAGGAGGCAATCTAAATGCCGCCACTGCTGTAAGCAACGGTTCCACCATAGCTGGTGGTGGTGGCGGTAGTTTAGAGCAAAAATCAAACATTGTTGGCGGTGTCGGTGGCAGCTTAGTTAGTGGAATTGGTAGCGTTATGGGTACGGGCAATCATCACCTTAGCAATACATCAAGCAGTGATGTGGTCAGCGGAACGCCAGCCGATGATATTTATTGGCCAAAATTAACGCCCAGTTCACCAAAATTGAAAGTAACATTTAATGAAGTTCCGAGTACGTCTGACGATGATCAACTACTAATTGGTGACCATGAACAAAACGATGGCAAGCGGTAAAAAAAATCGTTTTTTAGCTAAAATAGAACAAAAAAAAAACTAATTTTTCAGAAAGAAAAAACTCAAACAAAATTAAAAACCACTATCACTGAACGCACAGTGTAGGGTATTGTGTTATTGCTCAATAACAAAACCTTGAAAAAAAGATAAAAAAAATGCATTATACCTTTCATTTACCTTCACCCACCTTTTTAAACAATTAATGCTTTTTTATTAACAGTTATTGTTTTTATTTCTGTATAAACAGTAACAAAAAGCTCCCCTGAATTTTGTAAAATCTTCTTTTGCACGTTTTTATGTTAATCACACATTTATCTTTTGTTCTTCAAAAAAAAAAAAAAAACAATTACATAGTTTGATCAAAAATTAACAAGAATTTTCAAATTATTTCACGCTTTATATACCGCGATAACAAGTTGCATAATGTTCAGGATTTTTTCTTATTTTTTAAGAGTTATCCGAGGGTATTCTAGAACTTTTGTTTTATAAACAAAGTTAAGTGTAAGAAGGCGTGAAAAATGTTAAAAACACGCTTCTGTGGACGGCACTTCTTCAGTCCCATTTCAAGCCTGTCACCTATGAGTGCGCACAGCATGGTAGATAGAACAACAGGGATTGCTGACGAGCTTATTCATAAATCACACACTTCCAGTAAGGCCGAAAAGCCTTTTGATAAGATAAAGTTTCCTTCGATGATGAAAAAATACAAGAAATCCTTCTTCGTAGCAGAAGAAGGGAAACTACAATATTCTTTAAAAAAAGTAAAGATTTCAGAAAATGATTTTTATTTGTAATTCAGGTACGAAACGGGTGATAGCAAAAATCCTGTTAAATTTTTCAAGAATTCTTTGGGAAACTTATTACCGTTACTTTGTCGCAATCAACGGATGACCGTGATCTGTTCGTGTCTAGCAAAATCATAAGAAAACGCAAAACACTACTTCTTTCAAGGGTAATTAAAATAAAAAGAATTAAAGAAAGAACATTGTATACGGGTAAGGCCAGCGATTAGATGCCCTACATCACTTTACAAATATAATTATTCACTAATTTTGGCAAATATACACCAAAAGTTACACATTACTTTCACGTAAAGGCATCTCCCTCATGAAAGCCCGCATGTTGCAGGAACCCTCATACCCAAAAAATAGACTAATCGGTCTAAATTCGCTAAAGTTGATGCCCATGTCAATTTACTATGACAAACTAATTTTCACCATGAAATATTAAAAAAAATTTTTTTTTTTTGACTATGTAAAGAGACAGTTTTTGTGGAAACGGAGAGAAGATTCAAAAATCCGCCCAAATTTTTCATACCAATTTAGAATATCTAAATACTACTACACAGCATATTGCATTTCTTTCCGTACGACGACTTTGAAAAATAGAACATTATATGGGGAATGGTCGAAAATTTTGAGCGATGCAAATAATTTTCAAGAGCGTTTGTCCTTGGGTCAAAGCATGTCAGTGTACCAAATTTCATCAAAAGGACTAAAAAATTGCGACTTGTAACTACAACACAAATTCACATGGATCAGACGGGCACACAAATAGGCGCGCATGCGGACCGAATCAGAACCGATCGGTATAATAAAAGGCGGGCCTATCTTAAGCCCTTTAACGTTTTACATACGTATGCACAAACTTCATTTACGGTGTACTACAATTGATGTACGGTATAAACATCCAACTCGCTACACCATTCTACAGTTCTTTAATTCATGACTTTTCATAATACTTGGAATGATCGAAAAGTGATCCGATCCGAACCATTTTCAGTAGCATTCGTTTTTGAACTGAAACACGTCAAGGTAACAATTCTTATCAAAATATCTGAAAAATTGCGAGCAGCAGTTTGAATACAAGAAAACAAGACGGGCAGTCGAACAAACACACAAGTTTCGAAATTACTTTCTGAAACGATCGGTATAAGGGAAGGCAGATGTTTTTCATATCCTTCTGAATGTTGCACACATCCCCACAAACTTAATATATATTTATACTGCAAATGGTGCAGAGAATTAAGAACTAATAAGCCGACCACGATAGACTAGTCTCTCAAACTGGAGCCCACTGGTTGTTGCAAAATTCTAAGACATCGAAGGGCATCTCTTGTAAATGAATTGGAATAATTTTAACAATATATGTATATATTTCGCAGAATAAAATCAGACAGATATTCTCGTTATTTTTGATCAAACCATAACCTTTTGTTCTAAATAAATTTGCAGCCATTAAATTGTTTTATTTATAATTTATTTCATTATGATTTTTATGGCATTTAATCACTTCTTTCGTTGTAAATAACTAAAAAGAAGAAGAAGAACCGTACGTTAAAATAAATTCTCGAAAATTTTTTGTGAGCCTTATCATCATATTTAATAAAGAAAAAAACAAGTAGAGAAAAATTAAAAAAAAAAAAAAAATTCAATTGCTGTTGTTGAGAAACAATTTTTGTTCCGCTTGTCGCCTGTTTTAGTAAAAACAAAAAAAAAAAAAAATATTTATTAATTTTTAATTTTTAGAATTTATTTTCATTTCCTTTTATTAACATATATTTTTTTTTTTATTATTTAAATCTAATTGCTAGCAATTTTTACTAATTTTTCATAATACCATCACACAGGTTTCTAACGGTCTGATCATACTTTCCGTTATCTTAGGATAATATAAATGTTGTAGGACTTCTAGAGCACGTAGTGTAGCTATTAAGTACCCGAACTCATTTTCATAGTGAACTACTGGACTACGGGACTATTGTACGAATAGAATAGAAATAAGGAACACACCTTTCCTGTATTATATCAGATTAGTTTCTACTAAGATAAAATACAACGCAAACCAATCAAAAAAACACTAATCTTAATCTTAATTTTTAACAATACTAATACTAAACGAGTAAAAATTCTTAGGTGATTTAAATGCGCTGGAACGATTTTCGTGACACTCTCATAAGTTGCTTTTGAATACTATAGCATGAGATGGTTCTCTATATAAAATTTCCGTGCGTACTTTTATAAGTTTTCTTTTAATATTCCATCAGATTTCTGTTCAGTTGATCGCCGATCAACCAAAAAAAAAAACAGTAATACCAAAACTACAAATCGAATCCAACTTAATAAGAGACTATATGCTGAAGAAAACAGTTCCTCCGATATTGCCACTTGACACTAGATTTTTACATTTATCAATGGAGGATGATTCTGTTAAACAGTCCACAAAGGCCAGAAAAGCAGAAAACTGCAGGGACCCCACAAAGTATATATACACATATTTGATCAGCATCAAATTCCGGATCGATTTAAGCATGTCCGTCTTTACGTCACTCCCTCTGTGTAATGTATCTTGACTGCAAAAATGAAGCTATCAAGTGCAAATTTGGTAGAAACATTGGAAGTTCTTGCGTGTAGATTGATATTGAAAATGGTCCATATCGGTCGAAGGGCATACCTACAGTACCACCTCCAAAAAAATTGGATTTTTGCATATTACTCAAAAATTACAGCAGATAAATGTACAAAAATTAAAACGTAAATTCTGTTGACGATGATGGGAAATAGGAAAATTGGCCACGCCTAGACAATATTATAGTGTATAAGATTGAAATTTATTTTTCAACATATTTATAATGCACGGAAGCAACCTTCAAAAACCACATGAAGTACATAAATTCTTGGCCAGTTTCAAATTCAGATTGCACTTAAGCAAGTCCATTTCTCTGTCTGTGCATCTGTCCACCTGCCCAGCCTTGTATCATGTTTGGTACACATCCTCCTATTCGCGGAAAGGAGGATATCGCCTACAAATTTGCAAAAGGGTTTGAAAATAACCCAAACACATCAAAGAATACGCCTACAATACTCTTACTATAAAGAGTCGCCCTTCAGAACACAACCTGCGATATGAAATAGTCATCAAGCGGTTGAACATTATATGTTGTATATATCCAAACTTCCCATTTTTCGTTCTGAGTCCGAAATGCAAAACTTGATACTTGACGCGAATCGAGTGCGAAGGTAAGCATATGGGAATCAAAAACAAAAAGTAAAACAATCTTGGAAAAAAGGACGAAGAAGCAAGAAAAAATCTGACACGCACACAAACTCACAGAAGGGAAGCGAACTCTTAGAGAGATGCATGCATAGATGCAAACGTTGACAGGCGGGGGAAAGAACATGTCAAAATCGGTTTAGAAATACACGCTGATCAAGTAGAATATACACCTTACATAAACCCATTATCGGTAAGTCCGGTATGAGAAAGTATGCATTTAATCTCGGGTTGTATGCTCACAGAAGTATTTAAACTAGAGTATCATGTGGCGTTAATTAAAACTTTCACAGAATTCTTTAATATATTTATTGTCTACTAAATGCTTGCGAACAACTCGTTCAATACATCTTATAATCATGTTTGAAATCAAAAATCATCTACATCCAGAGTTTTTTTGTGCTTTGTAGCGATTCGCCCTGTGGAACCACGGTATGTTTTACCAGTGCTACGGGGGAAATTGATGACGGAGAATACGCGACATTAAGATCTGCAACAGCAGCTACGGTCGTGGGCATAGCTGTGGGCAGTGGCAGTGGTGTGGCGAATAAAGGCGGCATTGGTGCTATGACGAAAACACACACACCGCCCGTTGGTGGTGTGAAAGTATTGCATTTAAGTGAATTTGACGAGCTGCCACCACCGCCACCACATATGATGTCTTCGATGACTATAACTAGCCACACGGCTACTGTAAGCGTTAATATCAATGCTAGTAATGTTGGTGGTGGTAGTAGCGGTAACAGTACGGTTGATTATGTCAATTGTACTGCTACTAGTGACGATAATATATCTGAAGAAGGCAAATTGTTGGCTTGTGTACGAGATGACAGTGTTACTTATGCTTCCACACGTGATTTGGAGCCACCACTTCCGCCACCGCCACCGCCCACACATAATCATCAACAACAGCAAACAGCAAACAAAAGGGCCCCCCATGCTATGCCCGAAGTTATGCAACTTTCTTCATCCCCCGAGCATCTAGTCAGTCCTTTAGCACCGGTCACCGTAACTGTACACACAAACGAAGCACATGTAAGTTCATTTATATGCATATGTGTTCGACACAGATTTATGTGCGACCGAAATGATTTTAACATACATGCTTTGGGTTGATATTTAACAACCACATAAATCACTGTAGCACTAACATTACTAATCTTTTGACGTGTTTTTTGTTTCCAAGGGAAAAAGTAAAGATTCTTATACTATTTTCTTGTTATTGTTTTTTCTGTCTCTTTTTTTTTTTTTGTACTTTTCCGTTTTAAGATTGCTTCTAGTTCAACACCACGCTGCATACGACGCGCTGATTCTGGGGTACCCCAAGAAGCTTTGACACCACGTAGTGATACAAATTCAACGGGCACAGAGAGTACAACGTCGCCGCCCGAGCGAGCGCCCTCCGAATCATCAAGCGGTGTTCATTCGGCTGAAGAGCGTGACGTTGAGGTTGTCATAAGGCCACGTGCTGCTTGCAAGCCTCCCGCTAAACCCCCACAGCCAGCTATACAAGAAGAGCCATACGGCCGTTGCACTAATATGCGCATGACCAGCTTCACTAGCAGCAGTAATACTAATAGCGCCACTTTGCCATTGCAGCGCACGGCCCCCGAACAGAAATTTGATTATTCTCAACATTGCAGCACTATGCCATTGCCTACAACTAATCAGCATAACTACAATTATCAGCAGAATCAAAATCAATCGAACGCCTATACAACATCCGCTCATTCCATGACTCAGTCGCACCACAATGCGGGCGGTGGTAATTTAAGCTCATTTAAAACTCCACTCTACGCGAATTCGGGAGTGGCATTGCAAGGACATTTCTCAGCTCAACCACCACCTCTGCCCCCGCCGCCGACAGTCACGCACACCGTGCTACCGAATGGAGCACGTTATTCAAATCCCAATAATATATTGAAACGTTTACCGCACGTCAAAACTGCCGAATCACCTTACGGTTATTCGGGCTTGGGGGCCGGCCATCATACGTTCGCAAAACCCGGTTACGAAAATAGCCTCGTTAACACCAGCATACCAGAAGATCGAGATTCAGCGAATTATTCCATGACCTCCGAGCAGGATTGTTTGTATGCCACTGCAAGTGCTTTGCAATAAAAATTCAATTCAATTACATATATATACTTCGCACATTGTAAATGAATCCTTTAACTAAGTGTCTACAAGATGAAAAAAACAAAAAAAAAAAGAAGCAAGTATGTTCCACAAGTTAGTAAACATTTTTAAGTTTTTTTATACTCCCTAACTACATATATACTTAAATACATCTATAAATGTATTCTAATGTATACCATTAATATTAATAATTTAAAAATTTCAAAAAAACAAAAATCTAATAACTAAGTTTAAATTAAATTTTATGCTTTAAGAGATGAAACTCAAATGAACACACACATACACAGACGCTGACACATGTACACATATGGACAAAAAAAAAAAAAAAAAAGAAGGAAAACGCAAAAAAAAAGTTCATAATTTATTATTATGATTTAGACACTAAATGAGGTGAGATAACGATTTATGTCAGTTACTGTAAAGTATTGTTCTTGCATGTAACATAATTATCGCATCCCTGTGAACAAAAAAAAAAAAAAAATTTTTATATTAATTACAAGCAAACTGTGCTTTGCAGAACGTACAATATGTTATAAGAAGAAAAAACTGAACGGTTGGAAAGGAGTGCAGCATCTAAGCACAAGGATGAGAGTGAACTTAGTTTTATAGCTTTTAATATTTTAGTAACCTTCGTGATTATTCATAGCAGAACTAATCTCTTTTGGTAAAAACTTTTTTAAAATTTCATGAGCAAAAAGTCTTCAGTCGAATGTGTCATAATCAACATTAGCAAATAATTTAAAAAATATAAAGAAAAAACTTTGATTTAAAACCAAAATTTTTTTAATACCCACCACTGGCAGTTATTGAAGCGTGAGAATGATTATATCGCAGTGTGTATGGATAAAAAACGCATAAATCCATAACATCTAAATGGAAAACCAACCAAGTATATTTTCTATCTTTGAGTCCACTATATGGAATCGATTAGAAATTTCATATCATTTGGCAGCGCTTCGTGTCCAATCTTATAAACGTCTGTTTGCTTGGTAATTGCAGACAGACAATTGCACCGATTTGATTGATTTTTTTACTTTCACAAGAAGAGCGTTTCTAAGAAAGTGTTTTATTGAAATGATTTATTGAAGTAAACGATTCTTTTGCTATTTATACCAAATGCTCAAAATTATTTTTATTTGTTTTTAAATCGAAGCTAGAGCCATTGTCCAGGCTGCAAATCTTGCTTGTAAAGCGAAACTTAAAACGACTATCATCGTAGATAGTTTGTCGGTCATAAAAACTATTCGCGACAGCTTAAATACCAACTGGGACAACATTACTAGGGTAAGGAGCACTGTTGCTACGTATGGATATAATGTTAAAATTTTTTTGGATTTCAAGTCGTCTTGATCTCTTGGAAAATGACCTAACAGACCTAGCGGTTAAATTCGCAGCTTCCGCATCGTTAATTATGGACGACATAATCGAAAAATCCGACCTTCAATAATATATTAGGAAAAAATTCAAGAGAAAAGTTGACGAAAAACATCGCTCTTTCCATCTCTATATTCAATGAACGTCGAGAAAATCAAGATGAAAACATTTACAAGAATACGAGTTAAGCATATTATTAAGAAATCTACTTCTCCGATCTGCGATTGTGGGCAAAATCTTACGGTCAACTTATGGTATACTTTCTGAATGGGAAATCCTTTCTAATATTCGAAAATTAGTTTTCGCAGCATCTAACCCTATGAAAATCTTGACAATACTTGGAGAACTTAATATCAATAAAATGTTTGACTTTATTAAAGCTACTAAACTAACCATCTAATCTACCTTAAAGAAAAAGAGCCGATAATCTTAGTTGCCAGTGTTCATCCTACTTTTAGTCCTAGAATTATTTTATTGGCTTAATTAATTTATAATAACAACAATAATATTTTTAAAATGCTTTTGGGACCATTGTTGAAAGTAATAAATACAATAGAAAACTAAGTATACCATGCGAGGCTTTCTTTAGAACCCGAAGAGAATAGAACATCCGCTTCGAGGCCACAACTGAAGACAACGGGACGTTGTCTCATTGCTCAGAGGGTCAGAGAGATGAGATTAATGCCTTTATAAAATTTGTTAGGATCCGAACACAATTTGATTTCGCGTTCTCTACCAGATTTTGGGGGCTAAAGGAAATCGGATACTTCATCTTCAACCCATTTTCAACAACCTAATGCAATAATTCCTCACGCTTAAAAAATGGAAATCTTTAGTCAATTAAGGTTAGCGTCTGATACGCTATAGCGATGATTTTCGCAGTATATTTCAAGTCCCAGGCGCAATCAGCTATCTCTTTCTAGGCCATAAGACAAACGAAGCAATATGACCGAATGCGATAATTTGTGCCGAATAAACTGAAATTATTTTTATGTCAATTCCAAAGACAATGGGAAAGTGTACCTGCGTACCAATATCAAATGCCAGATCATACAATGACGTAGCAATTCATAAGAGCCCGGGTGACCGCTCTCAATTTTCGAACTCCTGGTAACAATGGGATTCAGTTTTTCGGACAGAAATTTTTTTAGGGAGACTGTGATCGTAAGACCGTTCACTAATAGGGATTTAGATGTGTGTCGTCTTGTCCTAAAGGGAAAGAATGGTCCATGCTTATTGTGCTATTCTGGGCTTCAGGTGTAGTGGGGATGCTTAATTGGTAGTAAGCGTTCTATTCGCTAGGGAGGCCAGTTACAGCTACGTATTTAACAGCCACATCATCAAACATCGTAAGATTAAGCACTACTTACTGGGAGGTGTCCTCTTAAAAATAATAGAAAATGCCGTGCAATGGACCTCATATTAGTCTAAAATCGATTAAATATTATTAACCCTTTGCTTCCTTTACTTAACAATCGGCAATTCCGACACGAATTTCTCTAAATTTCAGATTTGCACTGAAAGACCTCTGCTGCTCCTGGAGACGTCTGCACAAAACACAGTAACATAAACATTGCTGGAAGGTTTGCACAAACATTTGGCTTTAAATCTGTCAAAGAAATAAAAATTTATTTAGGCTGAAATCTCCAATAATTATGTTATCTCTGCGATTAATAAATCCACAAAGCCTTTTGGCCGACTTCCAAAAAAGACCATCCCTTTATTCTTCAATTAAAGTGCTACTCGTCAAACTTTGCGTGAATACCGAATGATAAATAAATCAGTTTCATGCATTAAGAACGCACAGCTAATCACTGTTTAAGTAAATTATTAGAAAAAAAGCCTTAAAAATTTCTCGTCATGAAAACATTTAGTAAATGTTAAATTTATCGAAAAAAAAAAAAAATCCTATTCGTTCGAATGCATCATTATTCAAAGTTTATCACAATTGTTTAGTCAGTGCATACACTTAAATAAAATCCGCATGCATGAACATATATAGGCGTGCAGAGAGAAACTATGCGTTTATAGTGAATGTAATTCATGCCAGTCAAACCGCAAATTCATAAGTAAAACTACTGCGATAAGCTTTATTATGAAAGGACACAATTTGCACAAACAATTCATTGCTTACATTTAAGCGCCTTTCGATCTGATATGCAAGTATGCTTATGTAGGGGTGCGCATCTAAAGAGACACTAACATTCTTCAATAATGTAAGCGTATGAGTGCGTGAACGTATGTGTTATCATATAATGATGAGTTATAATAATATATGCAATATACTTATGCAAATTTAAATATTGTGTTTTCCACTTAATTCGCATGCACTCTTATAGACGTATACTCACCCAAACATGTGTGTGCGCACAGGCACACCACGATATTCTTTCTCTTCCACACCTTCAAAACCGACCATCTTTCTTGCTCTCGCTCTGTCTCTTTGTAATGCCTCGTAACGCATAGTGACTCAATTGCCAATATTGGGCATACGTTAACCCTATGCGGTCGGGCTAGTTTGCGGTATACTAGACGATGGTATTCATATAATAGAGAGCAGTAAATAAATTGGAATTGTTTTAGTTTAATATAATGTTATATATACATATATATATATATATATATGTTAGGTGTGCGTATGAATGTGTATAAACATATATATAAACATATTTACGTAAGTGGATATGTGGATTCGTGTCCATGCATGTTTAACTATACTATTGCATTATGGTTTTTGCGCTCTAATAAGGTAGAACGTAAAACTCAGTCATATCTGATAGAGAAACCAATTTTTGTTTCTTTTTTTCTTTTAAATTAAAACAAAAGTGATCAACTGAAACGAACAGGAAATTATTTTCAAATATTTTTCTGTAACATTATGATGATGGATGATTTGATTCTTAGAAAAGTGTGTTACCTTCTGGTGTACATTGGGCAAATATGTTGGCAAACAGCATAAGCAAGAATTTTGAACTTCTTATAGCAAATTATTTCGAGATACTATTCTTTCAAAAATTCTATCTGACGTATGAGTAATTTCACTTTCTTGTCTATTTATTATGTTTGTTGAAAAGAAATTCATACGTTCTGGGTGTCATCTAGAGAAGCCAATTTCATATTTTTGCTTGATATCTATCCGCGTTAATGCGGAAATCGAAAATGTGAATATTTTTAAAAAAATGTTGTGTCACAAACGTCTGCGACATTTGACATAAGTGCACACTGTATTGTTCTAACAAACATTAAATCGTTTTATATTCAGATGTTTTGAGAG
The DNA here is from genome assembly GCF_014805625.2 of Glossina fuscipes. Classification (NCBI taxonomy): domain Eukaryota; kingdom Metazoa; phylum Arthropoda; class Insecta; order Diptera; family Glossinidae; genus Glossina; species Glossina fuscipes. The sequence goes on along the minus strand of NW_023998600.1, from coordinate 34,847 downwards.
TAATAATATATTAATCGATTTTCTTAAAAGTATTATTATTATTATTATTATTAATTTCGTTAGAGAAGCTCCTCTGTGCTTGTTGTGTACCTGTATTTTTAGTATTTTGCACTCAAGAAATTCGACTTAAACTCACCATCAATCATTTACCAAGTCGCATGGTGAAGAGGAAAGAAAGCAGTTCCCGCTCTTAACCGTCCAAGGCGTCAATTTTCACCACAAACTAACAGACAACTTATCCGAAAGTTGTTGTTCATCTTAAGTAGAGAATAAGTAGGTAGGGTAAGTGATTTTATACACCTGAAATTAGAAAATTCCGATCCAGTAAATATAAAATAGAACTTTGATACGGAATTAAAATTTAATTCATAAGAGTTATGAACGTACTAAAATTTGCACACAAAGCTTACATGGACACTTAAAAGATATCAAGGAAGGCACTCTATTGTTAAAGGGCAATTTGATATGTTTCGTACAAATGTCGAATGTTTCATGATTTGTTTTATTAAACAGAATCGACATATAGAAATTTTAAATCATCTTCAAAATGAAAAGAGAGATTATAGTTCACGTCACAAAGGATCCAGCAAAGTGCTTATTCGAAACAGACTATGGTAATGAAGATCGTTCAATGCAATATATAGGATTTAAGCGTAAATATATTGTTTGCAAAATTATACACCAATTAGCCTGAAAAAGGACTTTAGGAAGATTTTTTGTGGGTTACACAATACTGTGTAACGAAATAATAACGTAATTAAAGCGTTGTACTCTTAGGCGAGTTTAACATCTGTCACAGACAGGCCGACCGAATAATAACAATTTCTTCTCTATTTTTGATAAGAGGCGACTTTGGAGCAGACTCAAATTGAATGGGTATCTTCAAAAGTAACCAATCCGGAGTACATAGTGTTGGTAACCTACGAGATACAACATAGTTATCACTCGGAACTAATTTTATACACGTATACATATAATGACCTATAAACAAAAGTGCCTACTTGCGTCGCGATTTTATATTATGGCTAACATAAAAAAAATTTCATAAAGAAATTTCTCATAAAATTTTCTACAATTTATATACAATTTATATTTTAATCAAATAATATCATAATATATTTGATCTTCATTTTGAATTCTACTTAAAAAGAAAAATAAAGATTAAATACTTTATGCTAAAGGGTGCGCGAGGTCATCTAACGAATAAAAAAAATACTTTCTGAATAAGCTTTTACTTAACTTACTATGGATCACAAAATTTTATTCAGTGCGCGTTCATGTGATTACTCATAACAGCTACGGACGCTTAAGATTTTAATGTGTAAGGAATTGATTTTCTCACACGCCCTAAGCTTTTATATATAAAAAAAATTTGGTTATATAATTTACTTTGAATTTTTTTAACTTACTGTAATTCACGTTCCCTAAGCTCTCTTATTTGATACCCTTATCGAGGGGATTGTTAAGAAATGTTAACCGTTAATATCATCGCAGCAGCCATATTCACTTTAGCATTAATGCACATAACGTGCCACATTGTGCTCGCCAAGCCTATAAGATAGCCACGTCGACTCTCAAGAATTAACTGGCAGTTAAAAATTAACTGATCCATTTTGGGACATTTGCCAGATTTGCTTTAATGTTAGCACACATTGATTCTCGCATTCTACTCGGTAAACATTTTTATTTGATTGCACTGGTAAAAAAAACTCGAATCCTCCACTTTGTGGCGTCCATTTATTTACTTATTCTTAGACGGCCAATGAAAGGTTATGTGAAGAATGCCTTGTTTGCCTTATGAGTAACAAATAGAAAAGTTAAAAAAGCGAAAATTTGATCATTTATAAATTAGTGTAGGCATGGTCGATTTCTACAGTTTTTTATTTGACACGAAGAAGAAGAAGCGCGTTTAGCTTACGATTTTCTGTGGGCATGTCCTTCGACAAATTTAGTCCATTTTCATACCAAACGGCATGCAAGAACATACAGACACACAAATGAACAGACGTGACTAGATCGGTTCAGAATTTCACGCTGACCTAAGTTCTCCGCATTATCCTTTTGCGTGCTACAAGCGTGAGGACAAAATGAGCATACCCCCAACCTTTTCAGTGATGAATATAAAAATCCTGCCAAGAGCCACGTAAGCTGACAGGAACTAATCTCCTTTTCGCGCCTGTTTATTGCTTGATATTGAAACAAACAAGGTTCAAAAATTTTCATTGAAACGTATCTTACATACTCAATTCCATAAATCATATATGGAAATATCAAAGTCCGCCATTTTGTGCAATTTTTTAGTGAAATGGAATGTTTACCCAAAAAAATTACAAAAATTTCATCCTGTTGTTTCGTAAAAGAGAAAAAGAGATTGAGAATAAAAAATACGGCCGTGGTATGTTCCTACGTGTAAAAATGGCCTAATGGTATAAAGACTGGCATGATGGCATAAAAAATTGTTTTCAACTCAAATGTATCTACTGCTTAAATTTTATTTACAAAACAGACGTTTATATGTTAAGGTTGAACATCAGAGATCCAATGTATGTAAAATTGAAAGTGAAATACCACGTCCAATGCTGTGTACAATTCACTTATACATTTTCATATCACTGACAATATTTTAACAGTGACGAAGGCAAATAACACAACAACCCTATCTGCATCTAACGATCCCATCAATGTTTCCTACGAGCTACAACTTTAACTCAAAAATGAAATGTTAAAAAAATTAATGCTGAAAAATTTACTCAAGAGATTTCATGCCCTTTACTAATTTATTTATTCATTGGTCTATGCACGTTGCACATGAAATTCAGCTAAAATAAATCAATAACCGAATAAAAGTAAATGTAATACTAATTATTATTGAAAACTATTATAAAATATATGAGTAAAAGTAAAAAAAATAAATAAATTATTAGATGATCACCCACACATAAATAAATGCGAGAGAAAAAAAACAAAGTATTTGCTTAGATAGCACAGAGACACACCCACAACCAAACATGCGAAATCCTGGCAACCGAGAACAGTAAATAACAGCAGTTCATTATTGGTTTAAATGCGACATAGTCAAATCGCGCATATTAACGATAGTTGTTTTGATAGGCTTTAAAGAGACTGATATTGAAATGCAGTGATACATATCGTTTAGGTTTCTGCCAGAATAGCTCCTAATTATATTTAAGCTTAATGAAATATAGTGCCTAGAGAAGTGCTTAGGGAGCTTATCTCACCAAGTAATGTGGGTGCATCGTTAGTACTATGAATTAACTTATGGGCATAACATTCCTATCCCAACAACGCGTGTCTTAGCTTACAAGTTATTCAAAGATTAAACGAAAAAAAATCATATAAAAGCTAAATGCCAGTCAAATTTGATCTAGAAACCCCTAAGACTTATATCAGTTAATTCGTCTAGAATCTCAACTTAATCTAGAAAATAAAGGCATTTTATACAAAGTTATTCGTCCAACTATTTGGACTATAACATACAAATATGGAGAACAGCTGGTAAGGATAATATTGTAATATTTCAAAATATCGATCGATAAGACTCTTCGTCAATACTTCGTTGAACGTTAACAACAAATTATTCGCTATGGTCTGTATTTACCATATCTTGAAAATCTAGTTCAACGCCTTTCCTCAGAATATCTTGTCAGACTGAGCAATCAATGAGTAAATTTCTTGGCAATAGCTCCTCTACATAAATCGAATGAGGTAAGGAGATTGGAAAGATGTCATCCTCAAGTCATTTAATCCTCAAATTATTGTAATGACTCGTCTAAGTCTATAAAACTTCTTTTTATTGATTTAAACTTCATACCTGCATTGTTACATTGTTCCCCTTGTGGGCAGTAATCCCTTTCATTTTTCTCATCTTGCCATAACACTTACTTATTATCTTTTTTAATCGATTGTAAATTATATGTGTAATAAAAGAATAAAAATTCTTTACCGATAGTCTGTCCATGGTTTGCTTTTATTCTTTTTAGCCAAGAACTTATTCAATTGGATTGTTTTTTTATTGTCATTTGGTAAAAGTGAAAAAACTGTTCAACGAAGCCATGAATCATTGATCGAAACAACAAGCAACGAAATGGGAAAGGTCAATACAGATAACAGCAACACATCTCAGCTTTTGTACGTCCCTGACGAATTTTGCAACATTTTATCAGGCCTCATCGAATTAACAAGTCTTCGTATTACATCTTTTGATCTTTTCGGTTCATTGCAGGATTGTGCAGGTATTTGTTGCAGTAAGTCTTTGAAAATGTTTGCTCTGCTTAGTTTACTACGACCCGCGTTGTATTATGCGGATGCCATTTCGATCTAATGCCTTTTAGCCAAATATATTCAACTTTTCCATCCATATTAATGGTTGGTTTTGTCTCGGCAATGACTCTCTTATGACTTGCATCACTATAGGGCAATCGTTGTGTAAAATATGACGCAGGAGATATTGTCTCTTCTATGTTTAGGGCAGTAGCATACTACCTAACAAGAAACCTTTTTTTCTACTCACTATGGCAAAATGCTCTTAAATATTATCGATAAATTTCGAACGGAGAGTAGTGACCACGAACATGTTACAGTTGATATTCATTGAATTTATCGGGATGTAATGTTGATGTCGCCAGATGATCACACAAGGGATTATACCTGATCTGATTACACTAATCAAAAGCAAGCACAAATTTACAATGGCTCTGTTCGACTATTTGCAATTTCGAACATATCGGTTGTGGTGGGTATTATAATGAAACGAATTATCTTCTCTCAGGTTCGTCATAAATCAAAATAAAGCTACCAAAAGTAACCTTTTTTTCCAGCCTGTTGTAAAACCCATACAATTTGCAGCTTAATTTAACGCATATATAGTAAAGTTGTCTCATTAAAATTAAGCCAACCAAACAAAGAGAAAAAAAAAATTAAACTAACCACAACAACACGGTTGAAAAGCACAAAACACGAGTTAAAGTCAACTATGAACGTTTTTATAATAACTTTATTTTTTCTATTAAATAATTCTCATATCACGCAAAGAGAAAACTAATTACACAACAAAGCCATTATTTGACACCAAAAACCTATTAAAAAAAAAAAAAAAAAATTATTATGAAACCAATAGAAGCCAGCAGTTTGTTTTTCCATTTATTAAATAGATTAAAAATATAACAAATTTTTGTGTTTTTTTTTTTTATATTCATTTATTAATTCATACGAGCTATGATCAATGTGTGAGGAAAAATTTTCAATTCACCAGAGGCCACATGACTGCTGCACTATTTGCGCCTCTCATTTGCAAGACAAAAATGTAAAAACAATTACTGGACATTGCTTTTAAGAAATTGTTTACTGGGAGGCCGAAGAAATTCTCACTTTTCTCTAGAAATAACTAGCATTAGGATCCTGAATTAAACTTTGACTTACTTCTCCACCTGCAATTGCTTTCTTTCAATATCTTCAAGCTTCACTTACCAATATAAAGCAGTCCATTGCGATATATATAACTAACCTTTAGGGAGGTTTGAATAGACGGATTTCTGTATCAAAAATTTCCCATCTTTTCTCGCTTTTTTTTTTAAATGACCAATCAGTCAGGAGTTTGTGCCCTGTTCGCGTACCGCGTCGACGTTCAGAAAGAAGTGATGTATGCGAAAGAAAAAAGGCAATAGGCAGGTGGTGGCCCCAGTGTACTGGATATGTGACCAATCCATGAATATGGGCACTGCCCGTAGCCAGTAAAACAAAGCAAAGTAAACTCTATCGCGATGAAATTTGACCCGCAAATACTGCCTTGTAAGCCACGATTTTTACCTACCCAGTTAATCTAGGGGAAGCCTGGGAAATAGCTCTACTGGATTGTGACAAATAATGGACTAAGCTTCCGCTTCGATATCCATACTAGATATGTATATACTGGCTATAGAGCAAGCTATGCAAACCCCCAGCTTGACATTTAAGAGGGCTGAGCTGGTTGTAAATGATTAAAACAACCTTTACAAGTACAATAAAGGCATGGTCTTTCCATTGAAATTTATTTTCCATAAGTTTCTTATTTTGAAGGCTAGAAATTATAGAATCGCGGATAACTTCTTTTAAAATCACTTGCTTACGCCAATGTTTAATCAATTTATCAGTGTAGTTCTTAAAAGGCCTCTCTCAATTTTCTTTTATAGGCTTTTTAACTCTTCAAAAAGAAATAATGTCGGATTAAATCAAGCTTTGACGGAAAAGCAAACGCATTGAGAAACCTAAACTTATTCAAGAGAAAAATATTGTTATTGAGACTGTTCCCTTAACCAAAAATTCCACAGAAATAATCTTAACGGATTCTGAACGCAGATCCTGACCTCAATTCCATAAGCTTACACCAACTCCTATGTCGGCCTACAGGCGGTAGTATATTATTTCAAATTATTAGTTAAGGAGTTAGTGATAGATAAAAAAAAGTAATCAGGAGGGCAAAGGGATAAAGAATGACTCTTCAATGTCAATACCGTATTTCCTTTTGGTGATAACATCATCGCTGCAGACTGTTTTAAACACTCTGACAACTTCACTAACGAAATTCCATTCACAGAAGAAGAGAGAATTAGTGAATAGTAAAATATTGGGAGAGGAACCAGAGCACAACTAACATGAACAATTCCGTGAGATGAATTCCCGAGTAGTCTTGACTGCTGAGGTGTAATCACGTGGCTGAAAGTTAGATTTCGCTTTTGTATTTAGCCGTTTTTGCCAAACAGCTGAATACAATAGTGAAAGCTAACTTTTTCATACGTGATTATCTCGCTGAAAGCAGGCCTGCTTCCGAATACAACAAGCTCATCGACTTTGGAAGTAGAATTCCCGGTACTTTTTTGACAAGTGGTTTATGGTTAAGAAATTGTAAAAGCAAACCAAATTAACTGACTCAATACGAGAACTGTTCTAGAAATCGACACAACCTTAACTTGCTAACGTTCAATAGCTTCTTTTGAAATACAATCCCTGACACTTTTTTGACAATTTTTTGGATTTTAGATGTTCGACGATTTCCATAAAGACCCCGCAGCGAATATCAAAAGTTTTTGAAATACAATTCCCGATACTTTTTTGACAAGTTGCTTTACAATTTGCAATATACCCAAATGTTCGATAAGTTTCACCAACACCCCATGTTGATCCTTACTTTTATAAACATACCTCGTATTTATATTCACTTATAGCAAAAAATTTTATTTTATCTTCCACCAACAAATAAAAACGAATTTATGAACTAATCGTTAAAAAAACAAAACCTCATAATGTGACGTATTTCAAAATACTCGTCCTTTCATACACACACACATTAAAAAAAAAAAGAAAACACAAAATGTTCAATGGATCCAAGCAAAAAAAAAAAACAAAACAAAAATAAATAAATAAAAATAAAATAAAAAAAATTTAAATATCAATAAAGTACCCGTTTGAAAAAACAAAAGCAACAACAATATTCTATGAAAACTTACTAAATATTAAATATATATACATAAATGTATTTTTGCAAAACGGAAGGAAAAAAGAACAAAAAAAAGGAACAAAGGAACATAATTCATATAAATCTATCTATATATGTATATTAGTCAATCAATTTTAGTTTAAAAAACATTACATTAAATGCACATATTCGATAAAATGAAATGAAAATATTATGAAATAAAAACAAAAAATGAAATAAAAATGAGAAATATGCCAAAAATTTAAAACAAACAAAAACAACAATAATAATAATATGGAAAAATTTTAAATTTACCATAAAGGCTTTTATATAATTATTATCAAAAAAACATATATATATATATGCATAAACATATATGAATTTTTTCAAAACCCATCAGAGCACGCAATAAGAGCATAGAAATTTTTTTTATTGCACTTGTTTACGACCTTTAGGCAGCAACACCACATACTGAAGATTTGCCAAAGAAGAAAACTTCGCAGTTTCAGTTTCAACCCAGATATCGGGTTTGTATATACATAGAAGTAATCTATCTTAAAAAACGTGAAATCAATTCGGTCGCTCCCGTCCGTTTGTCTGCTTTTCCGTGAAAGTAAGATATTTCTATTCTTTAATTCCAATTTTGAAAGAGTCATGACTTATCTTAATATACATATCAAAGACCGCTTGTATAGATATTAAAACTGTTGGATTGCGTACGTCCGCCTAATTAAATTTTTGTAGAGCTCGTCGAACCGTAAACATGTAAATAGAAAAGAAGAAACTTGTTTTCAATTTGAGTTCACAGATAAGGCTTCAAAATGGATTTGCGCTGTCCAGAAATACATATCAAACATCCCTTATATAAAAAGTGCGTCCGTCTTTCCCTATTTTACTGGAGATCTTCGAACTGCAAACATACAAATACAAAGCCAAATTGAATTATTTTACAGATCGGATGAATATAGTACGCGTACAGGTATATATCAAAAATTTTTTTACGTTACACCTGTCTGTCCGTCCATAATTATTTCACAAATTGAAATAAAAATTTGAAATTAAAAATGCGCCTAATCCGTCTACCATCTTTTTTCCTAATGCTAGCAAACTGAAGGAAATTAAAAGAAAGAAAAGAACATTTTGCATACATATATACTTTAATTTTTATGACAAATTGATAGCCTAATCAGACAGCTATCGCGTTCGCTCTAAATGATGGGTGTTCAAGATTCGTGCAGAAACGAATACTAATATCACTATGTATATATATATATATATACACATATATATACATTTTTTTTTTAAACTTTCTCTATACCCTAATGGCATTACTTTATTGCTGACTAATAAATATTTACATGTGTATATATAGGCATATGTATGCTTAGTATAATGGACAATATTCACAAGACAAAAAAAAAAACTCGGAAGCCATTTGAATTGAAATACTTTTTATTAATTTTACAGGAAAAAGCCATTTTAATTATTAATAATAGCAAGAAAAAGCTCTAACCTATGGCGTTTGGAAGAGAGAAGAAGAAAAAAAAGAATTCGCTTTAAAAGCGAAAAAATGTCAAAACTTAATGAACGCTACAGACAAAAGATCATATCAATAAAGAGTTAAGTATTAACGCGTAACAACACTTCTTACTCGACTATATGGCATATGGAAATTCTATGTATGCATGTCGAAATCTAATCATTTCAATTTTTACCAAAAATATATTATAATTATTGTCACTATGTGATATCGTGCATAAACGGAGTCATCGCCAATACTTTTGCACAAGTTCGCTATGTTCTTCGCCTCTTGACCTTCTATGGCTGAAGGCTTTTAAAATATTAACACCTATATAAAGTTAGTGCGATAGATATGTTATGATAATTATACAATAGACTAGAAGAATTTTCAATCTCAAAGCACAAAGCAGCACAGTTGTCGCAACGTAGCCTCAAAAGCAGTGAGCGAAAACGGCAAAAGATCGGTTGCCGTTACAAGTAATTAAAATATCTTTTCAAAATTATTCATTGAATTCTCGAATATAGTCGTAAATGCTATAAATTACTTGATGATGAGGATAAAGGAAAATCAGATGACAAATTCAAATTAAATTTATTTCACTACTAACAAATAAGAACATTGTAGTCGGACAAAGCCGACTAATATTCTCAGTAGTACACCGAAAGCCACACATTAATTTCATGCAAAAGGATATTTTCCGTGAACGCACGTATATTGAAGGAATCCTTATGTACCGTATTATCCAAAATATAATACCTACATGGTCCAAATTCGTTAAGGTTGATTTCTATGTCAGTTATATAATATAAAAAATATAAATATAAAAAATTATGCCTTTTTTTCGTAGCAATGGTTGTATGAAAGAGGGCTCAGAAATTTTCCACAGGCGAACCGTGTTTTGCATACCAATTTAATTTGTCCAAATACTGTCGGAGCGATTTTTGTCGAGAAATTTTGATAATTGAAAAGTCGTTACAGTGGACCGATCCAAACCATTTTCAATAGCGTTCGCCTTTGGTTCAAACCACTTTTGTCTAGCAAATTTCATAAAAATATCCCAAAAATTTGCGATCTGTGGCTTGAATAGACATCAGAGGGACAGACAGGCGATAAAAAAAAAGGGTAGATTTATCTTAAAGCTTTCAACATGTGACTTACATCCGCAAAACTTAATATACTCCGTATGAAAAATGGTATGGGGTGTAATTATTCGTTCACCTTCCGCATATATTCGCAAATGTTAGAAATTATTTGATGATAAGAATAAAGGAAAAGCAGATGACAAACTTACGATTCGCTACTAAATATCTGAATGAAGGGAAATAGGAAAGAAAAGGACATTCACAGTGAAACTGATCGATTGTAATAATCTTTCTGTCTTTGTTATATACCTTCACTCGGAATGTATCACTCATAGATTCCGTAAAAACGCATAAATATGTATTCTTCGTCGGTGTAAAATTTGGAATTTATTTACCTCTGTGTTTTGGCTTCCTACAAGCAATCAATATTATTGATTAGGGAATAAGGATTTCGCAATTATGGCATCGTTAGTGCGACTTGCCGGCAGGTTTTAGAGACATGTGTTCATGAATCGATGGCCAGGCCTGTTTAGAGCTTCAATTCCGAATGCTGGACAAATGTAAATGATTTGACGGCACAATGTTACATTTGGATAATATGTACGCCAAAGCGGGGCGACAATTCCAACCACTCGACAGAGCAGGCTAACGCCCTTGAAATGTTATAGTCTTTGCCTAGAAGTCCTCCTACTTGGAAGCGAACGTCACGACTAATTGTGTCTATTACATTAAATGAGATAATGCATGAATTTATCGTACATTAGCTTTGACGAAGACTGAAATGCTGATGTTAATCAACTCGTATTTCATATCAAATGCTAGGAAACAATGCGCTTTTAGCCACCACGCCATCAAAGTAAAATTGCGACATAAACATCCAGGCACAAAACAGTAAAGTACCGAAAATAATCGGCTCAATTAGCCATCTCCTTCGATCTTGACAAGTCCTCGCGACTTGTCAGCAAACCATTGTTTGATGGTGAGAATCTTTAGCGAAGTTATATAAAACATATCTGTAATCATATAAGGGAATAAGGATTACGTGCATCTTTACTTCAAACAGCTGAAGAGTTCTCGCATTCGAAAAAAAGACAATAATAACATCGCAACCAGCCTATCCCGTTATTCCCTAATCAGATCACTCTCGCAATCAAACCCAGCCGCTTGCATCCGTCTATCTGTCTTCCACTTGTGCGCTGTTGATTGGTTTACCATTGCAAAAAAGCAGATGAAAATCTGTAACTATGTTAAAGGGCGTGGTCCTCCTAAATTTATTGTAATATTTATAAGTAAATCCAATAGGGATTTAAGAATGATTTTCGTCACCGAAAAAGTATGCTTACAATTAATTAAAATTTTTATATGCTCGTACGACACACTGGGCGCCAAAGGTTAGCAGTAAGACGCACGTAACTTCCTTACTTGTTTTTCACTCCAACTATCATCTGCCTAATATGCATTTATTTTTCAACTTGTTGGATAACGCTCAATTATAATGTATTTAAAAAGACAACACATATACTTAAAAAAAAAGTCTGATATTGCGTCCATTTATGGTAAAATAAAATTTAAAATTTATCGACAACAATAACAACACTAAAGCTTTTTACTTAAAACTTTAAAACCATCAAAACGTTTTCCTTACACTCGCATAAACATATCTTTTTACCTTAAAAATATAAATATACATAAAAAGAATAAATAAATAAATAAAATCATTTTCATAAACAACTACACTTCAAATCTAAAACTCATTACGCTCAACTCAGTCATACATCAACGCACATCCACTATTCTATATAAATCTCTTTTAGATAAATTTCTTTAAAATCTATACAATAATTTTTCTGATTTTCGTCTAAAGACTGATTACAAAATATATATGTAAAAAAAAAAAAAATTAATGTTCTTTTTTAAAATATTATTTAACTCGAACAACACCGTTAATTATTCTACCCATCTATAGATTTCAGTCTTTATATTAATAAGTACGTACACGCGTATACATCTTCTAACATATGCAAAGATATTTACATAAAATTAACTTTCAAGCGAATTTGCAAAATAAAAACGAAAATATTCTATTGCTTTGTTATAATGCTAACAATAAATACTATTACTCTCTACCTAGATGTCAAACTGCCCTGCTTGGAAACCAATTAATGTACTAAAAAAAATATTTAAAATTAAAAGAAAATAAAAAATATATGAAAGATGGCAAAAGCAAAGTTTAAGTCAAATCATATTTTATTTACTTATTTGTGAAAAAATAACAACAAATATATATATACATATATATATATATATATATATATATATACCTATAAATAAATAAATAGTTTATATAATACAAATACTATTTATATTAAATATAAAACAGAAAAAAAAGAAGGTAAATAAAAATACCACCGCTTTGTGTAAAATTACAAAAACGAGAAAAATGCCAAGAAAGTTTTCTTTACAACAGTTTTACTGCTATTTTAATAGATAAAAATTAAGAGGAAGAGTTTACATTTTACATTAACACTAGTTTTGGTTTTTTGCCAGTTCTTCTTCTTTTTTAAATAACCATTCAATATTAATAGCTATCTTCCCTTTGGAATAACTAACAGCTGATAAGTGTAAAGATAACATTTCTGTTAATAAAAGCAACCAACAGTTTTTCTGTCTTCTGTTTACTTATTCGACTCTTATTTGTGACGGTAGTAATGAAAAAGAAAGTTTACAGTTATTTTGTTGACGGAAGAACAAGTCTTCCTCTTCTTTAAAAATACCTAAGAAAAATATTTAAAATAAATGTGTTTAACTGCATTTTATCAAAACCTAAACTCAATAATCAAATAAAATTAAGAAGATTTCTTTGATTTTTAACGAAGGAATATTATTCAATCAAAAACTATACAAGAAATAAACGTATGCAACTCTTAAAATTCTCCCTGAGAAGAAAATATAACAGCCAAGAGTTATTAAAGGCAACAGCAAAGGAAAAACAATCGATTTTTCAAAGGTTTCTTATATCAATATTTAATTTTTTGTAACAATAATAACAATATAATTAATTTAATCACATTTTTAGGAACGTTTACAAAATGTTGTAGGTGTAAATATGCCAGAAAATTTAGAATTACATCAATTTGTAGACGGTTTTCGTCGCGGCGAAACGTCGACAAAACGTTTATTAACACGTTGGAAATCGCAAATGAATTGCCCGTATTTAGGTATAATACTGGCAACTTTATCATCCTTGTTCTTCTCATTGTGCTCTGTGATAGTTAAGGGTTTAGTAGATGTAAATCCGATGGAATTAGCATCCTTTAGGTATGTACGTTATTAAATTTATCCCTGCACGTTTCTATGTATGTATATGAACATTTATTAAGGTAAGAAAAAAATTTTTCTATTTCAGATTTGTTGGAGTCTTATTGCCCGCCATACCTATTGTTGTGTATAATCGTCAGCCGGTATTTCCAGCCGGTAAACGTGTCATTTTACTGTTGCGTTGTTTTATGGGCACTACTGGCCTTATGCTTAGCTTTTACGCGTTTCGACATATGCCTTTGGCTGACGCCAGTGTGATTATATTTTCAACACCAGTTTTCGTGGCGATTTTTGCTCGAGTATTCCTAAAAGAACAGTGCAGCATCTTTAATGTGATTACAATAGTTTTAACTTTGGTGGGCGTAGTGTTAATAACTCGACCCCCTTTTGTATTTGGCGAGACATCAGCCTCCGCTCTAGAAAGCGAACGTTATGCTGGCAAAAATTATGACATCTGGGGCCCGGTGGCTGCCATATCGTCCACTTTATTCGGTGCTAATGTTTATATATTACTAAGAGCTTTAAAAGGTTTACACTTTTCCGTCATTATGACTAACTTCGGTGCTTTCGCCTTAATCTACACTTTAATAGTATGCGGTTCGATTGGCGCCATTTGTTGGCCAGCTTGTGGTCATGATAGATGGCTCGTTGTTGTATTGGGTATATTTAGCTTCTTAGGACAAATTCTTTTAACATTATCTTTACAAATGGAACAAGCCGGCCCCGTCGCTATAGCTCGTTGCGCCGACATCGTTTTTGCCTTTATATGGCAAATTATGTTTTTTGGTGAAACACCTACCGGTTATTCCTTGCTGGGTGCTGTTTTAGTAGTTAGTTCCGTTATATTAACAGCCCTTAAAAAATGGGCTCTTTCTTTGCCACGTGATTCGATGGTGCGCAAACGTTTACGCTATTTAATCATGGATTAAATCGTTTAAATTAAAGCAAAAAACGTTATGTAAGGGCCCAACGATATATGTGTATTGTATGTATATTGAAAAGCGCCAATTGTGGTTTCTCTTACCCTCTCATAAACTAGGTACTATTTTAATTTATATGAACAAAAAACTAGACAAAATGACGAAAAAATGAATGAGTGTTAACTAAAAGTTGAAAGTGTGGTACGATTAAAAAATAGTTTTTTTTAGATTTAGCGAATAATATGCTCAATATAATGAAAGAAAGAAAAAAAACTCACTCAACCCTTCATATACCATTCCACTTTAGTATGTGCTTCATATATACAAATATAGGAAATCGTACGATTATAGTTTTGTTTGTATACTAAAAAGAAATTTAAAAAAAAAACACAAAAATGTACTAAAAAAGAATATTTAAGGTTAAATATCGAAAATATTGCATTTAAATGGAAATCGTCTCTCTTGTAAATTATAAGACAAAAAACTAAAAACAAAAATTATAATAATAAACTAAAAGCAAAAATATATAAAACTAAATTAAAAAGGAGCAGATATAGAAAAAAATTTTAAAAAATTTACTGATTGAACAAAATTAAAATGAATTATTTATTATCGGTACACACATTAGGGTTTGCTAGCTAAGAATCCAAGTCCAAGACCATGTCAGCGCTCGAGGGTTTATATCTCAATCCGGTAGATTTAACTTTAATCATAGCTATAGTGAGTGGTCATGCGGCAAAGGCACAACCCTTATCGATTGGAGTCACATCAGACGGCGGCTCCCATCTCGCTATATTTTGCTTCGTCTTTTCTTCCTTCTTTCCTGCCCGTCACCGTCACTGAGAACAGCCATACTTAGGCCAATTTTCAAATTTACCCTAAAGAGAATAATAAGAAAAAGCTTAAATCAAATATTTCCCTCTAAATAAGCCGCTGAGATGTCAAATGCGAAAAATTTGAACAATTTTCATCTGATAACGAATGGACCAGAGTCCAAACTCACAGCTGCTCCCTTTCGTTTTTGTTATGAATTAAAGCGAATACATATAATGTAACAATATGTTATAATAATACGAAAATTAAAAGGATAATTTCGTATATTTTATAGTGAAATGATAACGCGCAGCGTTTAAAATGCGGAAAAGGATATTTCCGTAGCAACCGTTAGCAACGTTTCCGGTATTCAAAACTGGGTTTAAAAACATCTTCTGCTCGCCCATTTACGCTGTATAATACCAAATATTGTATTTAATAAGGCAAGTTTTGTAGTCTAACGACGAACTCGCTTCCCCGATACGTTTTTTCATCTGTCAACCAATAATTAACTACCCTCTGAACGCTTTCCCGTGACCCAAACCGTATTGTTAATCGAGGTCATATCCGTAGTTTTCCCGATAGATCTAATTTTCTTTTAATTCTTTTTGTAAACGTAGCTGGGCTAACCAGGCGAAACAAAGTGCAGCCCCAGCTGTACGCGTTACAACCTGACAATTTTAAGGAAAGCAACTGGAACACTTCTTTCAAGGCAATGTGTTCTTCTCTGCGAATGCATGGATAATAATTTGCAATACAATTATTATGAGCTTTACATAAAGTACTTCATACCCGTCTTTGCTTTCCACAGTAAACAAAAATATCACAAATCAAAAAGCAAAGACTGGACGCGCGCCGGATTTTTGCTGCAGATACCAATTCGATTCGAAATAATACTAAATTCGGATCAAGCAGGTCTATCTTTTGTATCCGACACCATTTAAGGGTTTTGATGAAAAATGAGCTTTTTTACAAAGGCTTGTTGAATTATTGAGTACAAATATGCGCTTATTCTCGAAAGTCGTACAATACATGCAAAATGATTGAGAATTGTAAACAACCGTATTCAGACATTCTCAGTTGTATGGAATTTGTATACAAATGATTGAGAACGAATATGCGTTTATTCTCTAAAAAATTTATTATATGACCAAAAAATTTATTGTACGACCAAAAAATTTACTTTGTGAGGTGTTTGAAAAGGAGCAAAAATATTTCAAGGTAAGTGCAGATAACACTGTTAAAATCTTTTCAACCGCTCGACTGAAATATTGTAAAGGATACTGAAAGCCCTGGGATACATTTTTTTGACTACGTCTCAATTTCGTCATAATCTTCAGACTTCTTCTTCCGGCAGTTTCGGTCATACTTTTTTCAACTTAGATTTGAAATTTTTGCTGCAAAACTAAACCGCATTATATTAAACGCTGTAATAATGCGGCCGGTAAACTGAGAATTTTTATAATTCCGTTTATTTTCTTTAGCCTTAGAAATAAATATTGGCAGATTTGTTTATTTTTGCTCATTTGCCCCAACACAAGCGACTCAATAAAAATGTTTTTTTTTTCTTTATGTTACTCACGCAAGCAGACTTTGCAAAAATACTTAATGCTTTTATGTCTATTTCTAGCAATTTTGACTACATGCTGTAACAACAAAAACAGCATCAAACACATGCTAAAATCAAATTTCTCCATAATTAAAATTTTCAAAAACATCGGCTAGTCGTTAAATCATAACAACACCTTAATATCCTAAAAATGTATTTTTCAAAATATTTTTGGGATGAAAGGAAAGAAAAATGGTGGAAAGATTACAGCAAATATGAGCAAAGTCAGGATTTGAGTGAGCTGGAAATTACATTGTCATTTTCTTGAGGCATCTTTATATTAAGCGGTTTTGTCGCCCGTACTTTAGGCGATGCAAATTTGCAACCTAAGATAAAATCACTTAGGTTACTTACCTATAGCTAAAGCAGTACGTGGGAAACTTTAAAAGCAGTGAGTTTTGAATGAATGAACTTCGGGCAAAAAGTAAAAGTAATGTTTTGCCAATAAATGCAGGTTGAATTAACTTATCGAAAAGCCCTACATGTTTACTTTTAAAATCTTTTTTAAAAAACATTGTAAAAAAAGTTGAATAGGCAGAATAAAATTGTAGTAATGTTTTATGATTTATAATAAATTTTCAACTAATTTTCAAGATAAAACGCTTCTCAAACCTCAAATAATTTATCCCATATTTTTCCCAAAGGCCGGAAAATTTATTATACTGTACCCAAAATGATAAATAACATGAAAATCTTCACCACGCATTTTTGAGTTCTTGGCAACAACTCCTTTTAAATCGCTCTCAATCTCACATATACCCCCCAGAAATGATGGAATTGTTTACAAATCAATGGGTGGTATAGCGAATTCGATTGAAAAACAGATGAAATTGTTTACAAATCAACGGTAGGTATAGCGAATTCGATTAAAAAACAGATGAAATTGTTCACAAATCAATGTGTGGTATATCATTGGCAATATATCATTTGTCCTAAGCAACACTTTCAAAGCGTTTGGGACAGATGTCCATACACTCTGGAAACTTCACACACATATTAAGCCAAGAGCAAACAAATTTGCTTTTTGAAAAATTTGCCGTGTGATTTATTCCGTAAATGGTTTTGATGATAAACACCACTACAATTTTTGCAAAAACGCCAATTTGACAATACAACGCATACGTAAGAATATTGATCGTAAATTGCAGCATTGGTTGAATGCTATCGACTTACTCTGATTGAGCAAATATGTTGCAGCTGTTTTGTTGTATCTTAGAGAAATCGACTCATCACTGACGTTTCCCGCTTTTTTGACAAAATGCGTAATGTACAAACACTTCGCAATGCTTTAGCATATATTTTTCTGCTTTATCGTATATGTCCGGTCAATTTTTCAGCTTATTGCTACTACAAAAGAACAAATTTTATACGGATTTCACATCCAGTTTAATTCAAGTTTTGAATGAATTTTAATTAAAAGTAATACGAATAAAACAATAAAGCAATGGTTCAATAAAAATAAACAAAAATTAGAATGCAAGGCGAAAGAATAAAATCTCTATTACTATCCGAAGATATGGTTCAATCTGTATATATCAACACCGCTAAGAATTTCATCAGTGCATGTGCTTTAAAACGTAATCGCTACTGGGACGTTATTTCCAACTGGACAACGGTGTTCACTCTGTCGTGCTGGATAACACGACTGAGAAAAAGTTAGTTGAAAATAACATAAACTAAAGCAATACTAGGAAATAAAAACCCTAGCTTATTAAGTGCTCGGGTCTGACGTCTGATAATCCTCTGTGTCTCTTATTGGAACATGTAGTAAACAAAAGGTAACAGCAAATTATTGACAAGAAAGGTAAGAAAGTAGAGTTGAGTTCAATTCAGTTATGTATATTGAAAACAAAACGTAACATTTAAATAATGCAAGAAAACAGAAATAAATTTAGAGAACTATTTCCATTCCGTTAACACTAATTCTTAATATCGACATTAATTTAAAGGATACAGTGGATCTAATTAAGTCTTAAGGTGAATGCAGCGATTATGCAAACTTGCCAAATTACAATATATAATCAAATGGGTTTGGATCCATTTCGAAAAGTACAAATGTGACAATGATGTCTTTGTTTATGTAATATTAATTTAACAAGTTTTAGTGAGGCTCAAACGTGGTCGGCTTTGTTTGTTGTTACCGAACATAGGCTAAAAGGTTCAATTCAAGAGTAAATTCAAGAGTTTCAAATACATAAGTTTGATACATTCTACATTTATTTGATCAATTTATGCAGTTTCTAATAGATGATACGTTTATAATGCAATAATTATGAAAAGTCAGTTTCCATTGCAAACCAATTACCGGCAATGCTTTTATTGCTTAGAGAGAAAACTATTTCCCATATGTAATAAGCACTATTCATGATTTTTTTATCGCATCTAATGAAGAATACGTACAAATGGCTTGTTTTATTTGTTTAATCGAAATTATTCATGTTCTTTCTAGACATAATCATTTGATTTTTAAATATATATTAGCCATCAGCAGACCTGCACCTGTAAATGTTCTTCGCAGTCTATCGATAATTATTAAAATTAAAAAATATATATTTCGTTCTTTTGTATATTACGCTTTTAATCACCTTTTGACCAGAGCAGCATAGCTTGATGACTATAGGAGGGAGGACAATATTTCGACCAAAAGTGGTCACGCCATAATTTTTCTAATTTCCTTAAACCTCCGGGCTCGGCTTGAAATTTTTTGACGGCAACGTAATTTGAATGTGTTACTCTATTACCTAATACAATTTCCAATACCTTTTGGTTAATCTCAGGTTGTTCGTCGAAACAACTCTTAAAATAATCCGACACCAAAGCTTTGCAGTATTGGCTATTTTCTTCTGATGCTTGTCCGTTTAGTAATGCCTTGGCCGCCTCTTTAGTTCTTAAAAACTAAAAATCAAAATTGTACACACGAGAAATGAGATCGAGCATTAAAATTTTAATATTGTATTTGCGCAGAATTTGTAATTACCCGGTCAGAGCTGTAGCGAGCAAGCGATTTTTTTTTCAGTTTGTTATACATTTCAAAATCGGATACATGACTTAAGCGAAGGCACCTTGGACATAAGAATATTACATCACGACAAGTAAAAAGTTGAAACGTCACTGCGAGTAACAACGGAGGGAAATCAGGGTTGAAAAATGCATCTAATTATCCATTAACTACCTGGAAAATATTCACGCAAATCCATCGGCACAACAGGCTTATGTAACAGTCCGTCAGGGTGACCGCAGATGTAGCATTGAGAATTTGATTGCTGATAAAAGCCTATTGCTCGAAAAGCCGGAAAAAACTTCAAGCGTATGGTAAACTTTTCGGAGTCAACTTGTGTTCCTAGCTGTTCCCTCAAATACCATTCACCTTTACTTTTATCGACCAGACATACGAACTCGTCGTCTGGTGCAAGAAGCAAGCATTTATCGCTTGGACAATATACCTCCAAAGATTGGAGTATGGTTGAGTATTGAACAGTAGTTTTTCGCCATTCCCCGAAATGCAAATCCAAGAATTCGGATATATTAAGCCTAAATAGGGATTTGCTTAAATTTCCGTTAGGAAATTGGTGCAAATCACTAAAAATTATGTAAATAGTTAAAACATATACATACATATATAATAATTCAATGTGTAGTTACACTGGGTCTAGTTCAAACGCTAAGCTTTTAAAAATCTCCACACATGCATAAGCCTTACTAGCAGCGTACTCGGTTTCCTCTTCCTGTAACTCTTCGGCCTCCCAGTAATAATCGAAACCATAATCTTTCTCAAGCTTAACATTAAGAATAGCGAGTGACATGCTATCTAAATCTTCTGGTTTGCGTCGAGTCATAAGTGCCATATAGCGCAAGTCAAACGCACCAACCACCTTGATACCGTAATCCGTTGCCAGTTTCTTAGCATCTAACACGATGTCTACCCCAACTTTGATAATATTTTCATCTTCCAAGACAGCTTTTAAGCTTTTAGGTATCCTTCGCATGCGCCACAAGCGAAATATAGCACAAAAAGCCTTAGGAGAACACAATTGCAACATAGCCACAGACCTATTTTTGCCTTTTACAGTAACCCATTCACAGTGAAAGCCTAGAATTTTATAATCGCTGCAGTGACTAGAAATGCAGGTATATGGCAAATGTTAACGCCAAGCAAATTAAACTCAGTTTTCACCTTTTCAAAGTTTTCACCATATCGTTGCATTTAGGTTTTTTTAAATAATTTAGGTACTTTTTGATCATTTTGCAAAGCGAGGTTACAATAACTTTTGCAATGAAAACTGCAAGTATAAGAACTCCGATCCGTATGGCGATTTGCACAGGGGTTAAAGTATGCAGCCATTCCGTAATTGAAAGATAAATTTTAGAAAACATTTTTAATATAAATTATATATTTTCTGACTTTGTTGGCAAAAATTTCGTGTTAGAAGACACGTTGATTGCAACCAACTGCAACTGTTTTTGCCATTTCGCCCTCCATGTAAGTAACAAGCGGGATTAAAACGACATAAACGCATACACGCGCATACATGACGACAAATGAATAACGTTAAATAAACAGCGCAGCTAAGTATACTTCGTTGTGAACTAATTAAAAATCGTTGAATTGAAAGAAACAATTATCAGTTTCTTTCGGTTTAATCTAAAACAATATAAAACGTATAAAATGGATCTAATTGGTTCGATAAATTTTCAGATTGTAGTAAAAAAATAAGTTAATATCTTGCAATATGTAAAGAACAGCGCTGTTAATCTAACAGGTAGGCCGACATATAAATATAAACAGAAAATAAACAAGTAAGAAACCCATACGCAGTTGGGGCCAAGCCTTACTAACCCCTCACCACGATAACTTAAGAATAATAAGTAAAATAAATTATATTTAAAAAATTGTTTTTAATAAAATTTCATTTTAGTGACGAGAAAATATATTCCGATCGCTTTCATAATGACTTTACTTTTATGAAAGCTTGCAGCACTTAAGATTGTAATACCCAAGAAATCGTTGTTCTTTTAGATGCTCAAAAATTCTATGCTTTAAATTTCCGCCGTAATTAATTTAGATTTAATGCACTTGGTTTGTTGTATTCTACTCTCCAAGTCCTTTTGTTTGATATCCAAATCGATGGTATTGTTAAGAAAATATTAATCCACCACGTCGCGATGTCCACAATATTTATTATAAAACTAATATATTTTTGGACAGATCTTCATTCGAGAAATGTACCAAATAATTTTAAAAGCTATGTTATGTTTACTTTAAGGTTAATAAGCGTAAAACCAAACAAAACAAAAAAGTGGAAGAATAAAAATTTGATCACCGATTTCTGTTCATTTTTGCACATAAATAAAACAGTTTTCCGTAAACTGAATGTAGATAATTTCAACTTTATATCTTTCATAAGTAATGAACGAACATAAAAAAATTTTTGTTTAGAGAAAGAGTGTTGCGTTTAGTTTGCGTTTTACTGACGTCTAGATTTGTGTCGTTTATACGCTACTGACTACAAAAATTAAGATATCGACTTCAAGTTCGGCACAAACGTCAGAAGCTCCTGTATGCATGTTGATATTTAAAGCGGGCCAAATCGATCAACACACATTAGAACGCCTAGACGGAAACCATCTCTAAAGGTTTTTGCTCCTTAGTTAAAAATGTTGAAAGATAAAAAGCTATAACTCTCCAAACTTTCTTATTAGTGGACTCTAGTATTCGTGTTCAAAATGAAACACATCAGCTACGCCAACACAAAGTTATAAGTAATCAAATTTTTACTTTCGTGACGTTTTCTACTTATTACTCTTAAGACAAACAAGGCAAAAAGTTGAAAACTATTCTGCACTTTAAAAAAAAGGAAAAACGTTAAACGATAAAATACCAAAATTTAGTTGGTTTCGTTTTTCAAGTTTTTTTACCCATTATTTTCAAGTCAAAATAGAAAGTGCATTGTTCATTGTGTAAATAAGTGATCGCGCTCACCATACGTCATTAAAACTGGATTCGGCCCCAGTCGCCCGTAACGTTATTGTTTTTGCTAGGTATTATGTTAAGGCTCTGGGCCCAATCCGTACATAGGATATTAGGGCAAGAGATATATAATTGAAAGAATAATTCTGTCCTAAAGCAGGCAACGGAATTGCACTTCGACTTATAACGTATTTAAATTATGTAAAACGGCAAATTCATTTCATTTCATTTGACAGCATTGTTTGCAAATGTCATCGATTCACTCTGAATTCTTAAATAAACAACAACTTGCTCTATCTTGTCTTCCCGCGACGTTACTGCGAAAACTTCAAAACCAGTCGTGGAATTATGTCCAATAAAATTTCAATATTATCTGTGGGCTATTCACGGCCCGATACAGATGATACGAATAGTATGAGAGCTAACTGCAGCAGTACTTTAATAGAAACTAGTAATGGTGTTAACGTGGTGGTAGACACAATGACAAGTTGGGATGGTGAGCTTCTGCAACAAAATCTTAAAAAACATAACTTAGAGCCTAAGGATATACATTATGTCGTTTGTTCCCACGGCCACTCTGATCATATTGGTTGCAATTATTTGTTCACTAATGCCATTTGGCATTTTGTGGGTACTTGTGTGTCCAAACGCGATCGTTATTTGGATTGGAACTTCAATGAACATTTCCAGTTGGACGGGAATAATGTGTTTGTTTTACATACACCTGGCCATACGATGTCATGTGTTTCGGTTGTGGTGAACGATACCAACTTGGGCGAAACGGTGGGAGTGTGTGGTGACTTATTTGAGCGCAAAGAAGATATTTTGGATGAAAGAATATGGCTGGAAGCAGGCAGTGAAGATCCCAAACGACAAATGGCAAATCGTGTAAAAATGCTTGAAATGTGTTCATACATAATACCCGGTCACGGACATGGTTTTGAAGTTACCCAAGAAATGGCGGCTAAACTGAAAACGCAGATGGTGTAAAAAAATATAGAAAATAAAATAAAGCAGCGAGTCGGTACTTTCGGGAAAAACAAAATGTAAGTGACGTTTCCTGATTTTTTATGTAGATTTTCTTAGCACGTTAGTTTTCGTGTTGAATAATATTTATAGTACTTAGGTGAAATCGATTATACACCGATATAGAGGCCGATATTATTTCAGGTTATATTGAGTATTAATAGAGAAGTGCACATAGATGAGTGAATTTATTTGGAATGAGGATGGCAGTGGCAAAAAGCTACAGGTTGCTTTATACTTTATAAAAATCAAAAGACTCGAATCTCCCTTCGCTTTTGAGTTAGCTGCCAACATATTTCTACAACTGCAGGCACATATTTCCAATTTATAGATTTACATAAAAACGAAAGCTAATGTTATATATAAGTTTCAAGTTTCTTGTTCAGCAAACTACCTTGTAATTCGTTGTCAACGTATTCGGGATACGACGTTCTCTTTGCCGAAAAATGGTTTCTCCACAATATTTCCAACTCTCTTAAACCTCCATATACGGTTTGGAATTTTTTGACCACTTTTGCACCGTGATCGGAATCTCTCGCTCTGCTTAGCATTTCCTCACTAGTGCGACAATCTTTAGAGTAAACTTTTAAAAACATTTCGTAATTTTTGCTAGCTTTGCAATCATGACATGTTTTTATCTTGTCGTACTCATTTTCTTTTAGCCTCTATAGATTTAATTAAAGTTGATTGATAATATATGAAAATTCCAATTAAACTAAACTAACTCTTTTACCTGTTTAGTTACCTGCTCATAGCCCCGAGGAGCATTACATATCAAGCTCAATGCATGGTGAATTTGGACGTCGCATATATCACTTAGGCGATCACATTTAACGCATACAAGTTTTACGTCATCGTATGAATAAAATTGAGTTCGAACTGCAAACGAATGTAGAAAGCAAAAGGATGGAAAGTGTCAACAATTTTAACATACCTTTAAGTAACTACCTGGGAAATGTTTACGATATTCCATTGGCACGATAGTTCTAAGTACAAAAGCATCACGCCCACTGCAAATCGCGCATTCATTCAGATGAGGCGCCTGATAACCAAGTTCTTTACAAGCCGGTTCTTTGTTTAAACGTACTGTAAATGGTTTAGACAATGCTTTCGTTCCTAATCCTTCCTCCAAATACCACTCAGCTTTCGATGAACTCAAGCCACACAAAAGTTCACCATTTAGCGCTTGAAGACGGCAAGGGTCATTGCCAGGTAATAATGATGCTGGTGAATACCTCACTTACTTCTTTTGTACAAAATTTTCGATGAAAGGATATCCTACAAGATCTTCTATTTCACTTTTGATTCTTGCAAAGTCAACGTTTCTGAAGAACAATTCATTACTAAACAAATTAAAAATAATTCTATTAAGCAAAATAAACTTTATTAATTTCTCAAGGGAGTACCTTCTCTTCAGTCTGTAAGATAAGTGCTTAAAAATCTCTATTCCTGCAAAGGCATCATTAGCAGCATATTCGATTTGTGCGTCGCTCAACTTCTTGTCTTCCCAATTCGAAGCGGATATATGCCAAGGCTTAATAAGATCTACGTTTAAGACCAACCGCGATAATTTTTCTAAACCCAATGGTTTACACCCAATCATAACGGCCAAGTAACGTATGTCAAAGGTACTAGCCACGTAAATTCCATAGTCTTCTTGCAATTTTTGCGCATCTCCCGAAGGATCTATCCCAACTTTTATTATTTCTTTGTCTTCTAAGAGATTCTTTAGACTTTTCGGTATATGATGCATGTGACATAAG
>NW_023998600.1:6752-9345 GCF_014805625.2 Glossina fuscipes | reverse complement strand
AAGTAAAATTTACACGAACTCTTGCTTGCAATAATTTGCTAAGCATTTCACTGACGCCGGATATTTTCAGACCAGTTTAGTTGCAAATAATCAATCGAAATGGAACGATGTGGCAAACTGGAACATAAGCAAGATTTAACTAATTCATTTATACAATTTTCATATAAAACTGCATAAAAAAGATCAAACATAATGACATTCACTTCGATGAGATTTCTTAAAACTCATCATTGCTTCTGGACAATATTCGACTACAGGATATGGCGTAATTCTATTCATTTTTTATATGGGCTCGAATCATGCGAGCACTTGTCGAAAATTTAAAAAGTAAAAGGCATCGTTTCTGACCCATTCGCTTTCCCAAACAATACTTTCAAAGCTAGAGAACTTCACAGGAACTTCATAATAATAAAAAAATTACTTTATTCAAACATTTAAGCCTATAAAGATAGAACATCTAATCGCTGAGGCATCGTTTTCGGAGACCATTCATTTTCCCGGTGGGCGTGTTCGCTCGTGACAACCTTATCTCAATTCAAAGCACCAAGTATTTTCTCTCAGTAGGTTAGTTATTGCTCGTGCTTAAACGAATTTTGACGATTTAGATATTTGACCGCAATTTGAACTCTTGCCAGAAATACTGCTATGAACAAAAAACAAGACCAATTCAATTTTTACATTTTAAAATTTAAAAACCTTTGTGCATAACTTTCAATAACATCCTCTACTAAGAGTTTGGCCTGACAGAAAGAATTCGTAGAGCACACAACACCTCGATAATCGAAGAAAACTTTTAAAATCACGAGAAGTGTTGGCTCACTGTTTGGACGATATTTGCTGCAGTAATCGGTGTTTTCCAGATCATATCCACAGATCCAAGTCCCATCTACCCTCCTAATGTGTGTTATGATTCCCTGGTAGTCATGCAGTATGATTCTTTAACACACATGTTAAAAATCTGACAAAATAATTTTGATGTCGCATAAAACCAAGCGCAGCTGAAACACTAACAACGTTTTTGATTTGATATTTGATACGAATGTCTATCGTAGTACTTCTTAACTTGAATATTGGTCTTACTTTGTGTTCAAAAATTATGTGCAAAGAAAGATTATTTTCGAGTCAATTTGCACTTTGTATTGTAAGATAAGTTGGGAACAAAGAAAAAAATCTTCATTCAAGCATTAGCCAATCCTATTTAGGAGAACTCAGCAAAATATCAAAAAGATCCGTTCATTCATTTGAATAACGATATGCAATAGATGCGTCCAAGGTTCGAAAGGCTTTCCCTCTACTATTAGATAAGAAACTTAAAAACAAAATTAATTTTTTAAAATTTCAAAACCTATGTAACCAAGAGAGAGAAAGATAAAAAAAGGAGAGCAACAGCAAATTCGCTTTTTTATTGAAAGTGGTGAACCCATATTATCATAGTTCCCGCGAATAGACAAGTGAACAGGCGGAATTTCTATCATATATCTAACCATTTAAATGGTACACTGCCGGAAATATTGCGTCAATTCGTTTGACAGCTGTTAACACGAAAAGTAAATTCACTCAAGACGAAGTATTTAGGTTTCAGTTAAACGATTGAGATGAAATACTTTCAAAATTTTGAATGGATCCTTAAGAATTCTACTCCTCCGTTAAGCGGGAAGCACATTCTTTGTGAATGTAAGGGCTTTTATAATACATGCGAATATTAGCTTTCAGAGCATCTAATGCTGTGGACATCTTGAAAATATCTTCAGAACTTTAGAATTGATCATCTAATAGACCTCAACAAGAAAAAAAAAGTGGTGACAACAGTTTTAGCTGCCAGTGCTCTTCCTAATTTTAGCTCTAAAATTTGTTCTTTTGGTCTAAATAAATTATAATAATAATTTTGAATGGTACCATGCTTCTTCCAATTACAGTCCATAGAGTCTTTCCTAGATATACCGTCGCTGTCTTAGTCAGATCTCAAATTCAGCTTGTGAAATGAATCATTTATCTCTACCCCCGTATTGGTGACTGTGAAAATTCTAATAACAGACCAAGAAGTACTCCTGATTTCACTACTGCAAAAAAGTTATACAAAAATATTGCGCCCTCTCAAGAAAAAGATTTGGGGATTCGTAAAATTATTCTATAAATATTATATTAGCTGTGAGTGAGACCTTTTGATCCAGAGTTGACAAATCTTTTTATACCCCCTACTGTAAGATGATGGCATACTCACTTTTTTTCCATAATGTATGTAACACCCAAAAGAAATTTTCAGAGACGCTGTAAAATGTATATATGCATGATCAGCGTGAAATTTTGTTTGTCCATCTGTGTTGTATATGTTGTTGGCACTCTTCTGCTCGGAAAAATTAAAAGATCGGCTTTAAATTTGCTAGAAACATTGAAAGTTTCTTTACGCGGGTTGGTATTGAAAATGGGCCAAATTGGTCAGAGCAGAAGCGTGCTGTGGACCGTAAATTGAACGTAACTCCGTTTTTTAAACCAAAAATTTGTGGTATTTTACTCGTTACTTGGAAATTAAAGTCAGAAGGCTGAAACCATCCACATTTGCTTTACGAGACATTTTACTGTCTAGGTCCAAAAA
>NW_023998600.1:0-6742 GCF_014805625.2 Glossina fuscipes | reverse complement strand
TGGCCGTGTGCACGCAGGTAGCAAGTAGGGTCTTCTTCTGATATTTCTTTCAAAATGCGCCGATCAATTTTCACTTTCTTATTAACATAATTAGTATAATAATCCGATACAAAAGCCTCATAATGTTGTCGACTTTCTTCTGACATTTGCTCCTCTTCATTCAATAACATTGTCGCAGCTTTCTTGACTCTTCGACGCTAATGAGAGGGTATCGTAAACGAAAAATTATACGTGTTATCTCTATTTTGGATGGGATTTTTAGTTACCTGGAAATAGCTATAGGGGGCGCCACACATCTTTCTCAATTTATTATACATTTTTAAATCAGATATAGCACTTAATCGAACACATTTAGGACATAGGAATATTACGTCACGAGCAATGAAAAGTTGATGTTTCACTGCAAAAGAAAAAAAAACAACGAAGAAAATAAATTAAATTAAAAATTGTAAGAAGCTTCCCACTAATTACCTGGAAAATGCTTACTATACTCGTGAGGTACCACAGGTTTGTGCACAAAAGCATCCGTCTCTCCGCAGATATGGCATCGAGTTACATTCGATCCCTGATAATAACCTATGGTCTGAATAGGTGGAAAATGCTTTACACGCACTGTGAAGTTTTCACAGTCAACTTTCGTGCCTAGATGCTCTTTCAAATACCATTCGCCTTTACTTTTATCGACTTCACATACGAACTCGTCGTCTGGTGCAAGAAGCAAGCATTTATCGCTTGGACAATGTACCTCAAAACGATCGAGTAAGCTTGGGTACTGAACTGGCTGCAACTCGTCAAAATGATGATCCAATAATTGCGAAAAATTGGCTCGAAATAAGTGTATGCTTAAATCACCGTTAGGATGCCAACAGGGATCACTAAAAACAAAGTAAATAAAATAACTTTAAAAAAAACTTTAATTTTATCGCTTGACATTACCTCGGGTCCAGCTCAAAGGCTAAACTCTTAAAAATCTCCACGGCCGCATAAGCTCGATTAGCAGCATCTTCGATTTGTTCGGGATATAATTGTTTGGCCTCCCAATTCGGAGCAAGCGACCACGAAGAGTTATCAAATTGCGCATGTAGAACGGAAGAGGTCATTTGTTCCAGGTTCTCTGGATTGCGTCTAGTCATACGTGCTAGATAACGCAAATCAAATGCACCAGCTACTTTTATATCGTAGTCTGCCGCCAGTTTTTTTGCCTTTAGTATAGCATCAACACCAACTTTCATTATGTCTTCATCTTCCAACAATGCCCTTAAACTTTCCGGTATCCAAAGCATGCGATTCAAGCGAAACAAAACGCAAAAACGTTTAATGGAACATAATTGCACTAAAGCCACAGGCCTACGTTCGCCTTTTACAGTAACCCATTCACATTCAAAGCCCAGAACTTTGTATTTTTTGCAATGACTAGAAATTGAAGCATGTAGTAGTGATATTAACAAATTGATTGATCCACTTAAATCTGTTTCTTCACCTTTTGAATTTTGCCACCATATCGTCGCATTTAGATTGCGTTAAATAATTGAAGATTTTTTTAATGATTTTGAAAAGAACAATAGCAAAGAAAGCGGCAACCACAAGTGTAATTAAACCGACGACTATATTAACAACCAAATCCTCTGACGTTTTCGCCATTGTAAATTACAGTTGAAAGAAATATTTAATTGGCTTAAAAATTTTTTGATTTCGTTGGCAAAAATTTTATGATAGAAGATAAGTTGAGTGCAACCAAGTGCAGCAAATTTGCAATTTTGACTTCTATGTAAGTAACAAACTGGAATAAAACGACGTCAAATCATGCACGTGCAAAGACATGAATTTTTATTAAAGAAATAACTTAGATTAAAGGAATAGTGCCGCTAAGTATATTTCGTTAGAAAGTGACTAACGCTTCTTAAGTTAAACACTTGAAGTCATTTCAAAAGCAAATAAAAAGTACAACGTGATTCTTCCTTGGTTCGACAAGTATTCGAATCAGAATGAAAGGGATAAATTAAGATTAAGATTAAGTTTTTTTTAATAAAGGCCTCTGTTAACTTAACAAATGCTTAGAATACATGCTTAGCGATGTTTGCAAAAAGGAAAAACAGCAGAAGAGAAAACCTACTCCTGCTTCAAATCTTCTAGAATCACAATCAATGGGTGTTGGAAAAGACAAGCAGGCAGGCAAACAAGCCGGCATAAGATGATTTCGATAAGATGGGCTCTTAATCGACCATGTCGATGCATTGCAAGGATTTCATAAATCCAATGTATCCTCTGCGGTGAACATCACAAAATTTGTGCTTGTGTGTGATGTTCAATTGAGAAAAAACTCTCCCACATTATGCATATTTTTGGATCCTTATAACATGTAAATAAACTTTATGGAATAAAATAGCCAGATTACATTTACGAAAAACCATCAAATCGACGGGAAAATTTTGTGATTCGTTACAGTCATTACAGTAAAGAGAGAAAGATGAAATTTGGCAAAAACTATCTTTGATCAATTAAGAATAAGGTTAAAACGTGGGCGTGATATGTTTAAAAACATGCCCACAATACAGAAAAAAGTAAATCAACTTCAGAAAATTACGGGCAATTGTTTCATATATTCTTCTATAACTTTCGGAAACATGAACGCAGATGTTCATTAAGATAACTTTCACGTTCAGTACACAAAAAGGTTTAACGATAAAATGTGTCTCAATGCGCCTCAAAATAAATGAGAAACAAATTAAAAGTCGGAATTGATATTTTATCGTTAATTGTGGACATATTAATGAACCGATCGAGACAATTTTTTCACTGAACATGCAGGTGTTTCTGGTGAATATTTGGATAGAAATTTTCTCAGGATCGAAAGTTATAGGCAGAAATATGAGAAGGTTGTTGATATTTTTGGAGATTTTTTTAGTTTCTTCCGCATTGTGGACATGTGTAATTAATAATATTAATTAAAATAGCGAAATCGGATGTGTTCCAGAAAAAGGTAGTAGACATTACTACATATATGTAAAAGATGTTGATATCCATTTTTTAAATTTAGGATATTATATTAATCTTTATTAAAAAATAATTCAAATTCACGACTAATTAAATACAAAGTAATAATTATACAAATAAGCGAAAAGTTTTGACGACTGTACTATTTTACAACTTGGTTCCATTTAACGACATCTGTGCGACTTTAACACTTTAGTCGGCAATTTCCACTCAACGTCTGATTGCTTGTGTCTCTCTGTTTCTCTCACAGCGCTTATTTTACTCTTCGTTTATCCTGTCATCTTTCACTGCTTACTGCCACTCTAGGCGTGTACACTTTACATATATGCTTTTTATATTTTTTTATATCGTTAAAAACCAAAGATGTGGATTTTTCATGCCGCATTTTTAACATCAAAAGCCCGTCAAATCCATAGGTGCCATAAATGTAATGTTAAGTAACGAATATTTATAAATTAAAACATGCAGAATTGTTTGATTTTGTTTTTTCACAGATACTTGGCTAGCCGATGTAATTGATGGAACAAGCCTGTGCGATAATTATGTAAGCACAGTTGCCAAGAGAATCTAATCGAATTGAGTGTAAATCAAGTAAATACAGCACAAATCTCTTATTTAGAGTTGCGATGGTAGAAAAACAGCTGTACAAGAAAAACATAAACAACTGTTAGGAAATAAATTATTAATTCAAAAAGTTAAAAAGATTCACAAATAAATAAAGTGTGCCTGAAATTATATTTGTGAATTGTGAAGAAGAAAAAAAGAATATAAAAAAGTAAGTACAAGTATTTTATGCTAAATTAAGCAAAGTTAATCAATACATACATTTCCAGCATAAAATATCGCAACTTGATTTTATGCTCGGTTATTGAAGAGGAGAACAATAACAACTCCGACGCAGAAGAGAGGAGAGAGAGCTAGAAAGACTACGCGGGACGCTTCTGACCCCCTAGCATTATCTCAAAAGGAGTCAGTAAATTGTTTCTAATATTCAGACACGATGTATAAACATATGTTGTATT
Source organism: Glossina fuscipes (assembly GCF_014805625.2). Taxonomy (NCBI): domain Eukaryota; kingdom Metazoa; phylum Arthropoda; class Insecta; order Diptera; family Glossinidae; genus Glossina; species Glossina fuscipes. Next base: position 2,726 of record NW_023998600.1, on the reverse strand, counting down.
GTTTTATGTAGATTTATGCAGAAGTTCCGCGTTTCTAAAGTGGCTTTTTATTACGTTCACTGCGAGTGGTGATACGAGGAGCACATATACATCGCCAATGTTGCGCTTAATCGTGACTTTAAAATCGGTGACTTCAGGTTACCAATGCCTGGCCTGTAGCAACAAAAGCGTAGTTGTTAAAAAAAGCAAATAATCAATTGTTGTATGAAAGGTGTTCCAAAAGTTGGAAACAAAACTTTTGCATCTAATTGCTTCTCAGGTGATAGTGGATGACCCTTAGAGCCTTGGCTGAGCACATCTTACCGCCAAATCCCCTAAAATAAAATACAGTGGAATGCATTGCAAGGCAAATAACATTGGTATGTATAAAGGTATTACCGTATTTAGTATTTCGAAAATCTAACTATAGTTTTTGAACATTTCTCTAGGTCACTGGAGTCGCTGATGAATGGCTCGTTACGGCAAACCCTTTCATGAAAATTATTCCGATGCAAAATTCTTCTTATAATTTCGGGATTGCATATCTTCCTAAGTAATTTTTCTGCTTCTTTTGCCAGACATGGTCCACTTAAATTTGAATCATGCTTAATTTTTCGTACGATTAAACGTTCATTTGCGGGAATTTCTTTTTGTATTTTTTCCATGTTTAAAATGATAAATTACAATTACGTGGATTTCTATTGAAGTTCGGTGAACCATTGTAAAAATACTTAACCGTCGCTTTCAAATTTCAAAAGTACATTTTAATATGTTTATTACTTCATCCCACGCATATTCGTGTTTCTAAAAGAAGTGCCAAATGGCTTTTATAATGGTAAACCCCTGCACACGAAATAACGTAGGTGATCTGTCTTTTAATTTTATTTTTTGCAAATTATTTTCTATTCATTTCATTTTGGATACTTGTTATTGTTTACCATATATAGTTTGTTTCTCTTTTTCGCTGCAATCTTCATTCTTAAAACTTCCTAGGGTATTTTGATTAGGTCTTCGCATGTTATTAATGACTAAAGAAAATTTCTTTTGTCAAAAATGTAATTATCGACTTTCTTCTGTGGGGCTAAAAATATATTTTAATTAAAAGGGAGAAGAAAACCAACAAAGCTTTAAGAAAAAAAACTAAAAAGCTAAGAAAAGGTAATTAATATACAAAAATTCAAACATATTTTTTCATGCGAAATTTAAGTCATAATTAAGTACTACACTGACTTTTTTATTCCCAATTAAGAGCTTTGACGGCCCAGATGTAGTTTTGTTAGCGAGTTAGTTATGAAGAGATCTCTACCGCTGCTGGTTATATAAAAACAAAAGAAAATCTTATATAAAATTCTTAATTGTTTTATCAAGTAAATTATCTATTTATTCGCATTTTCAAAGAATGTACCCTTCTAATTTTTTTTATAGACTTCCAAACTCTGTTTGAAATTTTTGCACCATTTTTGCAACGTGATCTGAATATAACTGTGTGTTCAGTGCGTCGTCGCATTAGTGTAGCTGTCTTTACGGTGAACTTACGATTTCTGGCTTCGGAATCATGACGCGATTCTATTTTGGTGAACTCAGTTTCAATTGAGAAGTTCTCCAAAATGATAATGTGTATTTAGATAACCACCCGAAAAACCCGGATATTCTATTAGGTTTAGATGTAAAAGCATTTTTTCAAACCCAATGGTCTAGATCCAGCTATAATGGCCATGTAACGTAGGTCGAACGCACTAACCACCTAAATGCCATAATCTTCTTGCAATTTTAAAGCATTTTGCTTAGGATCTGTGAGGTGTCTGTGCAATGCCAGGAGTGCTGTCGCCGGGCATCAGGGTCCTTTCACAACACCATTTATTTTCCGGGACTAATATGCCAATTTTGTTCTTGTAATTCTTTATTATTAAATTTTCAAACTCAATCCGCAGACGCATTTTTACTTAATGTTATAACGTCACTTAAGCTTTATTTAAATATAATTATTATTCTATAAAGACACTCATGGTATGTTTATCTTTTATTGAAATCACATCCTCGGCCTGGTACCATTGCTATTCTCAAGGAAATATCATAATACTCTGCACTAATTAAAAATAGGACTTAAACCGGACGTCATATGCTGCAGGTGTTTAAACTCTCGAACATCTCTCTCCTCTCTCAAACCGCTCGACTCTCCCTCTGAACGGCAACTGTCTGCTATCCTTGCGATCAAAAGAACAAAAGGTTTGCGGGATCTCAAATGAATTTGTTGCAAGGGTTTATCGTGGGTTCCTGCCTGAAAGGCTTAACCGCACTGTGGAGGATCTCAAATGAAATCAGATGACTTCAAATCAGATGCCCGCTGCTATGATTTATGCATTTGGCATAATTGAAACAAACCACCAAAGACCCTAGATGAAGCCAATTGCAATAAGGAGGCAAGACCACGACTGTTTCCTATACTTATCCATTCGCAGTCAAAGCGCAGCCAAACAGTTGATAAACAACACATCACAATAAACGACAATAACTCAAATATTTCACATACATTCTTAAAGTTTCCATTATATTATCACAAGCTATATCCTGTTTATATTGATCCAAATAACCCTGGTGTTGAATAACAAGATATCAAAGTCCTATCCAATTCCTATGCAGCTTTAACTACAATTTTTGACATTACAGGTGAGACTTTAGAATTTTTAAAAGGAAGTTCCAGCAAAAGATTCGTGTTGTACTTCGATGCATGGTTTTCATAGCGGCTT
>NW_023998599.1:60044-76579 GCF_014805625.2 Glossina fuscipes | reverse complement strand
TTTTCGAGAATTCGCCTTGGTCATACAATTGCAACTCACCAATGGATCCTGAAGAAGTCTTCTCCCCCAATCTGCTGTTGTGGACAAACTCTTACTATAAAGCACATTCTCTGCGACTGCCTCAACTTTTCCTTGGCTAGAAGTATTGCATTTGGAACTGTGTTGCTAGTGCTCAATGTCTTTTTTTAGTCTAAGAATTCAATTCATTAGTCTAAAATTAAAATAATAATATTAATAATAATAATAACTTACATGAAACCAAAAAAAATGTACGGGAGGAATCTTGTCATTTTCATTTAAAATATATATGTTATAAATGTTTTCTCAACAAGCGATTGGACACATGTGTTGTATGGATTTTAGAGGTAAAAATCAATTTCACGTATCCACTGCCCACGGGGAGAGAGAGATTTGCTGGATCATTTAGCTCAAGAATGGTTTATAATAATGTAAATAAAATAGCGAATGGCAGTCTTGACCTAACTGCACCTTTCCAATCCGCTTGGTGAAAAGCCCGAAATTTCAGACGAAAGTTCCTACATATATGAATTTTCTTTCAAGTATTGTGAAAGATTGATAGCATAACTTACGCCAATAAAAAACAAATGACAATGCATTATTGTTAATTTTTTGTGATCATTAATGTGAATGCAAAAATGTTAATTCCTATATTTTACAAGAGTACGAGGTAAATCCCCAGAAGGACTTAGGACTTAGGATAGCAGGAGCTTTTATTATGCCAGTCAACTCAGAGTCACTTTCCGAAAGGATGTTAGCTTGTCTGTTCATCTGTCCGTCCAATGTTCCTGTGCTCAACCTATTGGTCGCAATCTTTGAGAAATTTTAACGAAATTTGGTATACCAACGTATTTTGACTCCAGCAATAAGTCATTGAAACTGGTTCGAATCGAACGAAGTGCTGCAGAATATTTCATTGTGGTTCTCTGTTTTTACTTGTTTTAAACTAAGAAATTTCACTTAAAGCTTTACTGTGGTTATGAAGAAACATAAATTATTTGTATGCATCTTTCTGTTTTACTTTGAATTTTTTTAGCAAAATCTAACGAAAAATCAAAGATCTTCTTGAAAACAGAGATAGAGAAAGGAAGAGCATCGCAATATCTCTTATTTCAATTTTGTTCACATTTTTTCCCAACAATTTTTAAAAAAGCTCAAATTAATTTTTTGTTTCGAAATGTTTTCGAGCTTTTACTCGAGAACTCTTGAAAGAAATTTTTTTAAAAAACGAAAGCTGAAAGTTGGATCCTGTTATCAAATGATAAAGTCGAGTACTGAGTTGTTAATGTGGTCATCATCATCTACTGATGTTGTCATTCAATTGGTGGCGTTCAAAAATAAACATATGATGGCGTGTGATCCGATAAAGATCCAATTGTGATTCTCAATGTCACGAACACCTTGAAAAGTTTTCTTAATTAACATAGGCCGGACTTTAGAAAATGAATAAATTTGCTTGCGTTACTTACATCAAGTTCCGTGAATAAATTTAACAAAAATACAGGTTGACCTAGGTCATCCATTAAATAATTCCTAAATAAAGAAAGTGATTATTTGCTCGATGATAGCTTTAACTGTCAACAATTTAAGTAAGATTTTGGTTGTTTAAGATTCACCTCAATGTACAATAATCTTTTAATTTGTTTTTTTTTATTTGTTTATATATCACTCTTAACAGACAACGTTGAAATATTTTTATACCAGAAGAAATATCTCTGGTCAATAAATAACATTACAACAAGCTATAAAGGCAAATGCAAGCATTTATGTTCACGTGTCAATGCCTTTCGTAAATACATTTTACGTATAACGCATAGTCTACATATACGGCAAAGTAAGAATAAATCGCTCTTATCATTACCTATTAAAATGCACCTATGAGAAATTTTGTTAAGTGGTAAGTTCATGTTTGTCCGCCTGCCCGTCTGCTCAATGTTATTCCTAGCAAAATCAGAAAATAAATAAGGAAAATACATATAAATCGTATAAATTTGAAATGTTAATCCAATGTTCATTAGAAGCGAAAAAAACAAATAAACTAAATCGTTACGTATCTTCACTTGTTTGTTGCTAAAACCTCCATGGTAATCTTATTATTGTTATTATTGCTAGTATATGGTTATTTTCTACCATCGTTGCACTAAGTACGATTAACTAACTTGGAGCAGGTCGCAACGAAAGTTTCGCTTGATCGTATCCAAGGATATCTGCACTAAATAGTGACCGCAGGAAAAAAACCGCAAAGAAACATATTCAAAACCTCGATTAATAGCTATGACAAGTGACATTTGACAACAATTTGAAGAACGTTTAGATTACGCAGAAAATAGGAAGAAGGAACAATAAATAATGGCTGAACCACATTTCTGATCTTAGACATGGAGATATTCTGAAAATATATAGCATTTAGTACGACTTATCGTAGTAAATAATCGCTCAGCCAAAGCAGCATAAATGAAAAAGGATTCCTATCCGATCAAATTGAATTATATCGGATTGACCATTCACTAGAATTATAAAATTCTCCGTGGGAATAGTTTAGATTGAGATATATCGAGTTAAGATTGATGCGTCTTCGAAAGATTTGGAGCTCTTTGAAAATTTGCCATACTTAGGGCAATTTTGTTTGAATTTGGATCCGATTGCCCCTCTTCCCGCCTACGAAAATAGGTTGCTTCTCTTATCCTTACCGTCACTTGTAGATTTGTTCTTGGGGTTTCCTTCTTAATCAAAGTAATAAATGGTACTATTGACTCGTCCGCATTTCTTGGTGAGATAAGCTCTAATATCCCTAACCATGTCTCTAGGCACTTTATCGTGATTAAGCATAGTGAATGCAAATACAATTATGAACTGTTTACCACGCTCAGAATTGTTTGCAGAAATCTAAATGATGTCTATCACTTATTCTCATTATCGGACTCTTTAAAGTTTATTGAAGCAACTTTGCTTAATACGCGCGATTTACATATGTCGTACTTAAACTGACATTTCATTCTTAATATCTCATTTTTTCTTTAAAATAATATTGCGTTGTTAACGTCTCGTTGCCAAGCCGTTTGCAATTGTTTAGGGGTTCACTTGCAACCTGGATTTGTCCTTATTGCGAGTGTGCTTCTGTGCTCGCTGTGTACATGCTTTTCTTTTTTTTTTTTTTTTTTCTCTTTATTTATTTATACATGAATTATTATTTTTAATTTATTTCTAACGTGCTTTGTTATTATTATTCTTGTTTTCATCCCTCCTTTTTATTGTATACTAGTCCTTAAAACGATTAACATAAGATTTTCTCTTATGATGCACTGAATTCGATTGTAATTTTCTTCAGTTGTATTTTATGTATAAATGGGTAAAATAAATAAGTAAATAAATAAATAAAATATTAGCCATGGGTTGTTTACTGACATAAAATAAAATTTATTTATTATTTATAAATAAAATATATTTATTATTTATGACGATCGTCTTAATTTTTTTTTCACGAACGCACTGGCACACGACTCAATTATTACTCTTATTGCAAACTTTATCGACGATGATAAGGTCTGCTATCATACAAATGTACTTACATACAAAAACGCAGACACATGAATTCATCTTGCTTGTCTTCTTCTAGTGCCAATTCAAAATTTAATTCTTTTTAACTTCTTTAATTTAAATTTATAATACCTTTCTCCAATGGTACAAATTCTACGTTTCGTGAGTAAAGTTTTCTTAACTGCAGTTATCTTCACTATATATAAAAGGACGCATCTATGTTCCTAGATTATAACGCTTTTCCTACTGTTTTTACAATCTATGAATTACTTTACAATTAAAGCATAAGAATCTGCTATATTTATTCTTACACGCTTAAAACGCCGTCTGTTGCATTTATTACTCCAATCATTTCTCTAAAAGCATTGAAATTTCTTTAGATTCACGTTGCAAGTCGAAAATAATAGAAGACTTTTTGTTTTTAGCCAAAATGTCGGTAAAATTTTTCTATTTGAAGACCTTTGCTTTCTAAAATACCGAGTTTTTCCTCGCGAGAACTACTATTACTTAAACTTTCTATTTTATTCTCCTATTTTTCTGTTATACATTCTAATTTAGACTTTAATAAAGCTTGAGCTTTAGACTTGTAAGAAATGATACCGGAAAGAGAAATTTTTACTCTACAAGATGGTTTAGAACTTCGCCTTGGAGTGAAAACCTATTTTCATTTCTGTTTCTCTTCCTCTCGCTCTCTATTTCTCTCTTCTTATTCTCTGCAGTCTCTTACATGTGTTTGCACGCAATTACGAACCTATTAATAAGGTCAGGTTGGTTTCTTTGTGAATTTACTATTATGAACCAATTTTCACCATGAAATATTCAAAATTATATCTATCTATTAGATAAAGATTCACCTATTTTTAGGTTATATGAGAGGGGGTTGAAAGAGTTGTCCCAGCCGAAGCAAATCTTTCATAACAATTTAAAATGTCTCGGTCCTTAGGTCTGCACTTCAGTTTTTCTGCCGCAAACCTATGGTATGAGAAAATAATTTAGATGAAGGAATTCCGGGGGTTCGAAGAAGAGGACACCTCAAAGGCGCGAAAAGACTTCGTCGAAAAAATGCCAAAAGAAATGAAAGCCATTAGAATCCAGGAGAATTACGACGGGCCCTCCACTTCTGCTAGCTCTGAAGCCGTGGACAACACCAAAGAGGAGCTAAAAAAGCTAATAGTCTTTCTCTTCGACCCCACTCCATATAACATTTCTCATAAAAAGTAAGCTTTTCAGAAAAAGGTTTAACTTTTAATATTTTATAATAAAAATTGGTTCATAATAGCAATGTAGCAAAAAAATTAATGTTACCGAATTTGGATCACATAGTTTTTTTTTTAGATCCCAGCAAATATAGAGGTTATCATCAAAAGCATGCTTTTATACGGAGCGAAAGTTTAATTTTTAGTTTAATCTGACGGAACCGAAAAGATAATACATTTTTTAGGAAATAAATTAAATATGCGAAATTTGAATAAGGCGATGCGATGTTTTGGGCATTCTCCAATATGCTCGCCTTCGCGAAAAGTATGCCTTTGCATAATTTTCAGTGTATGGTTATCAAAACGACTAGGAATCATAGGCCTTACACGATTATAACGCTTCTATTCGTTGTGATATTGGATAATCAAAGCTAGTTGTTTGTATAAGTTAAATTATCTTTTATTCCTTGGGTTTTTCTTTCTTAAATCAAACGCAATTTTATTTTTTCTTTTGAATATTAACTTAACAATTTATTTATTTTTTTTCTTATCAGGAACTTGTTGTTAGGTGGACAGTGGATGAAGAGACTGACTTTTCTTATTGATTTATAAAACAAGAAACCTCGGTTTAACCAATAATCTACAGTCAGCATTTATTTCTATTATAGGGTGAAATGAGATATCTGTGGAGATGTTTATGGTAGGGTGCCATTGGAGATCTATGAGAAGTGTTTACGTTAACTTTTATATGAGAAGTGTTTACGTTAACTTAATATGACACTTTGGGTCTGTTTATTGTAATTGTGAGGGTGGTACGTAAGTTTGTTCTTTTTATTAGGATGGTCCTTAACTTATACAAATTTATTTTGCGAAATTTGTGCACAAAAATTTGAGAGAGGTTTATTATTTAATTACTAACCTCAGCACCGCAGCAACACAAATAATGCCTAAGTCAAATCCAGTTTGTATTGCACAAAAAAGTAAGTCGGGAGTTGGAGCGACAAGTGCCCGCAAAAAAGTGAAGGGCACTTTAAAAGAAATCAGGCGACGTTTTGTTACGGTAGAGTAAGTGGTGTTGCCAGATATCCAATAGTCGACCAGGAGTTTCGCTTTTCACTAAATTTCCAATTTATGCGAATAAGTATTGCTTCAGTCGAAAATCCTACTTCATAATATAGGAGTGCAATTGCTTAAAGTTATACGTACGTCTCTGTGTAGGTTGCGAAGACTAAAAGTAACTTGAAATTTATCATTATTGCTTATGTAAAGTAGGAAGCATTACAAAAGACACGTATTATACCAAAATAATGCAAATTAATGCAATCAAAAAAGGAATTTATGGAAGATATAAATTATAGTCTTATATATGGTATACAAAAAACCTTTAAAATACTGACATTCGGTGGAAACGCTGAACGATTTAATTCAAGCCCTATATTCAGAATTCTCCATAAATTATGTCAACATTGGAATGATAAATCATTTAATGCTTTCATATAAATAGAAACCGAAGGAATGGCAAAAATTTGCCAAATTTTATCGCTATAAATACACAAGAAATCTAGTCGACACGAGCAATGATAAATTTAATATAATGATATTATGCTGGGATGAAGGTCATGGAAATGCTTAAATCTGAATTAAGAGAAATTCGATACGCCATGCCAACCATAAGGACAACCGATTTAGAATTTGACATATGTCTGTTCGTACATTTTGCCCTTTAATAAACTAGTAGTTGCAAGGTTTTCCTGAAGCGTGAATCCCAGCGTATGCCATCCTTCTCTTATTATATATGAGTTACTTACGTTTTTACCGCACACTTCACCTCCAAGCATTATCTGACTCTCAACACCACCGCCATCCAACGATTCCAACGGTTAATTTATTAACGACGAAGCTAAAAACTCTACATCCACCGAGTTGATAACCCATGTGTATTGCGGAACTGATTCTCTTTTTTTTCTATATAGCAAACATAGCGGCGACAATGTGCGCAAATTTAATTCTTTGTCTCTTCACACTTAACATGATTATGTAATTCCATGACTTTGATGCCTACTAAAAACTGATGCTTCGTAGCAAAAAAATTCTTCTTATCGCCATTCGTGCGCAAATGCCTAATAGACAACTATTTATAACCTGCTCCTATATTCTCCCAAATTCTGATATCTCCACTTTTACCTCGTTTGTGAAGTGACCAAGCGACCGATTTGGTCGTTGTACTGGGTGACTTCAACTTGCCTCAAGTCACTTGGTGTAACAGTGATAATTTTGGATGTTTGATTCCTACTTCAACGTCTGATAGGGCTGCTGTGTTCTTTAATGTAACCGTACTCCTAAATGTAATGGTAGACTGCTTTATATCTGCTTTGTCAATTTTCCTGAGATTAGTGTAAACCATTGTCCACCTTTTAGTTTACCTGAGGATCTTTATCATCAATGTGCATTTCCTTTCATCATAAGAATGATGGTCCGTTGAACTGCCTTAATATGCCAAATCAAACTTTTTTTAAATAAATATTATGATTTTCATAAAATCAATGTTCTATTGCTAAAACATCGTCTTTCACATATGGGGCTTGATTTCTCAACCTGCTCTGCGCTCGACTATTTCGCTTACTCGGTGGCGAGGCATAGATTTAACTCCCTCAACCACCATTTCCACATATCCTTCTCATTTTCTTTTAATGGCTCTGACTCCTCCGATGATTTTGAAATTTCAAATCTTGCGCTGTCGACTTATGTAGTGTGATCTCAAAGATTTTTAACCTGTCCTTGAATTTAGGTGTTTTCCCTTCGTGTTGGAAGAGTAGTTTCCTTATTCCTATCTACAAAAGTGGAAGTAGACAATTTGTTGAGAACTACAGAGGCATAGCCAAGTTGAATGCTTTGCCTAAGCTGTTTGAGCGAATTGTGACTCAGCATATGGCCTTTGCCATCAAATCGTATATTTCTCCACACCAGCATGGCTTTCGGAAAGGGCGATCTACAGTCACCAACTTGTTAACGTTTACTTGTCATGTTTTCAACGCTTTTTCTAGTGGCCCTCGCACAGATGTTATATACACTGATTTAAGCAAAGCGTTTGATATGGTTAACCGTAACTTAGTTATCTTTAAACTCCAAGCCTCTGGCTTCCCTTTCTATATAGTGAAATGGATAAGCTCTTATCTGCACAATAGATCCTTCAGGGTTTTGTTTAACTTCATCACCTCGGATGAATTTCTAATTATGTCTGGCGTACCTCAAGGTAGTCACTTAGGTCCCAGTATATACATTAACGAGATGTTTGGTTAGACCTATACTTGAGTATGCCTCTGTTGTGTGGTCTGATTCATATAGGTACTACGTAGATTCAATTGAATCTGTTCAAAAGCAATTCTTGCTGTTTGCCCTTAGGAATTTGAGTTGGGATCCGATTGCCTCTCTTCCTCCCTATGAAAAAAGGGTGCTTTTGCTGCCCTTACCGTCTCTTGAGAAACGTAGGTTTGTTCTTGGCGTTTCCTTTGTAATCAAAGCAATAAATGATACTATTGACTCGCCGGCATTGCTAAGTGGGAAAAGCTTTAATGTCCCTAACCGCTTCTCTAGGCACTTTATCTTGGTTAACATTAGTCAATGTAAACAGGATTATGAGCTCAGAGTTGTTTGCAAGAACCTAAATGACGTTTCATTATGGGACTCTTTAAAGTCCATTGAAGCAATATTGCTTAATACGCGCGATTTACCTATGTCGTACTTAAACTAGCTTTTAACCGTAAAAACCCGTTACGATTCGAAAATGAATTGTTATTAACTTTTATCGATTGCCAAGCTTACGCATGTTTGCGTTGGCTTAGGGGTTCATTTGTAATTTGGTCCTGCACCGGATGCACCGGCGTAAGTGTGGCTCTATGCTGGTTGTGTACATGTTTTTTTTTTCTTTTTTTCCCTTCTTATTTGTTTTATTGTACTTATACTAAATTTTAATGTTAATTAATATAAGTTTTGCCTTAAGTGCCAATTGAACTCGACTATTATTTGTTTAGTTGAGTTTCTTGTATAAGTAGAATTAAAATAAATAAATAAATAAATAATTAAACGGCTAGACCTTGGCGTTAGACGTATATTATCTGAAACAAACTTTAGTTTAATAGATTATATGCATATTGACTACATATGAGATTATTCGAGCAGACAAGAATCTGTATATACTCCTAATAATTTAAAGTCATCCAATGAAATCTGTGCGACACCTAATAGAAATTCATTACAAACCGAGACTAATTAATTACATTATTAGGCTACAAGAAAAGCCGTTTTTGATTTAAAAAAGGAAGTGCCTGTCTCTTTCAGCGCAATGTATTAAAATAATTATACAATAAATTAAAAATGTTCTCTTTTAAGAAGCCCGACATTTGATTAAAATAACAACTTTTCAACTATAGGCGACTTTTTTGATTTCACATATATGGAAATGCAATGATTGAGGCAGGACCTCGTAATTGACTCTTTTGCGGTTGTTTGTCAAAAATATTTTGTTCTAATACTTAAATATGCAATTAACGACTTCCCCGAATGTAATTAATCTCCTACCTTCATATCCATGCCAAGGAATTTGGCAAGAGAAGGTTTCTTTGAAGCTAATCAATTTATTATTATAGGCGAAATGCAGTTAGCTCAAAATAGAACTTAATATTTTATGATTCAAAAGTTCTATATAAACGGTATAAAAAAAAGAAAATTATAAGAATAAATGTGATCGAATTACATGGTAGATATTAAAAATACCTAATATGCACATTTTGCTATGTAAATTGGTAAGCATTTAAGTTAGCTGTTATTTTCTGAACTTGTACTTTCATCTTCAAATGCTGTTAAAAAGCTTGGGCGATTTCTATTCGATGATATAAATGCCAGGGTCCACTGAATTTTTCTTCGAATTCCTCAACGTTTTCATCACAACTTTCTTTAACATAATTACTTGCGCAACTTCCATTCGGAACATTATCGTCCCTCTTAAAGCATTCCTGCCGAATACCAGCCTTGATGAATTCCCTGGTTTGTTCGGCTGTTAAGATCTTACAATTCTCTGCTTTAACCCTCTTTGTTTCGCCCTCTTCGGTTGAAATTTCCTCGTTTAACCGAAACGTTTTTTCTAAATTTTGTGGTCATAGTTACTACTACAAACATTATCAAACGATAAAAAAAATCTGCATGTATGATATTAGAAATTATTCCATTTACCCAGAAAATTCTCAGCTTCCGTATCAGCCGTTTCAACTTCGTGGCGATTGTTACCTCAACTAGCAATAATTCGTACTATTTGTTGGCCCTCTTTAGGATCTTGAATCATTTCCTTTATTTTATCATATTTTGTCGGCTAAGCCCTAAAATGTAATGATAATCAATAAAAAAAAAAATTTCTTTCTTAGCACGTGCGGCTCCCTGCTATTGTACACATGATTACGAAATTGAACAAGAACAAGCATCCTACACCAAGAACATGAAAAAGCATCCTACACCAAGAAATTGAACAAGAACAAGCATCCTTCACCAAGAATGAGAACGAGAACAAGCATCCTACACCAAGAAAATGAACAAGAACAAACATACTACACCAAGAATGAGAACAAGAACAAGCTGTGAATGTTTACAAATCGACGCATGTTACGTGAATTTGACGGAAAAATAGCTGTAGACACGAGGTTATTGTATTTTTCAAACGTCGCATCGGTGAATGACATATAGAATCTGCATTGTCGTGTAAAGCAGCTTATTACTCGCAGTTCCCTAAGTAAAGAGAAAATACCTTTATTCGCCGCCCTCTTCACATCGCATAAGTTATTCCAAGATTTCTTCGCGTACGGCTTAGGTAAAATCCGTGGAAGTCGTAAGACTAATCAACATCAGCGGCGTACACAAAGAATTTTGGATGGCTAAAGCATGAGTCCCTAGAACTAGCCTTAGAAAAAATAATGAACCATTTGCCAAAGACAAGCTAAGATCTGTAAATTAATTAATAAATTTGAATAACTTCAGTTAATCACAGAAGCAGCGTGCTGCGATAAAGGCGCAAGTAAAATCACGGGCTATTCTAATGAGCTTTGTTGCTCATTAGACTTTTTTAAAAATCATTTCAAAAATCGTGTAAATGATAATGAAATGCAACAGAAAGAATTGCAAATGAATCCACGGAGGAGTACGAAAAAGAAACTTTAGATGAAGAACAAGAAGCAACGGAAGACGAAAGTTCAGATGAAGAACAAAGAAACGAAATTGACGACTTGGAAAGTAAAGAAGATGAAGAACACTCTTCAAACGCTGATGACGATTCAGTTAACAGTGATTGAAGTGAGGAGGAAGTGGTAGCTGTTGAAGATGACAACGGAAAGAAAACGTTTCCTGACTGGTTTCTTCAGAAATTGCGTTTCGGTCATTTCCCACGTTTCATGGTCAATCTGATGTCTCTTCAAAAATATATGAATAACCCGCGAATTGAGCATTTCCATTTTAATGATTGCAATGAAATTACTCTGTCCGTCTTACAGCATATATCTATGCGGTTAAATCATTTTAAGGGACACGAGACATATAACAATTTATTTACGTATCTAACTACAGCTACGAATATCTTCTTCTTTCTTCCTAACGTGCGGACAATTCATCTATAAAGAAGAAACTGCTATCGAAAATTTGGAGCAGGGTTTAGATAAAATCATCATATTGTGCACTATTGCTGTTGACTCAGGCAAAGAGTATGTCAGAGATCAAAGCTAGATTCATTTGAATTTTGTTTCATAATTCTTTAAGAATTAGTTGCTTGATTGTTTTTGTAGTGCATTTGCTATGTCTCTGTGGGATTTACGACAGCATTTTGCTGATAATAAAAATGCTGATAATGCCTTGGGAAAGCTGATACATTGTTTTCAGGTTTGTTTATTTTCTTAAAGAGAATCGATTCACATTCATGCATGTATATACACATATACGATGTGTGATTATTTGCTTGTACACTCATTTTTAGTTATCTATTATATATATATTCAAGATCAAGCGACTGCAAGAAATCATCTTACGGAGAAAGCAGTCGTGAAAGCCCGGCATAACGGGAAGTGTCACGCCTTAAAGAAGGAAATGGAAAACAAGCTTTACACAAACGAGATAAAATTATTTAAGGGTGTGAAGATAAATTCGAATTTAATTAGTAAAGACACATACCATTTCTGTTAACATACCTCTGTTAACGACTTAACAGAGCTCATGTTAAATAATTACAATTGAGATATAGTTGGTTTGAAAGCCTAATCCGTCCATATTAAAAAAAAGAAAATATTTTTGTGGGCATTTCATGAATCAATATAAAACTACCTTTCAAGCAAACTAAACAAATTCAAATTCTGCTTATGGGAAACTATTTTTAACGGTATTTGAAATTTGGTATATTAGCGAAAACTGCATATGAAAAAACACCCAAATTTGACACTCTAGTGCGGCCAAACTGGAAAATGTCGCCTATATTCACCTATACCACGTGAATCTATGTGAAAATACCTATCGATTAAGCAAAAAAAATTCAAACTTTGCTTTCAGGTGAATATAGGCGACATTTTCTAGTTTGGTCGCACCAGAGTGTCAAAGTTGGGTGTTCTCCCATAGCAATGTTATGGTAACATAGCAAATTTCAAAAAATCGGCAAAAATAGTTCCTGAAAGCAAAGTTTGAATTTTTTTTGCTTAATCGATAGGTATTTTCACATAGATTCACGTGGTATAGGTGAATATAGGCGACATTTTCTAGTTTGGCCGCACTAGAGTGTCAAATTTGGGTGTTTTTTCATATGCAGGTTTCGCTAACATACTGAATTTCAAATACCGTTAAAAATAGTTTCCGTAAGCAGAATTTGAATTTTTTTAGTTTGTTTGAAAGGTAGTTTTATATGGATTCATGAAATGTTCACAAAAATATTTTCTTTTTGTTAATATGGACGGATTAGGCTTTCAAACCAACTATATCTCAATTGTAAGTACTTAACATGAGCTCTGTTAAGTCGTTAACAGCGGTATGTTAACGGAAATGGTAGATGTCTTTACTAGTTAAATTCGAATTTATCTTCACACCCTTAAATTATTTATGCGCTTAGGACTTACGAAAAACGTCTATCTCACAAAATAGACCAGAGAAATCTTGCGTATATTCGAAGGAAAGTAAGGAAAAGGAAAGTGAGAAATATAAGAAGAAGTCATCTCCTAGTAGTAGCAGTGTAGTACTAGTCCTATGAACATTCTATACTTGTGTTTTATCAGCAGATATCGTTGATATTTAAATATGTACCAAATAAAAATAGAGATGATAAATAACAATATTAAAATTTATCATAACGAATTTTCTTCAACACCATATTAAGCATTCATTTAGGTAGTTGAGTTCGAAATGAAAAACTGGAATGAAAGGGACAAACACTTGTAGAATGTATAGAAAATAATCCGTGGTGGTTGGATTCGAAATGAAAAACTGAAATACAAGAGAGAAATAATTTGCATGTGGCACTTCGCTTATGCATTTAAGCTTAGGTGCAGTTTTAGTTAAAAAAATTGCGTTTTTTTCTCTTTAAACTCTAAATTATACAATAAAATCTTATAATAAAAGCAAATATTGATTGATGACCTAAAACGAGTAAATCAATCGGCTAGTATTCCTCATAAACGTAATTATCTAGATTTGATGAAAAGAATCTGCCTTTCGCAAAAACAAGGACCTATTAACAAGGAGCATTTTAAATGACTTTTAACGTTCTAAAGCCGCACTTGTCATGATATCATATCTTTACAAAACTGTCCCACAGAAAGATCATCGTAATTTGTCCCTTTCTGCATTTTCCAAACCAGGACTTGCCTCTTTTTATTGGTTCAAACACAAAACTATACCAATAAACACTACGACGGAAGAAGAAAAAACAACCTGCTCCAAAAAGGAAGAAAAACAAGCAACCTGCAGCAAAAAGGTTGGTATTGAAAATGGGGCAAACCGCTTTCAGTACTACGTAAGCTGAGAAGACGTCTGTTTTCCAAAAGGTACGAGAAATTTTTTTTTTTTTTATCATATCTCAGTAACTACAGCAAATAAACGTACAAAAATTTAAACGCAAATTCTATGGGCGATGCTGTATCATTCATGGAAAAAATGGAAAAATTCACCACACCTATCTCTATAACGCGCAAAAATCAGCTTCAAAAACCCCGTAAAGTATACAAATTCTTGGCCGGTTTTAAATTTGCAATGCACCTAAACATGCCCGCCTATTCGTCTGTCCATCTGTCTATTGGCACAACTGGTATAGTTGCGGAAAGAAACACGAGCAATACAACAAGTATGGAAAGTGATTCAGAAAGACATGAGTCTTTAGATGAAATTGAACCATGTCTTTAAATAGAATCGAATAAAAGCTTTTCTTACCTTTTTCCTAAGTAGAGACATGATCAGAATCTTCAAAATACTAACTAGAAAAACTCACGGACGTTTTGATTTATGCTACAGATAACAGCAGGAAAATTCTATTATATACATATGTAATATCATTCTTTTACCTGTAATGTTTGCAAGGGAAGTGCCGTAAAAAAACCCGAAAAATTGGGTAGAAAATATGAAAAAACGAGCATTTGTATTTTTTTGGTATATGAAACAGAACCAGATCAAGTTTGTAATAAGACTTATATATCCAGTAACGTTATGAGTTTTTAACCCAAAATCTTCTTAAGAGTTTGAAATTGATAACCGCAATAAAAATGATAACAGAGAAAAAAGATTATGCAGATCACGTGATGATTGTAATTGATTTATTGATGATGCAACGAACTTAATCTTTCTCGATTCGTTGATATTCCGGTTATAATAGCCCATTTAGCCCGTCCACCTATGATTGCACATGAGTCTGTTGAGCACCTTAATCTTCCATGAAGATTTTTTCTATTAAGACGAGCTTCGCGAGCATGAAGATCAACATTTTCACTTAAACAGAAGTCGCAATGATCTGGAACCCAGATCACATAAAATGCATCTATATCAGAAATACTGAGCATATTATGGATTTCAAACACATACATATTGTGAGTACCTTTTTTTTTATTAGAGTAGGGGCCGATCTCCTAGCAGAAAACACTACGAAATTATTGAGCCTAATGGCTAGAAGTACAGTAAAAGGTGAAGAAAGCTCTTCCAGAACTTTAAATTTACCAAGTAGTTTCGAGGAGTACTTGATCACCGCGAAACCTGACACTCCAACTTAATCATCAGTGGCATAAATTATAGAATCATTGCATGCAACTAGAACTGTGGAGAATTCTTTTGACTCTTGACACAAAAAGATTAAAATCTATTTTATATATTTTTTACACAGAGCTCCGACAAAGTTGACTTTGTCGAAAGTAGGAAAAATTTTAAACATCAAGTTGTATAGCTGCTGCTAGCTCCACATGCCCTGGAGATTGTCATCGGGAAAAAAGGCTGTCTGACGATTTTGACTTTCAGAATTTCTTTAGCTGCAAGAAGTAAATCTCTCAGTGATCGGCAATTCATCTGATATGATTCTAAAAATGTGAACCGGTCTCGAGGCGGAAAGCCCCTCGCATCGCCTTAGCAGTTTGTTTAGAAAAATCTGCATTCTTTTGGTAACATAGTCGCGAAGATTACAAGTGATGGAGAGGAAAATTTCTATTTTTGAGCGTGTAATTATTTCTAAATTGTGGGTGCTTTTCTTGGGAAAAGCTCTATGCGAAAACAAGTTGACTATGTTTGACACAGACTGACAGCCATTAAGAAATTCTAAGTAGTGTTCTTGGACCGCTATACTTGGGTTTATTATTATTCCGCCAAGGAACTTAAAAGAAGTCTTTTGGTTAACCTTACTCGAACCTTTTCAAATCTTCTGTTGTGTTGAATCTAAGGCACAAATTCCCGCAACCACCAAAAATAAATTTGCTTTAGTAGCAAGGTTTTCAATTGATTCTTTAAAAGATTTACCAGCAGAAATTAGTAGGAAATCATCGGACCCTTGAAAAATATGTATACTGCCATCCATAAGTTGATGCAATATGATAATATATAGATTGAAGAGAGCAAGAGTAACGCAGCTGCCTTGTGGGACTCCCCCATGAACTTCAACCGTGTCAAAGACAATCCCATGAATTGAAATTAAATTTAAATTCCACACTCTCAAATGAAATAGTATTTCAAACCCACTAAGAATTTTACCTTTTTTTATTAAGATCAACGCACTCACAGGCTTTCTGGATGTCGAGAGAGAACATCACTACTTTTTTTCATCCTTCTTTTCCTTGAACTTGCGAAAATTAAATTATTTGTACACACGTTGGTGGATTTGTATTTTTGATAGGACAAAAAAATATTAGGTATGAGATTATGTGTAAATGAGTCATCCGCTTACCATAGAATTTATAATCTTCATAAGAAGGCGTTCAAAGATTGTCAGTCTGGATGCAACATCATCAAACTCATGACAAACAATCAGGCAGGCTTGCCTCCCAAAAATGCTTTGACCGTTTACAAATCTCTAGTCAGGTCCAAAATTGAATTTGGACATTCCACATGTTGGAATTTCCCAAAATATATTGAAAAACGTATACAAGCATTTGAAAACCGAATGTTAAAGCGTTGTACTGGACTGACCCCCTCAACTCCTCAACATATTCTCAATGTTATATCTGGTGAATGGCCAGTTTCCGAAAGAGCCCTTTTTTGCCAAGGAGTTAATTAAAGTCAAGATGATAAATCCTTCCTTTTTTC
>NW_023998599.1:0-35044 GCF_014805625.2 Glossina fuscipes | reverse complement strand
ACCAAATATGATAGAGGCTATGCCTGTATTAAATAGGTTAAGCTTTTCGGCAGCATGAGAGCAGCATGTTTCTTATATATCCCCACTTGGCGGAATATAGGAGTAAGTTACGTATAACTGTTTATTGGTAATTTTCATCCGAATGCCAATAAATGCAACCTCGAGAGGATTAGGAAATTCAGTTGAATAAGACGGGACTGCAGCAGATATGGCAGTTAAATAGCCACGACCAGTGCGATCCAATTGATCCTTTCTGAAAATCTGGAAAAATTTGTTTAAAAAGGTTCAGGCTTTAACCAAATTCTAATGAAGGCCAAACAGTAAACAACGTGTTCACTGAATTTAGACAAGTAGCGCAAATTTTTGAGTTTAGGACTCTAACATTTTGGAAAATGGAATTTACTGGCTCTGAAGAAATAGCTTTTTGTGAGTTTAAAAGTTAGCTGATCAATATTACGGGGTCGATTCCGAGGAATGAATTCCTTAATTAAGGATCCAACTGGCCACAATGGTTTGTTTAACAAAATCTCCATGTTCGCAGTCGGAGCTTAAGTATTTCTTTGTTTGTAACCGCCTATTGTGTGTGTGTGAAACCTGCACATTTCTCCCCAATTAGGCAACTCATCAATGACACCTGGGTCCAACAGTAATCAATTACTATTATGAGGACAAAAAAGATTTTGATCATGGCACTGATTATGTATCTTCTAGTATACTAAGGCATATTTGGAAAACGAACAATTGGCTTAGCAGTTATGTGTGGCTTTTGCATTCGAAATTTATTTCCTAAATAAAACGGGAAACTAAGAGTCAAATTTTACGTTTACAGTGATACAATCAATTCCAAAATCATACATGCGTAATTTAAAACAAAATTATGTCAAATTTTTGACGAAACGCAATGAAATAATTTCATATAAGTTATATGGTATCACATTTTCATTTCTTAGCAGTTTGAAAAGTGACATTGAACTTTGAATGTTAATAAGTATCATTTTATTTTTATTTTTTATAACATATTCATTAAAAGGCGAATTTACCTATGAAGAATGTATAACATGTTTAAACGAATTGTAAATCTATTCGATGTTTTTATTGTGTAAATAAAAGACAATTTTTTAATTTTCATAAAACGTTTTAAAGCGTATTTATTCTAATTATATAACTTTTATTCAAATAGAATTCATTTTGAGAGTGCAAAACATATGCAGGTTCTTATTCACTCGTTTATTCGTCTCAGTTGACAGGGCTGTCGTTAAAACAAGTTACCTTGACCCACGAAATCAAAAGATTACTCCAAAAATTTTTCATTTGGTCGCAAATCTTACAAATAAAATATTTATATTTGTATATGCAAAAACACATTTGTATATAGATTAACTTACCACCATTCGATTCAGCTTGTGCTTGCTTTCTCGATTTATGAAAACTATTTCGTTGTGTGCGAGCTTACAAAAATAAATGCGGATAGCGTCTGCACATCCAATCACCTCTTATAATATGATGTGAGGAAAGAAACCCTTCCGCCTGATGTATATATATATTCCTCAACATTACTTGATTCCTACAACATTACTTGTTACCCGTATCTTTTTTTGTGTCTTGTTCGATGAAATGGATTAGACCTGTTCGCGACCAGACCAATATACTCAGTGAGGTGATGAGTTTTTATAATTGGTTGATCCTTTGCCCTTTATCAATGGCAGCGACATTTTTTGATGATGTATGGAAAGATTGATAATAGACGATTGATTACAAGCTTTGGCTAATTAAGCGTATTAGTGAAGCAATTGGGGCAAAAGCAAAAAACACAAATTTTTACATTTTTATTTGGTTCAGTTGTTTCTAAGTAAATAATTTTGTGTGGAATTTATTCCATTTTCAATTTACAGCTGTTTTGTCTTATAAACACAGCACTAAATAGTCAATACTAAAGCAAGGCTTAAGCAATTTCTCTCACGCCTATTTTGACAACCTAAGAACTGAGTAGCTGGACTAGGGAACACTTCGTTATTCTGTAAGAAGCTTCACTAATGTAGCTATTAGCACCGCATGGCACATTGTGATTTATGTATTTAAGTAGCATATTGTTACGAAAATCCCAAACCCAGTTAATTCCAGCTAAGTAATTTTCCTTAGTAATAAATTCTCTAAAGAAGGAAAAACCAAATAGCCACTCGCAGGCGCGTCATGCAGCTGCAGGCTAATGAAAACGATTAGCAGGAAAATCAGTCAGGGATTAAATGTAAAAAGTATGAATTTCGGTATAGTAACACGCTCGTAAAAATGTATATAAATAGAATATTTGTGGAAGGGAGAGTTAGTCGGGCAAGAACATAGAAGTTGAGAGTAAGGCCAAAATAAATTGTAAATAAATACTCCTTCTGTTAAGGAAAAGAACTTTGAAGTTTATTTCTCTTGAACAAAGTATCGGCGATCCAGTGATACGGACTGTATCTTACAAAAGCGAGTTTCTTAACAATATCTTAGATCTCCTTTAGTTACTAAAAACGATTCTAAATTTAGTAAAGGTTATTGTGTTATACAATTTTATATACGAAATACTCGCATTTTTATAATTTAACGAGTTAAGATAAAACCGGAGGGTAAATTGCATACTATTTCAAGCAAATTTTTAATGTCTGGATAGCCTGGCGAGCTACTGCTGACGAAATATATAAGTTATTGGAAATATCGTGGTATACTGTATGCTAAATCCAATATAGCTGATGTTTTGCGACGTTTCTACACCCTTTAGAGTGGACAAGCACCATTTATCGCTTTTTATGCTTGGCTAAAACCGATGGTATAAATATTGGATCTTGATGCTGTTCGTCAAATTTTGATAAAAAATGCCGATTATTTTCAAGATCGCGGTTTATATAATAGTGTAAGCACCTATCCGTTAACACAAAATCTTATTCAATTAGATGGTACGGCTTGGAGAGAATTACACAATTAAACTAAGCATTTATGGTTAAAAGATGAAAGTTTTGGCCTTAGTATACTCAATCGAATTAAAAGTTATTTGAAAAACTTATAAAACTGTTAACGTTTCCTTGCTTTTCGTAGATATTTATATAGACGCTACTGATCGGTTTAATGAGATACATTAAACTGAGCATAACAACTGTAATGCACTGTCAAGGCAGTAAATCATTAACTTGGACTGGCTGTGTCGTACAAGTTGGAGCGTCGGTTCCCTATTCATATTTGTTCTCATAACGGGGAGTTTTAAAACCGCTTACAATGACAAAAAATCATCAATCAATATTTGCTTTTATTATAAGATTTTATTGTATAAATAAGAGTTTAAAAAGAAAAAAACCCAATTTTTTAAACAAAGCCGAATATATTTAAAAAATCTTAAAAAAACGAAAACAAAAAAATTGTAAATGAAACCCTTTTTTTAAATTATACTGAAAGGAAATTATTACAAAAGTAAAAACAAAAAATAACAAAAGAAAATTTCGTAAAAAATAATTTCAAAAAATTTTGGAAAATCTTTTTTCTATACTCTGTACATAAATTTATTACATTTATATACGACTTCTTTTTATTTATTCTTATTTATTCTTTTTATTTACCTCCACGATTTGATTTTTTAACGCATTAATTGAAATAAAATACGATTCAAAGCGATATTTACCTATATCATAATAAATAGAAAGCGAATCTTTAAACGAAATTTCACTTCGCTAGATATGAGAAACCGATATAATAAAGGTTTATTTATTAAACTTTCGCAATAGCGAATTAAGTGAATTGAACGTTGAGCACAGCTTGAATTAAAGTGAAGTAAAAGTCCAAATACGGTTTTGAATTGCATACGAAGCTGGAGATTATAAATCATTAAATTGTACAAGGTTTTCTGAAAGAGAGAAGAAACCTAACTGAATTAAAATGTAATGGACTTGTCAGAAAAGTTTACAACTTCAATTAAATTAAATATTTTGCTACTCTCTTGGCTTTATTTACGCATTTATGTTTTTTTTGCAGTGTTCTAATAGTAAGGGTACTTCTCTATATATTGTATGTATGCATATATAAAATATTGATTATTTGTAACTATAAAAATGTGTGTGCCTTGAAGTCTACATATATATATAGTCCATATTTATACAAAAAAAAAAAAAAAATTAACATTTTTTATATTATACTATCTTGTTGCATGATCTTTCAGAACGATACACAGAGGAAATATTTTAGTGGACACTTATTGAAACAGTAACCTCCAAATACAACAGTATAGAAGATAAACACCGTGAAAGCATTTTTAAATACACCAATAATGATAAGGAGTACTAGCCTAATACTAAAAAAATAACAGTTGGAGAGAACTGGAGCGACCCAACACCCTAAAGGGCTTAGATAGCGCCTCTACTTACTTACTACATGTTGTTTAAAATCTCGGAATTAAGAATATTTGACTCTAAAAATCAACATTAATTTTAAATATCGAACAAAACTTTAACTTCACCAGATTTAAAGCGAACATGTTATATTGGCTTGACTTGATTTTGGCAATTAAAAATAAGTGTTTTTTTAATGATGTACACTTCGAGAATTCCTTTGTTGCAACAAGATAAAGAAAACTCTTAAAACAGATGCATCATCAATCTTTACAATATGTAGATAAAAAAGATGAAACTAGAAAATCAAACGTAGTTAACACTATAAATAATCAGTTCTTTAGTGCAAGCATATGTTCACAGCTGTTTTGAAGCAAATTTTCTCAATAGTGTCTTGTTTTCGTAATGTTAGCAAACTAGCATTAATTAACAAAATGCAATTTTTTTTTATGCAGCATAACAACAACAAATATCTTTATAACTTCTGACTACGGTTAACAGGTCCTTGCTTGCCTCGCTTTTACTGTTCTTTTTTTTCTCTTCTTTTAGTCCTTCACGTAAAACTTTCTTCTTATTTTACAATCCTCAAAAAAAATCCTCCATAAACATCCCGACAATGCAATTTTATACATGCTTAAGTACATGCATACCTAAACGTGAATCCCGTCCGCTCGCACATTTTGATAGACCTGTCGATTGACTTTTGGTAATGTTGAGAGATCTGTTGTTTCGTTTTTGGTAATTTTGAGAAACCTGTCGATTGACTTTTGGTAATGTTGAGAGGCCTGTTGATCCGTTTTTAGTAATTTTGAGAAACCTGTCGATTGAATTTTGGTAATAAAAAAAAAAAATACCCGGAAAAATCAAAAGTCGTTCGCTTTGCTAAGGGTCCCAAAAAAATTTTTTACATTACAATCAATGGTATAAAAATCAGTCCGTCTTCCTCTTTTAAATTTTTGGGCAGAATAATCAACTCAAGTTTAACCACGCATGAGCATTACAAGGATAGCCTAGAAAATTGCAACACAGGCTGAAATGTCATCAAACTTCTGACCAACATTCACACCGGACTCCCACCTAGGAAAGCATTAAACGTTTACAAATCTATTGTTAGATCCAAAATTGAATATCCCTACTCTACATCGTGTAACGCTCCTGCGTATACATTAAAAAAAATACAAACCTTTCAACACTCAATCCTAAGACGTTGTACCGGTTTATCCCCCTCAACACCAACATCAATTTTACGTTCCATCTCTTATGAACTCCCCGTTGCTAAGAGAATTTATCTTGTAACTGCAAAAGAGCTTCTCAAGGTAAAAATCTTCAAAGCTGCCTTCTTTGACGAGGTCGCTTCCAGACACAATCATGTCATCAGTAGTTACTCTAACTGCTTCAAAAAATTCAGTAACATCTTCAATAAAGTTAACTCAATACCCTCCTGGAATAATATTATTCATGATAAATGCGTAGTTGAATTAAACTTACTTAATTCAATCACCAACTCAAAAAAAAATCGATCAGGGTCTTGTCTTCGAATCGCTTGTCTGCAAAAACTTAACCATTTCGTCGAAAATAACTTCAAAATATACGCAACGGATGGATCTATCAATTCGGACATCTCTAGTTTTTCAATTATTGAATACCCAAACTTACTTATAGGAAAATTTAAAGTTCTGCAAGAACTATCATCCACTTTCATTGAACTTCTGGCCATCAGACAAGCAATCATCCACGCATCTGAAATTAAGCTGAAAAATTTGTAGTTTTCTCTGACAGCAAATCTGCTCTAATTTTAATCAAGAACAAAGACCCATTCAGTAAGTATGTCTTCGATATCTACAACCTTTTAAAAGACACAAGTATTGAAAAATGCCACATCATCTGGATCCCAGGTCACTGCGGTTTTAGTATCAATGAAAAAGCTGACTTCCATGCTCGTCAAGCTAGGTTCGATGGTACAGTTTTGTCCATAAACTACCCCCCCAGCGAAGCTTTTCTGCTAGTCAAAAAACTCATCATAAAAGAATGGAAAGATGAGTATCATGTTTTAGCTAGAGAAAAAAGTGACCGGCTGTTCTACAAAATTTACCCTTTTTTGACACTCACGCTTCTACCTAAAGGAAAATTCACAACATGGGAATTTAAAGTTCTTCACCGTCTTATGAGTAATCACACCTACGACAAGGTCTATTTTAAAATGATCAAAGTCTCCTCCTCTGACATCTGTGAGGATTGCAATATAACTGAGTCTGCCGAGCACCTTATTTTTGAGTGCAGGAGGTTTGACATCCTTAGACAATCTTTCAATATATTTAACCTGTATAACAATCTATATGAAATTTTTCGTGCTGGTAACTTTAGGCATTTGAAGCAACTGACTGCCTTTATCAAATCAGCTGAGTTTTCATTCTAATTTTACATTTAGTATTTCTATTACAATCACGAATCGCCTACACTTTTTCTTTTATCGGCATCATTAGCCGGATCTTGACAGTACAGTAACAAGGACGGTGATTTATGGATTGACAGCGGAACAGAGCCTCTCATTGCGAACACTCTGCCACATCAGTCTACCTATGCTTAAATTTTTTCATCAATCGCTCTCAACTTCGTTTCTGGATTATGGATCTAACATTAAACAAAATAAAAATGTTGCGGGGAGAATTTTTCTTAGCTTTTGTTTACTTTTATTAAAGAATATATGTATTTTGTTCATTTTCAGAGTAGTGTGGATTGATTTGCCTCATTTTTACAAACACACTGGTTGATGTTGCTCATTTTGAGAGACCTGCACCTGTTTTTGGTAATTTTGAGACAATGGTTTTTAAATACGTACAGAAAAGCACAAGAAACTCTCTGATTGTGGTTTTGTTTATTTTCGAAAGTTTTGTAAGATAATTACGTGTCTGTTCTGCATACATGTTCTATATGCAAGTTACTTATATATACAATTCCTACATATTTTCGTGTTTTGGAGGCATAGCATATAATGAGCGGACTAAAGAAAAAAAACGAAAATGGATGGAAATGTTTGTTTCCGGACTATGGATATTAATTTGTTGGAAAGGATTGCCAACGTACAAATTAAGAAAAATACCCAAACGTTGACCTTGGCCTGCCGAAAAGAAGGCTACTTTGAACTTTAAGCACGTTTCATAGTAATCTAGC
This sequence comes from Glossina fuscipes, assembly GCF_014805625.2. Classification (NCBI taxonomy): domain Eukaryota; kingdom Metazoa; phylum Arthropoda; class Insecta; order Diptera; family Glossinidae; genus Glossina; species Glossina fuscipes. The sequence goes on along the minus strand of NW_023998599.1, from coordinate 27,521 downwards.
TGCCTTTGGCAGTGATGGCGGTGTTAATCACGTTCGTTGGACCTAACGCAGACACTTGCACTTATAAAGAATAGATGAACCAAGAGAAAGACGGATAGAGAAAGCCTATCGAGCAAACCAAGAGGACATGATATTACGTCCAAGTCGCGTCTGTACGCCAGCCTACCTATTTTCTCTATTCGGCCGTATTTTATACACATTTTCTGGAAGTCACAAAATATATTTGAAAAAGTTGAATTTGGAACGTTAATGAAGTTCAACGGAACACATAACTTACAATGAAAGGTAATATCCAATGCTGGATGATAAGGATCCTCAGGTAAACTAAAATGAAGAAAACGATGAACACAAATTTCAGCAAAATTGGCAAAGCAAAGATCAAGCAGTCTACCGTTGCAATCGGGGGTACCGTTGTATTGAAGTAAATTACGATCGAATAATTCATTAAAGAACACAACAGCTCTATGATGATGTTGAAGTAGTAATCAATCAGCCAGAACTACCGCTGTAACAACAAGTGACTTGAGGCAAATTGAAGTCACCCAACGCAATGACTATATCGTTAAAGAGGGTGGCCTGTTTCTTATATATGGAGATATGTGAATTTGGGGGAATTTAGGAGAAGGTCACATATAAGTGTTTATTAAAAAATTTCGCACGAATGGCAATAAATTCAACGTCGGGAGTAGTGGGAAATTCACTTGAATAGGAGGAGACTCCTGCAGATGTGGCAATTAAAACACCACCTCCATTGCGATACAATCGACCAGTTTGGCCTTCGGTCAAACAGGAAACTCCGTATTCACTGAATTTAGAAAAGTAGAACGAATTTTTGAGTTTGGGACCTGAACATATTTTAAATAAAAGCTACCACGCCTGAAGAAACTTTCAGTTTTTGAATAACTATAGAGTTAGTATTACGGGGTCCATCCCACGGAATGAATTCCTGTATTAAGAATCCAACTGTCTACAATGGTTTGTTTAACAAAATTCCCCTGTTTCCAGTCGGAAATAGCATCTTAAAGTACTACGTAGTTGTATGTATGTAAATATCGTTCAAAATCTGGACCTATTCGACATAATGTATACAAATCATGTGTAGATAAGTCCATGTGAGAATGCAACAGAAACACAGTTTGTGAAAAAAGAAAAGAAAAAAAAGTTTGTCACGTATTCAAAATAATCTATTAAATTAGGCTGATTGCAAAAATCAAAATGACTATCAATACAAATCTGAAATTCAATAAACATTTTTATAATATAAAAGCGCATAAAAGCAAAAAACACAAAGAAAAAAGGGCACAATTTCTAGACAAAAAGTAAAACAGTAAGACCACAGACTCAGGAATTCGAGTTAGAATCTCATCGGCATTTTTCAATTGGAAGATCTTTGACAGGGTTGACATCTCTTCACATAATGACGAATGTCTCTCTCAGTAATATTTTCGGATTACTCTGGATGTAATTTTCTTTATACCGAGAATGCCTGCAGTTGGACAATCGTGGTTGTCCTCTAGTACACGATATTGTAGTTGAGTGGGAACACAGACGTTTCCTGAGATATTTTTGTTGTCATTCAGGTTTTGCGGGAAGTGTCTATTAAGTTGAACATTTGCAGATGAATAAGCGGGGAATTTTTCAATATGTTCACGCATTTCTTGTAACCTTCTTTCAAACTAAAAGTCTCCAAATCGTGCGTTTGGACTCCTGATTTTTTGGGTAAGGGTTCGTGTGGTATAGGGTGATTGGGTAATGAGCAATGCAATATTGGTGTTACCCAAACGTTCACACGCAAAAGTTGTAGTGGGACCGGCTTAAAAAAGACAGCTTTGAAAGCTTTTCAAAGAAATTCAGAATATACCGCCCGACGGTTTTGAAATGTAACCGTTTTTCTTCGATTAACTATGTGTACATCACGTTCTACAGCTGTTTGGGCTCGAATTGTGGACCCACTGTCTGGGATGACTTCTACTTGGTTCGTCGATGGTTGCAGTCGTTATTCTTCCCCCTGTAACGAGGGTAATCGTGAGCTTATAGTCGTCGCAGGTTCACGTTGGACATTTGATGGAGGGATTGGATATTCGGAACACGCTGCCGTAGGAGTTTTCAGGCTTTGAATGATGATTTGGCTCTCTTGCAAATCTGCTTTGACTAACGTTCGTATGATGACGGCAATCGTTTATCCGGTTATTAGTTGCACGTCGATTCTTGTCTGGAAAATAACTTCTGATATTTATCATCCAGTTTCGTTCAAGAAGAGACGCACTGGTATTTGTTGCAGGTATACCCTCGATTTCCTGTGCTAGTTCGAGAAGTTCTTTGAGTGAATTAAAGTCTCGTTGTCATATATGCTGCATGTAGCAAGTGCATTCGGCAAAATTCCTTCTAATTTTTCTCTTCCGTTCATCCTGCAATCCCGCATTAGGTGTTGTTGTAAAGCCAGGGCATAATCTCTCAAAATTTCATTGGTTCGCTCGGTACGAGCGTACTTCATCTTCCAATCCTCCAGCTAACGAAGCAGGAGGATATCTGTTTTAAAGGTACGCCAGGACGTCCATTGTTTATTGTTGTGTCGATACCAGGTCAGTAAGTATTTCGAGCATGGTACTCGATAGTCCTCGGGGATTAATTCCGTAAAAATATGGTAGTTTTTCTATTCTCTCAAAAAACATAAACGGGTCTTATCTTCCATCATATTTGATATTCCACTTGCGCATGTTTGCATGATGGAGTACTTTTCATCGCTTGATAGTCGAATTTCTGCGGGAATGATCACTTTTAATGTCGGCGCTGCTTTCGTGCTCATGTTTACGCTGGTGCCGCTTCCAATGTTTGGAGACTTTGGTGGCTCATATTTGGCTTGTAACTCTAAAGCCGACCAATTCTTCATCTGTGTGTTCAATGGTAATGAGCTGAGCCAATCTTCTTCGTAATTCTTCTACAGAACCTGTGATTTTCTGATTAAATTTGGTGACATGCGTAATTAACTCGTAGTTGCGGAGAATGTAAGCGCTCCAACATTTTTATTTTATTAATTTTTTTTTATTAAATCTCGTGTTTGGTTGCTTGATTGCTTTCGAAGGAACAATTAGTAATTTATAAATATGTTCATGTTCAAGGCACGCAAAATCCGGAAAATATCTATTTGAATATTCTCTACTGGTTAATGCTTATTTTATTTTGTCTCTTAAAGTTTCTCGAGATTAAATGGATTGTATAATATTTTTCAAGATAGAACAAGGAGAAATATGAGAAGAAAAATGGGATTCAGTTACGACTGGTTGACACAACGCAGTTTAGGTTCTTACGCCTTTTTTGATGTAATTAGGAAGAAACAATAACTATTTATTTTTTTATTTTTTCAAGAGTTGCTGTGAAAATTTCATTCTTTGTGGGGTACCAATAATTAGCTCGTAGGTATTGTCCGTCCGGAACCGGGCCTTTAAAATAACAGTGTGCACTTGCAACATTATCTCACAGATTCCCAGTCAGAAACTACACTTTTAAGTACCCGAAAGACTGAACCACTAAAAAGATTAATTAAAAGGGTATACACATTACAGTTTAATTTCCGCAACACAGTCGCACGCGAATTATATTTCCCTCGATAAAGAGAACGTAAGGCAGCCCGGTCAAGGCGTGTTGGTTTTTTCTATCGTCATGAAGACACGCCCCATCTATAAATAACCCCCGTTACAACAATACAAAAGAGAAAGGATCATTAAACGTTTGTGTGGCTTAAAAGGCAAAATTGTGAAATAATCGCTAAGTTTATTGCGAGCAATCTCTTTTTCACAGAAAATTAAGCTGGATTTTCAATTGTTCGCAGGTAGGAAGACTATGTATCGTTATTTTAAGAAGACGAAGGAAGACAAAACTTTATTAGTCACCATGCGAGTAACACCCAACATTGAAGTCTGCGACTAATATAACATTTTGTTCAGCACCAAAAAAATCCTCCTACGACAACGTTGTACTTTAAACTTGGTGTAAAGTAGCATGCTACAATAAAAATCTTTAGTTTTAAATGCGTAGCTTTGATGATAATAACATCAGCGGCTGAATTGTAAGGAACACAGGTGGATTTAATTCCTTTATGAACAAGTGCGCTAATACCACCATAGCCATCGTCTCGGCATTTGGTGGTCGATGTATAACTAGCAATTGTAACATCGAAACCATTGTTAATTGTTACGAAAAGAAGTCGAAGAACGATAAGTTACGCCAAACACTTTATATGCGTTATATTGTAGACGGTTGGTCATATTTGTAATGAATGAACCTTTTTAGAAGGTTTGTTGCCCTAAAAAGTGTTTGATCAAAGCAATAAAAATTACGATAAGTAATGTTTTCCTCAAAAAATCCTGATCATCGGAAATTTTCTTACTTCAGAGGAGAATCGTTCCATTTCTGATGCATGTTGTTTATAAATAACGCTGCCCCCGTGAGTCGTTTCTGTAGGCTTTTTCGGACAAAAAGTAGGTTATATCGGAAGAGGTGTTTGGGACATTAGACGTTTTTAATTAGAATTTTTTTATCGCACGATTCTTTGTCAAAACATTTACAATAATTAGATGTTTGTTGCAAGAAATATTTTTTATTGCCATGAACTTATCATATAGTTCACGTTCCCCATTCCGACAGGTCTTTTTGGAAGTATTGTGATATTTCGAAAGTTTAAAACCTAATGTAATGCTAAGGGTACGCATTGAACCATCTTTGTTTTCTGGATTCTTCACAGAAGCCCTTTAGCAGATTTTTTCTTCATGTCTAACAGGACTTTCTTAAGTTCATTGGCAACACTATATATAAGATAGAACGTTTCGCTAGCAACATTTGCGCAGCAAAATTATTAGTAGGTATGCAAGAAGGCATCCGATAAAAACAGACGATGTTAAAGACCATAAGAGAGAATAAAAGAACTGAAATGAGAACATTTATTGAAATTTGTAAGGCAACCATGCAAAAGACTCCACTATTAACACGTTATACTACGATGTTTTGCATGGATTTATGCGTAAGTGTATTCGCACTAAAGTAGAAATACGTATGTGTGGTCGTGGGTAAATTGGCTTAAGCAATTACAGCAAAAATTCTTTGTTCGCGGAGGATACGTTCCATAAAAATGCCGCGAATACAGAAACCGTGAATACGGAATGGTAATTTATATGGGATTATAGGGGATAAGCTCCTAGGTGACAAAATAAAAAAAAACCTTGAATACGGAATGGTAATTTATATGGGATTATAGGAGATACGTTCCTAGGGGACAAAATAAAAAAAATTAATTTAATTGAATGCGAATGTGCGTTTAGTTTTTCCCTCTTTAGGCAATTTGTTATTTGGGGAAATTATTTAGCTGAAATGAACTAGATTTGGGATTTTCGCGACAATACTTTATTCATTGAGTAATAAGGTTTGTTTCGTTCTGTTTGTTTACATTCTTATAATAAAGAAATTTATAGCCGCCAATATGGGAAATGGTCGCATTTTTTCATCCGCGAATAAAGGAAGCGCAAATAAGGAACTTTTACTGTATATATAAGCGCACATCCACTAGAATTTTTAATGTTGATTTTTCTCTGCTTGGCTATTTTTAATTTTGTTAAGTTCATATGAACATTTTTTTATAAATAAATTTGTCTTCTTTTCGGGTAATTACCATTATTTTTTTATATATTTATTGCCAAAAAATTTATATTATAATTATTCTTATTAATTTCTACTATTTCTATCTATGTACTATTATAATTATTTCCAAATTTCTAAATGAGCCAAAATGTGATTTAAACAAAAATGTCCTATTCTATACATGTAATATTTTTGCTTAAGATCTTTAATATCGTTCGTTTTATCGAATGCCTTCTTGCAAATCTAATAGTATTGCTCGCATAATGTTGCCAGCGAAATGTATATAATGCGTTTGTATCTTATATAAATTTTTTTTTTTAATTTAGTTATTATCTAGCTATACCGACAGCATTATTTTTTTAAATTATTTTTAATTCTGTGATATAAGTTGCATAAAATTCATATATTCATTCCTCTTTCTTTCGAACTTTTAAAAACAATCCTTTGAATTTTTATGTACAATACTTAAATTTTAATTATATATAAAAGAAAATTTGTATATATAAATATATTACTATTTTTGATGAATCACCAGAGAGATCTGAGAAACTAAGTTCGATGTCTCCAGTTAGGGTGCGGTTATTGAGTAAGATCAAACGAATAGAAATTTTTCCTTTTTTTTTAAACCTTTGTTATTTTATTAATTTTTTATGAACAGTTTGTTTTTACAAATGTTGACGTTTTGTAGTTTTTTTCTCCTGGAATAGAAAACAAATTAGAAGGGTGAATCTTAGGTACAGAAATCATATCGTCTCTCGTGATTGTACGCTTAGTAAGTTACAAAATTTATTATAATTTCGATTTTTTAAAAGGAGAACTTTTATCAAATTTATTTACAAGTACTAAAACAAAAGCATTTACAAAAAACAACAGCTATTGGAAAATGTGCGTAGAAATAAATTAAAGTTTCAAATTACAAAAAATTGATAAATCGCAGAAATGCATACAACAGGTGAAAACGTAACTAAAGTGACAGAGACCAGGAAAATAAGGACCAAAAAAAAATCAAATATCGAGGTCATAATATATAATAAGCTATATATGACTTTTAAAAGATTATTTTCTCGAAACGAGCTTATTTCATTTAACTTAGTTTGAATGATGTTAAGTACTCCGGTCTATCATAAAGCAACTTTATTAAAACTTGGCGGTACATTTGTAATAATTTAATTAATGCAATATCTTTTATGTTTAAGTTCACATGCCTATGTAAAACTGTTAATATAAATAAGATATTTCTTGTATGTGTTCTTTTTCACCTTTATTTACTTTTTGACCTATTTTACTTTACTTAAACTATAAAAAAATTTCATTTTTAATATTAGAGAAAAATAATGCGGCATCATTTTTGAAATAAATAAACGTTTTTTGTATTATTTGTTAAGTATGAACATAATTTGATTTTGTAAGAAGTGAGAATCTTTACACTTCAACATTTTTATTATCTCACAACACGTTAATGCTTTTCTAAGTACTCCTTCGTAGCTTTCATGTAACAATCTTCCAAATGATAACAAGATCTTTTTAACCCATCCTGACTCTAATCGTATCTTTTTTTTTTCAATTTCACGTCCTTATTGTGATATTATCTAAATTTAGTTCAGGGTATCGTTTGAGCTCCAGTGACTACAGTTGTTGTTGCTTGGGCTGAATCCGCATCGAAGAAACTGTTTAACGGGGTACGGCCGAAAGTTGGCGTGTCAAAGTTTTGTTCCGCACTGATTTCAAAGTAAGTAGGGTTCGAATCTTGTTCCATTTGCTTATTGTCATACGTTTCAATCTCTTCTGTTATCTGAGGCCAATTTCGATAAAATTGCATTTCATATTCAATTTGCATATAACGCCGTTTTGATGTACGCAAGTCATGATCTCTTCGTGCTTGAAATTTTTTGAATAGCATATATTCCACTATTACAGTTTCCACCATTATATGGATTAAAAAATTCACTACACCATAACCTAACATCCAATAACGAAAATCCATGCTTTCTGGTACGATCAACTGTAAAAAATCGGTTAGCCATTCAGCCGGATATACTACGAGGTAGATGATGATGGATAGATTTACAACTAAAGCGAAGCAAAATGGTATGTTCGACCATATAGGACAGCGATAAGGGGCACCTTTGGAAAATACAAAAGCCAAAATAATGTATTGAAAACCGGATATAGCAAACATTGTGTAATTTTCAAAGCAACCCAAATGCTCATCGCTAGAATGTTCAAAAGGCACAAACCATGGCTGCTGATGAAGTTGAAACCATCCTGAATAACATAAAGAATAAAAACGCGTCTTAAAAGTTCAATGGTTTGCTAATTTATACTTACCAGCAACTTGAAATGCTATTACCACAAGTAAATGCAAGACTACAGAAGCTAAGGGCGCCAGTGAAATCAATGAAGATAAGGGTACTTGCTTAGCCAACGGACCTTCAAAAGCTTCCGTTTTACCAAAGAAGAACGCAAATACTGATATCAAACCCAGATCGATATACAAAAACTGCTTGTCTGTTAAGTTCGAATCGATTGAGTACAATATCATTACCGATATGAACTGTACCATCGAATAGGCCGCCATATATTTAAAAATGCCGAATGATGTAACCAAAGCAGCCCGACCCTCGCGTATAACATTCGGCACTGCCGCTATGGTAGAATTACGCGAGGTGAAGGGAGAGGCTATTGAGGATTCCGTTTCACTTAGCGAAATACCCGTATGAGCCACTTTCAACGCGCCACAATCGTTAGCCCCATCACCGCACATAGCGACACAATAATCCAAACTTTGCAACTCCGTAACTAACGCTTGTTTTTGTTCAGGCGACATACGGGCATAAATGACACCACGTGTCAAAAAATTACGTAATAAATCAGGGAAATGATCGCGAACAATTTGCCAAGTTCCACCAGACATGGCAAAGCGATAATTATCTCGCCATTCCATAGTGGTAATAGGCGGTGGCTCGCTTTCCAGGGGCATATTTAGACCCAGTTCTACGTCATTATGAGTCCAAGTTGCTATGGTCTCAACGCTACCGCAGTTTTCACTCTTTGGCAGCGTTATAGAAGCTGTGCTGTTTAGAGAAGCCACATCACCGTTCAGTAAATGGTAGTTGTTATCATAAGCCAAAGAATTTTTGGTAGTGGAATTACTTATTATACCGTTAGTGTCGCCATTAGCCATAGTACTGCTCACGCAGTTTTTGCTGCCCAAGTCTAAAGTGTAATACAATTCATAGCTATCAGATTGTATGCTATCGCCCACTCTATCAAGGTTACGATTTCTGACATTAACGGTCACCATAGCTTGTGTAGGACTTACAATACCGCAATCACGTGCCACACTTAGTGCTGTCAATATGTTGTCGCCCGTTACCATAATGGAGCGTATGTTTGCTTTGCTTAGAGCCTCTATTACTTCAGTAGTATCAGGCTTGAGACGATTTTCCAAAACTACAAAACCTAAAAATTCTAAATCACTTTCGACATTTTCACGAGCTAAACGTTGAACTTTGGTATAATTTACTTTTGGACTAAGAGCTTTATAGGCCATTGCTATTACCCGGTAACCTTGCTTAGCAAACGCCGCCAGCTGCTGGCTATAATTATCAGGTATACTCTTCGGGGAACATAGCTGTTGCAACATTTCCGGCGATCCCTTGCAATAAACATTGAAGTTCTTTTCACTAAGACGTCGCGTAATCACAGACATACGTTGCAAATTGGAAGTAAATGGATATTCTCGCACAATGCCGTGATCATTACTAGATTCTCCATTCAATAGACCCACGTTCGAAAGTAAATCATCAACCGATGATTGACGGTCAGCTAATCTTGCCGTTGGATATTTTTCTGCATCTTGATCACATTTGCTTAATTTTGGTTGCCTTACAATAGTAGGGTATAATAGTCCATACTTTCGGTTATCAGGTATATCTTGTGGATCTTCCAATATCCAACCAGTGGATTCAAACATTTTTAAATCGAGAGGATCGCCCATGATTTTACCGTTCATCACTGTTATGCTATGGCAAGTCACCATACCAAATAAAAACTTATCACAAGGCAAACGTTCAATTTGTTTTATAGGTATTTGGAATTGATTAGTAGCCGATTTTGGCACTACACCCCACATATCTAAGCCATCTTCAGTTAAAGTTCCGGTCTATAAGCACAAAAAATATTAAAACTAATAAACGGAATAAAAAGAGTAAATGAAAATCTGAAGAATACCTTGTCAAAGCAGCAGCAATCAATACTGCCAGCAACATTGATGGAGCGTGGCGAGATGCAATAGATGTTGCTACGTTCCAGACGTTTTTGAGCATAGAAACGACCAACAGTCATGGCGGCTGGCAAAGCAGGTGGTACCACAATGGTTATTAAATCTAATGATTCCACGGCAATTTTAACAGGATCTACCCCACGCAATATCTAAAATGTCACCAAAATTGTTGCGAAAATCGGAGTGGTCTTAAGATTTATTCAGCTATTACTCCTCAATTGGATTTTCCATCGAAAATTCTTTGTACTCACCTTACTAACAAGAGTATGAACAAAACCGATGAGGGCAATTAAACCTAAAAATTCAATAAATTTATAAGAGTCTTGCTCAAATTTATAATCAACTGGAGGCGGGTATAATATAGAACGTATAAGACCACCCTTGGCAGTTATATTGCCTGTATTAATAACTGAGGCCAAAACTTTTTCTGAACCAATGTAACGCGTTTGTATAACTTTTGTGCCACAGAATAAAGTATGACGAGTATGATCTTTCTTATGAAAGATGACGTCACGTTTCATAGGTAGAGGAGTTTTAGTAACTGGTACGCTTTCACCTAGAAAAGCCCATTTAAAAAGTTATGAAAATTTAAGGAATGAAACTTTTTATTTATCACTACTGACCCGTTAACATGGATTCGTCAAGAATGCAATTACCAGATAGTAAGACAGCATCACATTGCATGGTACAACCCGCAGGTGGTATTTCAATTATATCACCAGGCACTAAATAATGTGTAGGCACTTCGGTTATCCCGCCTTTTTCGGTCACAATTAAAGCGGAGCCAGTATTTTGCACAGTTTCATGTAGAGCGTCTTGATTCTTGAGTATATTTCCAAAAGCAGGACTTCAATAAGATCTTTCGTATGCCTATTTTGTATTACTTACTTTTTTAGTTTGCAGTATCGACATACTAATGCCGAAGACAGACATTAACACGATTACACAAGCGTAGTAGTAGTAATCATAGGTGAACCAAAGAACAACTGAGAATATTTGAAATACATAGAATGGATTAAGTACTTCTAGAAAGAGTAATGTTTTTATATCCTTATAAGGAACCGTAATCTCATTAATGCCGTAGACTAGGCGACGAGCCAATTGCTCTTGGGTACCCAAACCCTTCTGTTGATAAAAGTAAGCATTAACTACATTGACATCTAACCCATGCAGCTTATCAAAGGTTTTTGTCTGAACATTCCAAGCATAACGCAATTGTTTGCAATTAAACATACGGACATTTTTGTAATCTGTAAAATGTATTTAAAGAACATGCCATTTGCGTTTCTCAAATTTGCACTGATCGCTTACATTTAAATTGTCCTGCAGAGAAATGCAAAGACAAATGAAAATTTTTTTCATCCATATCGAGAATTGATCCAACGTCTTCAGTCTTAGCGATGTCATCCTCATTTTTTCTTCTAGTATGTCTTTCTCGCTCCGTTTTCTTTATTTGCTCTTGTCTGAGATTGTAGAAATAATGTAATTAATCTAAAGTTAAAAATAAACTTATCACAAAAACTCACTTTAAAGTATTGTAATCTAACTGTATTATTGGTTTAACGTAATAAATTTTATGTTTTCCTTTATAATCTTCTTCAACCAATACCTTATCAGCTTCCTCCAGAGTACACACCACATGTGTAGCAATTAAGTACCAATGACGCCACCAATGCATAATCAAACGTAATAAGCCACCAGTCAAGCAAATACATAACCAACATAACAATGTACGACTACGTGACCGACGATAGCCTGTTATTTTCATTTCATCATCTTCGCCAGCATTCAATAAACCAGAGTACGGTTTGCCATCTACATATATTAAAAACCAAATTAATTGCTATGTATATATATGAAGTATATAGCCAAACTTCTTTTAAAAGACTCGTGGCTTTTTCTCACAGCCGATCGGTCTTAACCCTAATCAAAAAATATATCCTCACAACAAGTGTGTATTCGAAATCCATAATATGGTAACTAATTCTAACATAGACGTATGTCATGTGGTCTGAATATCAGGTCATTGCAGCTTTCATTTAAATGAAAATGCTGATCTTCATGCTCGTGAAGCTCGGGTTGATGGAGAAATTCTCTCAATCAAATATCCCCCCAAAGACACCTCTTTGTAATTCGAACTAATGTCATGCAAGACTGGAAAGACAAAGATATATTTGGGATAGAAGAAGGTCAAATGAAGATCATCTTTTCTACAAAATTCATCCTTTCATAACATTTAAACCGCTTTCTAATGCCAACTTTACCACATAGGAAATTAAAGTGCCCAAAAGACTCATGTGCAATCATACATATGGCAAAGTTTATTTAAAGAAGGTTGGCCGGCTGTCACCTAACGTATGTGATGAGCGTCACATAAAAGACTCAGCCGAGTATCTTATTTTAATGTACGGTAAATTCAAAAACACTAGATATACATTTAAGATTTTCGGAATTTATAACAATCTACATGAAATCTTTCATGCTCGCAACAAATCTCATCTTAAGCAGTTAACTGCCTTTATTAAGTTACCATAATTAGAATTAAACTTTTTGTCTTGTCTAATAGTATTTTCACTAATTTTATCAATCCATAAATGAATAATTCTTATATAGCCAAAGCATGACATCAATCTTCTGGACTAAACTGGAATGGACAATACTGAATGGACTATATCGGACTATATAACTACTAATCGAGAAAGATCAACATCATTGAATCATCAATAAATCAAGAATACTCATCATGTGATCTGCATCATCAGTTTTGTCTGCTATCATCTTTCTGTCTATCAGTTTTAAACTCTAAAGGAAAACTTGTATTAAAAACTCATAACGTTACTTCATATATTGGTCTAATCATTTACTTGATCCAGTCCTCTTTTATACATCACAAAACAAAAAAAAAGTTCAACCTAAGTTATATACCGCATGTCGAGCGAAGTAAACAAGATGGTGAATCCTCGCTCCAAACCATTTTCAATTGAGTTCGTCCTTGCGCCAGAACACGCCACTGTACCAAATTGCATCGAAATATCTCAAAAATTGCAACCTGCAGCTCGAACGACATCAGAAGAAAGGACAGATCAATTCAGATTATGATTCTGAATCGATCGGTATTATAAAAAGAAGGTCTGTCTTAAGCCCTTCTGCGTGTTACTTGTGGGGTATAAAAAGTGTTCATTGCTAATAACGATAAATTGCGCGTAGAATGGACGAGCAACGTCCACGTAAATATTTGAAGCGAAGAAAACAACAAAGCACGTTGGAGTAAAAAACTAATTTGTCCTTAAATCTTCTCTTGGTAAGACAAACGACCAAAGATGATCACAAATTATCTTTGAAGGAGAAACACGGTATAGTAATAAAAAGGATATACTTGTTACTTCTAGCGCGGTTTACAACGACTTGTACATCCCATCGACACTAAAGCACAAATAAAAGAAAATAAATTTTCCGTTAGAATTTGCCATATTTCTGAAAAAATTTAAATGAAGTAAAAAAAATCTTAATTTGGCATTCATTTTAAAAATGAAAGCAATGAGCGTTGTGTAATATGATTTAAGGCCAACGAACCAGCAAGCCGACTAGAGAACAGATACAACAGCCATTAGAACTTATACATTCTGATGTTATTGCTCTACTTGATGTTAACTGGTGCACGCCTCTTAATTACATTTATAGATGGCTTTTCGTGAAAGTTATTTGTTTGTGCCCCTAAAAGAAAATCTGTTGTTCTTGAAACATTCGTTGAATTTAAACGAAAGGTCGAGAACTAGTGTTCAACAAAAATAAAAAATTCAAAGAAGATACAACGGTGAGTATATAAGCAGAAGTTTTGATCGTTTCGACAGGACAACCGGGTGACTCACCAAAATACGTGTCCTTATTTCCCAGAAGAGGACGGTATAGAAGAGAGAATAAGTCAAACGTGTTAGGTGTCTGCTCATCAGCAGTCCTTATCATCGCTTTTGCGTTGAAACTACCAAGACAGCGCATTACTTAATCAACAGGCTCCATTGCGGTAGTGAAAATATTTAAGAACTTTTGGATGCTCTGCTCTCGTGCACATAGCTACAGAAAAACATCATGATTGATTATAACAGTTGGATCAAAGCTTACAGAATATGTAACCCTGAAGATAATAGTATAATCATCAACCATCATGTAGTGTTTTTGGGAAGTAGGAAAGTGATTCTAAATGCTGGTATTAGTTTTTACTGCCAAGAATTGCTGCGAAGTTACGATAATATTAATTCGGGCGGTAACTGGTTTCAATTGAATCAAATGTGAACCCTGGACGAGCTGAGAATGGATCAGATGAAAGCAATCACAATGATCCCAATGAGTGGTTGCCACTTTCCATTAAAACTGACAGCGGTGGCAGGTCCCAATGCAAAGCTGCTCAAAATATTTCCATGGATGCAAATATCCGCTAATAATCGCATCACCAACAGGAAAGAGCAATCAAAAAGCTTTTATGCAATACAATTTGTTTTCAATGATCCGCGCAGTGTACAGGATGCGTCAAACAACCCAAATGAATGGAAAATTGCCATGAAAGAGGAGATCGATTCATTGATGACAAATAATACGTGGCTGTTGACAAACTTGTCGCCAGCTCAAAAAGCTATAAAGTGAAAGTGGGTATTTAAAACCAAAAGAGACGAGCATGAGAATACTATAAGGCGGAAGAGGAGATAGGTGCCTAAGGATTTTTTCCCAACCTGAAGGAATCAACTCTAATCGACTCTTTATTGGCGTTGGCTGTCAAATAAGACATGTCTATACACCAAATGGTCGCTGTTAGTGTTTATTTAAAGGGTAGGCTGAAAGAGGTGGTATATATTCAACAACCTGAAATGTTCGAAAAATTGTTTGCAAGTTGTAAAAATCTATTTATGATTTGAAACAACCAGGACTTGTTTGGAATTACACTATTAACAATGAATTGCTTAAGATGAGTCCCGTAGGAGGTGAAGTTGATCAATACGTTTACCACAAAATTGATGGCGACCAACAACAGTTTGTAGCTATATACGTCGACGAAGTTTTAAGTTTTCTAAACAACTTGAAGTCTATTGAATCGCTGAAAACCAAGTTCGCCAGAAAGTTTAAAATGAAAGATATGCTATCAGTGCTTGGTTCAAAACTCGCCAGAAACAAATAAGCGATCAAAATCGATCAGCCACGACATATAGCGAATATCTTTGCACAATTTGGAATGAGCGAATGTAATCCAACTTCGACTCCAATGAACTGCAATCAAAAATTATCAGCTCAATGTCTAATTCTACAAAGATAACGGCCTCAAGCATAAATCCCGCTTAATTCAAGAATGAATCTTATATAACTGCCCCAAAGTGCTTTACCATCTTTCTCAATCGCCACGAATAAACCTCATCAAAAATATCTGGGATGAATTAAACCCGCGTATGCGAAAACACTCAATATTTTCCGTCCAAGATGTGAAAAATAGACTACAAGAAGAATAGATAAAATTCCTGTTTCCTATACAAGAAAAATTGTACAAAATGTGAAAACGTTTAAATGACGTTAATCCAAAAGAATAACTCTCCGAATATTAATTTTTAATAATATGCTGTTTTTTCTTCGTATCCTTCCTTATATGAAAAAACCCAATATCAATGAGGCTATATTTTTATTCCCACCGCTGTAAGATGGGGCTATACTCATATTGTTTTTTTTTTCCTAGTATATGGTCGCAAAAATGAAGATGACTTCAAATTTAGTAGACACATTGAAAGTTTCTGCACGCAGATTGGTATTAAAAATGGGCCATCCACCAAGCCTGCATAAAGTTACAAGAGATTAAATTTTTTTTTTCATTTTTTGGACTATTTTGTACACTCCTTTAATGAAATTATACAATCTGCCTAAAAATGGGTTAATTTTAAAATGAATATGGTAGATTTGCAATTACTTTTGTCTTAATAATACGGGCGATATGGGTATTAAATAAAAGAACTTGGAGAGTGGAATGCGAAAAACATTATGGTGGGCATGCGAGACTCGGCCCCCGACGCATATAGCTATCTTACTTGTTGGAGTTGTTGAAGTTATTTAATTTTCTTTTCTACTGGAATATTTTGTTCGTTTTTTTTCATACTTTAGTGCGTACTCCCCAGTTGTAAAAAATAGTAAAAAAAAAATTTATGTTTGGACAATGGACTGAGCGTTTACTTTTAATCGAGCGAATAAATCCAATCTTAATCAGTCTCACTGCTCTTCTGGTTACAAGCACGTTCTTTTACTAATTTTTGCAATTCTACTCCTTGATTTTAACTAAAGCTTTATATTGTCATTACGTGCGAGGACCTAATAAATGAATTCAAATCCACAGTCATTAGTCGAACGAATGTGTATATGCTTTTGTTAGCAACCGCTGAATTTGATTTCCCTTTCTCCCCAAAAATAAGTAAAAACTGTAGAACATCTTAAAAATTGAGCTTCACAAATTAACAAGTATTTCCGCATTACTAAAATTACTGTTTTTTATATAAAAGGTAATCATTAAAACTGATCTTATTTATACATGAATACCTTTAAATGTTTTCGGTCTGATATCGTTCATTAGTTTGTCCAATTATGTGTTGAAGACTATCCGCAGATTCCTGTAGTCGCTGATATTGAGACATCAAAATACTGATTTGTTTATAAATAAATTATAATCTTTGATCTCTTTTTATATATATTTTATACTAGAGAATACATAACTATATTCGACCTTGCTGATATTTATTTACACTTTAATTATTATAGTCTACTTAACGATTGCTATGAAAACGTTTTGTTTTTTTATTCTCAGCAAGCTGTAGCCATTACTTTTTAAGGCACTTAACTAAGAATGACTTCAAAAAAATGTGTCTTATAGAAATATATAAATTTATTTTAAAAAAGAGAAAAAAAAAGCTGTATTTCCCTCATATATATATCATACCCACTAATTATCTACCTTATTCATATGCGTTTATACAACAGTATTCTTTTGGAAATATTAGCAAGACATGCTCTTTTGGTAAAACGTAACCTATGTAAATAATATCTGAGATTGTTAACAATTTTCAAACTAAGTTTCCTCACATTGGCTATATCTATATATGAGAGATCAGGATTGCGAAATTTTATTATCAATTTTCCAAAAACTCCCAAGTTCTCATTTGGCATAAAATCAATATTTGCCCTGACTCAAGACCGTCAGCATCATAACTCGGGATAAGCTTTCGTAGCCGTAACTCTAAGAAGCGTACGTCAACTTCAAACCGGTGCTGTAATATGTAGAAAAATATTTGAACTACTTCCTTTTGTGTATCTCTCCTTGAATGGATATTTATGTAGCTTTTTATTATACTTTCAAATTTTTTAAACACCCGAAGTTTTAACAACTTTAAGCGTTTTCATCCGTCCATCTCGTACTAATATTTGTGAGTGCCATCTAAGAGCGACTATACGAACATATGGCAGCCTATATGTCCATAATGAACAAAATGCTTTGCATAAATATGTGAGAATTCGAAATTCATCTGTAAGTAAATATAAATTGGTTATTTGTTCGTTTTGATAGCGTATCGGTTTCGGACAACAACGATATTTTTTAACACGAATTTTTACAAATGTGAAACTTGGAAAGGTGATCAGCATTCAGAGAAAATAGTGCAGGATTCAAAGTTGCTCCGTATGATACATATTATAATAGATGCGCACAGGATATTTACACGTTTTTCAAACGTAATAAAAAGAAAAAGTATTGAGTTAGTTGGCATATGCCAATGCACTAAGAAATTGAGTTTAAAAATTCTTTATTCTAATCTTGTTTTGTCAACATTTGAGCAGTCAATGACTTTCATAAGGAAAACCGGTTTTTATTATATTAAAGGTATTTAAAGATTTTCTATGTAAGTTCAAAGCAATTCATGATCAGATTTTTTAGATATTTTACCATCACAACAAGCGACGGTGTTCTCAATCCGCCCTTATGTCCATAAGTGTCGATTAAGAACATAATAAAGAACTTGTATTCTTGATAATGCACTCAAATATTACGGGTCTTTGGCCAAAAGCCAATGTTTTTGACATTTTGTAATTCTGTTTAACAAAAAAATAGTTTTGTTGCTCTAACATACAATTTACCGCGATACATGTTGTCGAAGTTGAAATTGTTTCATGCCTTTGCAGCCTGAATTCGTTAATTTATAGCGCTTATTTCAATTGTTCGATCCAACAAAAAACGCGTATCAAATAAGGACTAATATGGGAAAGTGGTGGTAAGTATATCGATTTTATCATACAAGAGATAGACAAGTTAAATGCTAAAAAACTAAAATAATTTATCTTATCTAATTTAGTCTTTTAAATTTTGGAATTCATTCCATTGTCAGTTTTCTTAAGCTTTAAATTCTTTGTATAAGATAAGCATGAAGCCAAAAACTTAATTAGTTTGAAGTGTGTACGAATACAAGAAAAAAATTTTCTTTTACACGCTACTCCGGTTCAAAAAATGTTCACTTAAAATTTTTCACATCAAATTAGAATACCGAAATGTATCATTTAGTGACTTTTTTCTAGAAATATGAAAAATTGCATTCTTTTTTAAGTAACCACTTTTCCATAATAAAGAGAGTCATGGGAATTGGAGCCAATCCATTTTCAAAATGTTTCATACTTAAGCCAAAACACCCTAGTGTACCCAATTTTATTATATCTCAAAAATTTCTAACCTGTAAGTTGAGCATAATAATTCATGGACAGGCACAGAACAATCTTATTTTCCGTGTTTTTGGCTGATTACTCATAAGCTACACTAAGCACACGATCAAAATGTCCGGTTTTACTCTAAAAAAATACGAAAACTGATGATGGGTGTATAAGACAAAAATAGTTGATGGGTACGAAAGTTTCGGCCACGGCCATATGTTATTTCCTTACTTGTTTTTGTGTAAATTAATAGCGTTTTTGTTCACTACAGATAAATTACAACATATACAATAAAAGTTTTGACATTTTGCTAATTTAATATATTCTTTATAAGGACATGAAGAAATATGAAATTTCAATTTTTTACGCGAAATGCAAATTTATTAACATTCTGACTACGTTATTTTTCGAGTGTGTCCGCTTACAGCGGTGATTTCCACACTCATATCCCACTTCTTTCTCTTTATAAAAATGGCAGGTTCTACTCGTAAACTTTATCAACCGATTGTTTGAGATTTAGTTATCAATTATTTTTGCATTTAGCCTGCATAATCAATTCTCTTTGAAGAACAGTTTTAATTGTAATTTACAGCTATTAAGAAAGCAATGAATGTTTCTTCAGAAGACACGTAACAATTTAAATCTCACAAAGTCATTTCAAGATTACAACTTGAATGATGTTTACGCCGATATTATTTGCAAAGCTGAAATCACGTTAAGTATGTGAGTGTAAAATATGAAACTCTTTTGTGATTTCTGAGTATGCTTAGCAAACGTTTGCGAAACTTTGTTTGATATATTTATTGGTTATAAATTCTCATAAAAAATTACTAAAATGTTTAATTTAAATTGAAAAGCATTGCGAAAACTTTTAAAATTAATTTATAAATAGATCAATATCTTTAACAAAAGTTTTATTATTTTTCATTTGCTTAATATAGAAAACGTGACTTGATAGATTAACTTATTTCATTTAAAATATCAAAATTTAAAAATGCAAATCTGTTGATGCTAACTCTCCAGACAATTTATAAAAAAAAGAAAAATAAAGTTAATTGTAATGCTAAACTACGTTACCATTAAGCCGTCGATCCAGCTATCGTTGGTAACTAAAATACAAATTTCAGTAAATTTTCAAAATAAATAAATCTGAAATTCTCGCTTAAAAGGAAATTTTAAACAACTTCTAACATTCTTACGAAAATCATATGTCTGATAGAAAAAAACTACGTGATTTCCTAGGAATTAAAGTTCTTGAAATGACAAACGAAATACAGCATTATGATATGTAGCATTGATAGTTTCCTTATAAAAATGTGTGTGAGCGAGGCTTTTTCGGAAGACATAGGCAGTCGAATCAAGAGAGCTGAGTTGTAATGCTCGAGCGGACAAGAGAAGTAGAAGCACTAATGCAAATATAAATCAGTAAATAATTCATTTGTAAAATTAAGAATTGTAAATAAAACTGAATACTAAAAATATGTGGGAAAAATGTATAATAACAAAAATTCAGTAATTTTGTAATATATTTTTCATCAGCAGATCGATTTAATACTTGAGCAACAAGCTCAAGTTTATAAAACTTCAATAACGCGTTGTTGTCAAGTTTCGTAATTTGTTTTAGTGTGACGTACGTGTGCTTTTACGTGGTAACTATTGAGTGATTTTGAAAGAAATTTTGTTTTTTTGGACAAAACAAAAGTCAATTTCTTTATAGTGTGTATAAATATTTTATCAAGAACGTTAGGATTCAATAGATTTAAGCTTTCAGTAATCACACGAGCTGTCATTGGGCAGTTTGCCTCAATTTGGCTTTATCAGCGCCTACTGACCTTCCACAACGGAAGCAAAATAGCCGAAACCAAATTTTGCAAAACTGTTTGGGCAAGGGCGTTCTGTCCATCCCCGCTTCCATACGTATCCAATAATTTACTTCTTGATTGATTTTAACTTTAAAAAATATTCTAGTTTGCGGGCGTATAAGTTGGTCGACTGGATTTTTTTTACTCCGATCCTTTGATTCTGAAATTGCGGACCCTTCCGTTTATTTCCCTTATTCTTTGGCAAAAATATGACGTTGCGCTCGGAAATGAGTGCTTCAACTTTTAGGTTTCTTATGGGTATTAATTATAATTCCATAACCGAAATTCAAAAAATAAATATTTAGTTTCTATAATCATATCTTGAGACTGATGACAAAGCATTCTTGACTGAATTAATAAACGTTATGAGAGTTTATATTTTCTTCAATTTTAAATCCTAGAGTGGAACTCAAAATTAACAATATTTCACTAACAATATTTCAGTAAACATAATACCAACAACTGTATTATCAAATTGGGCCGAAAATCAGTATCGATATGTTTTCTCAACAACAAAGAGGTTAACGGAATTAAAAAACTTAATTTATGACCGGAAAGTTTCTCTAAAACGAACTTACACTTCCACTGCACTCCTATTACACTAAATAATTTTATCCGCGTTCCATATTTAAATATATTTTCTCAAGACTTGCAAATTATTTTCAACCACTTTACCAAAAAGATCCTTCATATTGGCGATACGTAAATATTGCAATCGGAATGAATTCATTCATCGTTTTCCTCTTCCAGACTTGTCGCGCTTTTTTTCATTGGCAATTTTTGGAAATATTTTGTTGGTGCAATGTTTTGCGATCTTTCAAAAGCAATATTTAGTTAACGAAGCAAACAATAAATAACAAATGTAGTCACATTCAAAATCAAGCAGTTTGTTATCTGCAGCAATTTTAATTGATTTTATGATTATTTTAATTTCAATGTTACGTTCTACATTTTAACTTCCTAAAGTTTTTAGTGTTGCTATAATCAATGTTAACTCTGGCAGCCTAAATACAAATTACTCTTTCAATATTGAAGATTACCTAGGACAAAAAGCAGAGTAAAGTAATTGCGTTACTTGGGTCACTCGTTCTGCCACTTGGGCTATGTATGCTTCAAATTAAAAAAAAATAATTCATTTTAATGATGAGACAGCATTAATTTCAATAAGCTAAGACGAAACGTAAGACAATTACATCTTCAAATATCGAAGTAGCTTGTTGTTAGAGGAAGCTTAATAATTTTAGTATAAAAGTTCCCAATCTCTTCACTAAATAAATATAAACGTAAACGATTTTTATTCATGTATTGGATAGTCATCTAAAATAAATTTCAAGGTAAACAGAGCTTCGTTACCTGACAGTTTCTAAAATTAATACTTCACAATCATATACTTAAACGATTACAAGTTATCTATATTTATACTCACCAATGAAAGATGAGGATATACTATGTTTGCGTTTCGGTTTGCAACACCACGAAAAATGCATTAGGAATCCCATAAAATGCCATAAAATTACCAATCGATATAACCCTGCCACTCTGATCGCCTCTTTTGAAGCAATAATCATGGGCGCAAAAACAAGGATAGAAATTTAAGACTTCGTTCCCTTTTACTTGGTGGCCACAGATCGTGTGTGAAATTAAATGTAACCTAACTAAGCTCACGCACGATATGTGAAAAACCGTAACGCGCAATTTTTAAAAGAATAGTGGGGGTCCAACTTAGGTGAACATAGCGAGGTGCTCTGTCAAAACGGTAACTAGCAATGTACTCGCTATGCAAAGCATTCGCCTACAACTTTCTGCCAATATTTTGTAAGCTAAACTAGAAGATAAGAATTAACAAATTATTTTGCAACCTTAACCTTCGCACGCCCAAATATCACCTAAACTTTTAGCATAGTGACTGGTTTTTTTACTTCTTTCAGAAAAAGCGCAAGTTTTTAAAATTTGAAGCCCTTTGCAAACAATTTTTTAAGTTTTTGCCTTTTTCTACGCTGTCGCCCAAAAACCCACCCGGGTGAATTGGACCAGAATATTAGATTGCTGTCGCTATTTTGTAATAATGTAAAGAAATTATTTTTGTAAGCGTTTTTTGCATCTATTGTCTAACATATATCAAATTCCTTAAAAATTTCGAGCAAAATTACCTCAAATTGCAGCGGAAAATAGATGATTATTTTTCAAGTTCTTGCTTTCACGTTACATTTAACATTTTCTTATCTGCTTAATTCGACCACGAGCATCCTTTTGCGGTAATTTGTCTGCGGTGAATTCCTAAGCAATATATTAATGACTGGATCTCCTTGAATTATTATAATATTTTTGGAAAACCCAACGATGGTTGTTGTGGCAAATTTCTTTTATTTTTTGTCCAAGTGCCAATTATTATCAGCTTCCAAAGAACAATTCCTCGGCCAGTGGTAGGAAATAGTCCCCCGTCCCTTTTCTACCCGTTCCCTTGTACGACACCACCAAATACTTAACCAAACGTTCACGTTCCTTCGCGTTCCTAATCTTATAAATATATATTTGCCCATCCAACGGATAGTATGTTCCTGAGTCGCAAGCCCATCAGATTTTTATACCGTAGTTTGCTGACTTCGACAACGTGTGTCGCGTAAATGTGGTTCGACTTCTCAATGCAAACAACTTTTCCTTCACAATGGAATGGGCTGATATTTCAAGTGTGAGTTAATCATTTCAAATATGTGTTTTATTGGCGCACACTCCTTGTTCTTTTGAGCGTAACCTCGCTTTCTACCCCTTTTTCTCTACTTTTTCTTTTTTTTTTTGCCCTCTTACAATAATAATTTTCGAAGTAATGGTGTGTTACTACCACGCTTAGCACGCAAAATATGCCCAAATATAGAGTACCTACTCGGACGAGTTTCGTATCTTCACGTATGTAAGAGGCTTTGGGCTTGCGAAGGTTAATATATTTGCTTGAGGTCATAGATATAAATGATTCAATCTAAGACGAATATAATTTCGTTACTAATTTTATAATAAAACTATTATTTTGTGAAAATGACGAGTATTTGATTCGCATGCTCTATGTTTGTCAATATTCTACAAAAAAAAAACCGGGATTTTTTTATTTTATTACCATGTATTCTTGATAACACGACAATTTGTTAAGGTAGATATCATAACCTAAACTATTTGAAACGAAGTAACAGTTAACGAATACACCAAAAAAGGAAAACACAGTAAATTAATTCACGATAAAAAAAAACCAAATGTTAGATGGTACACATGTAAGATGCAGACATATGGAGGGAGCACCAATTCGAAATCAAATATGTACACATGTATTACAAGCATATATAGCTAATTTTATAAAAATACAGCTCTTAGTGAAGAACTAAGATTCGAAGATAACTATTAGAATTCAAAGAATTTAAAAAAAAGGTTGCTAGCAGCGCGATAAACAAATCGTGAAGCAGGTTAAAAATTATTAATGATAAAGTCATCACACAACGCACACAACTCAGACGTGGTAGCAGCAGACAGTCCTGTATGAAGCCACGATTACTGCACGAAGCTGCAAAATAATTAATTAATTATATAATCTAAAGCCAAAAATCTACAGAAAAGGGAAAATATATACATATCCAAAACTGCTTTGAGGAAATAACGAAGCTTATGAATCATTTTTGCAGAATTCCACTTATCGTTATCACCATTGCCTTCGTCGACCCACTGCATACAGTACCATCGGAGTTCGCACGATCTCGTTTAAAATCAGTGGAACGAAAAATTCTTGTTTTCGATGAAGAAGATTCGTCGCAACAGAATTTTAATTGTGTTCTTTTCATCAAAAAGCAATGTTTGATAAACACGTGGAAAATTGTTCTATTGTTTTGAAAGCAACGAAGGTAGGCGTCAGCAAACTCACTATAATCCGCGAAAGAAATGACATGAAATTTTGACAGACATTGCCCTAGGTTTGGCAATTTCTAAAAATATCAATTTTTTATTTGAGAAGATATGTACGTGCTACATGTGACAAAACGTGGAATTTATATAGATTGTTGAGAGATAAACAGATCAACAAAAGATGGCAGCTATACCCGTAGATGGTATTGCCAACAAATTCCTCTCATATTATTGTGTTCGGAAAGTAGGCTCGTTGTTTCCCAACGGAGAACCAAATGGTATTTTTTCATAGTTAAGTTCATAATTATGCCGCATTGGCAATATATATTTTGATAACTGACAAAGCAGGGTTTGTTTATGGAAAAGATTGTTTGATTCTGCAGAATAATTTTTGTTTTGCGCCCCGTTTAGTGCAGGAAGTCGAAAGCAGCGTTTCCCACATAGTTTAGCTTTTTTATTATCGGAAAAGTGCTGCTCAAGTAAAATAAAGATAATTGAATGTGTATTGAGAGAACGCCAGACGGATTTGAAAAAAACCGTTCTGAGAAATTTTGATGTCGAAAGTACACATTTTGGAAAGCAGCTTGAAGCAAATGAAAACAAAACAAAGACAAGCGCGCATAAGATTGACCGCGATTGCAGATGGTATGATAATTTCATAACAATCGTCGTAAAGAAAGAAGTACTGGTATATCCACTTCAGTGGATAGACGCGAAGAATTTGCTTTAAACAATGTAGAGTAGTTTATTTTGAGAAGTGTGCAATTCATTTGTGATGTTCACATTAATAGGACGAAAGGTAATTGCTGAAAAACGGTTTCCAAATATATTATCGTATATAATATCGGTGTTTTATATTGTAACCGACAACCTGATACAAAGCCTAAATAGCAAATTAGTAATTCAAACAGAAGGCAATTGTCTTGCAGTAAAAAACGAAAATTTTTTCAAAAAACTCTGATTTTACAACCGGTCTTCCCTATACATAACTTGTTCGGAAGAGTAAGAAAGAATTAAAGATTTGTTAACGTTTAATGTGACTTTAAACAATAAACGTATTCTCTGAAAAGACTGAATTTTTAACGTCTAAATGATTAAATAGGGCTGTGCCCTAGCTTCAACGCACAGCAACACAATTTCGATTTGTCACACAAACTATGTGACTAATTTAGTATATCCTCAGGCGAAGAGCGGAAATATACTAATCAATTTTTTTTGCAAGATAAAGAAAGTTCTCTTTTAAAAATAGAATTGAAATAGGAATTGCCTATTCACACTATTACACTTGCTTTATAGTTCAATTACTATATGTTTCATTTTTTTATCACTTAAATAGATAATTTATGTGTAGACTATAACAAAAATTTGATTCACTTTAAAAACGGCTAAGCGTTGTTATCATCTTTTAAGTATCAACGAAAACAATATACACATGTGCATAATTATCGAGTTAACAATATTAACAAAACAACTCATTTGCTTCTTTAATTGAAAATATATGTGTATATAATAAAATTCTTTTTTATAAAAACAAAAAAATTTAATAGTCGCATTTATAAGCCAACGACTCCACACAGTGTTTCCAAGCAACCGCGTAATTACGAATATTCTGCTTATATTCATCCGACAACTGATCGTTATCTCACTGATCTAAACTTCAAAAAATTAAAAAGATAACATAGAAAACGTTTTTTAACTTTCTCTCTCTCTCTCTCCGTCTATCTATCTATGTATCTATCTATCTATCCCTGTATCTATCTATATACCTGTTTGTCTATGTATCTATTCACTTATCTATCTGTATATCTATCTATTTATCTATTTATCTCTCTATCCATTTATTTATCTATACGTGTGCTTACCTCTCACGCATTTTCTCATAAACTTTGAAGGAGCGTCAACGCAGGCAGATATAATTGAAATGAGAGACCACAACCTAACTTTCAACAATTAATCCGCGACTTGCAATATATTTAGGCACCATATTGCCATAAATATTTTCTTTTAAAAAATATTTTTTGTAATTAATTTGTTAACACAAAAATATACACACATGTGCAAATAACCATATGATAGTAACAAAGTAAAGATGCCTATAACCAAAAACGTGTTATATTTAGCTACAACAGCAATGAAAACGAACCTTCCATTTTTTGTGAAAATTGTAAGCATTTTAATGGAAAAAAATTTAAATAAAATATTCTCCAAATTTTTATATTATTGGTACTTCCGTGAAAATAACTACATATTAATCAATTCAATATTGATTTTAAAAAGAAACCCCCAATTGTATGGCTTGAAAAGCAAATTATTCGCAGCTGATCGTGTGAAGAATATTTTATGTAAACACAAGAGAAGCCGTGAGTAACAACGTAAAAACAGGAATAATACACCGACTTTTAGCTTATTAGACCCTGCCAAAACTTGTTTCAAAATAGTAGTCAAAACCAAATGATCACCCCATGAATCCCATAATAGCCAAAGCAACCAAAGCAACCCTGTAACAATTATCTACCAAATGCTGTCATAAAAAATATGAATTGAAACATAATACCTGAAGAATGTAAATTAAGACGTATCGTGAATGAATGTGTTTGTTACGCGAAAAACAGATTTAATTAAAATGGTTGAGGAAACAGATATATTACGCAGATATATGTGCATAAGATAAGTTGCATATATCAAGCAGTGTTTGAAAAAGAGACTGTAGATGTCTTTCAGACACTCTTACTCTTAATTGGTCTCTTTTTCTCATGATCTTTTACAAATGTATATAATGTAAATATTATATATAAATATATAATATGTAAATATATGTGTATATATTAGTTTGGGGATAAAGAAATCCATTATTTTTTCGGTAGATGGTTGCACTGATAGATTTCTCGTAAAGTATCGATCAAACAATTTCATATTTACGCTCGTTGGAAAGGTGACATTTCGCAGTAAAAAAAATTCTTTTGCTGTTTTTTTTTGGTGCATTCAGTTGTGAGTTACAGCGTGTTAAAAATGGAAGTGAACAAAGAGAAAATTCGGAACATTTTACAGTTTTCCTTTGACAAAGGCGAAAATGCAAGCCAGGCAGCTAAAATTGTGCATGGCGTTTATGGTTCCGATACTGTAACAGCCAATTATGTGCAATTTTGGTT
>NW_023998690.1:0-1016 GCF_014805625.2 Glossina fuscipes | reverse complement strand
TTGGGCGCCACTTAGTCATGAATTTATGGCGACCAACGAAATAGTTAGCCCAAGTATAAAGTTTTAAATCAATTAAAGAAAATTCGTTTGTGAAAAAAAAAATTTAATTAAAGAAAAAAAAAGGAAAAAAAAAAAGGAGAAATTTGTTTTTTTACCTTTTAATGATTAACGTTGGTCGCTATACTCCATGACAAAGTGGCGCACAGCGACAGACGCGGACATAAAATATATAAATATATAATAAGGCATTTCTTCCTTTTTTGTCTCTTTTTTTTTCTAAATTGATAAACGTTGGTCGCTATGTTTCATGACAAAGTGGCGCCCAACGTGTGTAAAACCCGGTCTAGGAAAATTTAAAAATAAAAAAAAAAAATTTTTTTAATTAAAAAGGAAAGAGATGGAAAATTTTTCTTTTCCTTTTGATTAAAGTTGGCATAAAATCTGTTTTCTTCGTTCATTGATAAACGTTGGTCGCCATAAATTCATGACAAAGTGCGTGACCCAGTACAAAGGTTGTAACAATTGATGAAATTAATTAAAGAAAATTTAGTGTTTTGAAAAAATATAAATCTCGTTTTTAGGCATTAGTTCCTATACCGAGTATTTGTTTTTATTATCGATTGTAACAAGTTAACGTTCGTATATGTTGAGACTCTGTGGGAAATGTGAGAAAACACCGTAAAAAGAATTAAAAATCATTTAATGTTTTTCCTTCCACCCCTAAACGATTACTTATAATAACAGGTGCCTTTCCTTGATTGGCTAGACTACTCTATACCAGCATTTTAAGTTGTTTGTCTGAAGTTACCAAGCAGTTCACAAGAAACAGTGAACAGTGAAAGTTTGATATCAATGTTTGATTCTGAATTTTTTTATTTCAGTTTTTGATTCTATTGCTTTTTTACTTCAATTTTTGATTCTAATCTTTTTACTTCAATTGTTGATTCTAAAATTTTTTTTATTATCTCATTTTTTTTTTTTTTTTTTTATTATCCTGAATGTCTGCTTCAATTGTT
>NW_023998598.1:0-5663 GCF_014805625.2 Glossina fuscipes | reverse complement strand
GTTTTGTTCAATGGTCAACATTAAGGAAACTCTTGGAATTAACTTGCGAACGTGCATCCCAAATTGCTGTAAGCGCGTTCTAGGAGCGCTGTATGAACTACGTCAACTATATCCTAAGATTTCACGTAATTGGAGCTCGATATTGTTGGCAATACTGCCAACTGAACAAAGGCCCGCTTTTCAGGAGAAACCTTAAGTGGAAGCAGGTTTTACAAATAGAGGAATATAGTAAAATGACCCTATATATTTATACGACGTTACTATTTTCGATAAATGATCATCATTACTTTTTAAAATAAGATCTTGTTGCCAAGTAGAGGTTTATTTTGATCATGAAACGCAAAATTTTTGGATTTTTCCTCCTCGCCAAGGTTGACTTTTCTTTATAGCGAGTCCCCGTACAGTAAATTTCTATTATATGTTTATATCTGTTTGCAGACCAATTTTCATCAGAAAATAACAAAAAGCAGCATTGTTTCCCATACAAAGAATTATGTTTTGAATATTTATATGAGAGTGTGCGCTTCCCTCACATCCGCATTTTGCAGATTCACTTATTACATTTTACCGTGTGTCAATATAAATTATTGAAAATGGGAAACTTTCTTGTGTAAACAAAATTGAAATCTTGTGAGCGAAAAAATTAGTTTGTAAGGCTCTAGGAAAAAATCCTTTTACAAATGCGTATCTATGTATATATATAATGTATTATTATTATTATTATTATTTTAATTTTAGACTAATGAATTGAATTCTTAGACTAAAAAAAGAGACATTGAGCACTAGCAACACAGGCTATCGGCTCTATATATAATGTAAAAAGTGTAAGATAGAATATATTTTGTTTCTCTTTTTCTACCTAATACCAATTGATTTTGAATAAGAAATTTAACGTTTAGAAATGTTTATTGAATTATTTTTTCTTTGTTTTTATTCTTTGCTTTTATTCTTTGTTTGTTATTTTTTGGTTTTATTTTTTGCTATTATTTCTTGCTTTTATTCTTTGCTTTTATGTTTTGCTTTATTTTATGCTTTTATTTTTTTCTTTTTTTTTTGTGTTTGTTCGTTGCTTTTATTCTTTGCTTTTATTTTTTTCTTTTTTTTTTGTGTTTGTTCGTTGCTTTTATTCTTTGCTTTTATTTTTTGCTTTTATTCTTTGCTTTTATTCTTCGTGTCTATTCGTTGCTTTTTTTTTGCTTTTATTCTTTGCTTTATTTTTTTGCTTTTATTCTTTGCTTTTATGTTTTGCTTTATTTTATGCTTTAGGAAAGAAAAAGGCATGGAAACAAAAATTTATGAAAACATAAAAAGCATCTAGAAACAATAAACTTAAATTAAATTCGAAAAAAGACAAGGAAAGAGACGAATTACAATGTAACTATATTTACTTTATGTAGAGAAATATAAGATCGATGAACATAAGAATAACTTAATAATAACTTAATAAGTACTTTTTTTACGGAAGACAAAAATCAAATGAATGAATAATTATGGTGAGTGATGACGAACGGCTTGCAACGTTTTTAAAGACGAAATGTACTCTCTTCTAGGGTAAGTTCGAGATATTCTATATGTTTAATTTCATTCTCTTGATTTAAACGAGGAAACAGCTTACCAATGGCAAAATCTAAATGATCTTTTGATCAGACATAATTTGCAATTTTCAACGCGCCGTGTTTGAAGGGACAGACTATGTCTTATGGCCACATTTCAGTTAAAAAAATTAATTGAGGAAAGCCCCATTTGGTGTCAGGCAAATAGTTCCCATAACTTTATGAGAATGAGATTATTTTAAAGCTCCTGTAATCGATAAAAATGTTCAAGACCAGATCCGTTCGACCGAACTCGTTACACATAAGTTTCCGCTTTATCTCCTTCTGGCAATTGACTCCGTTATTGTTGTTGTTGCTACTGCTTTAAATTAAGGGATATTCAATTACATTGTCTGCAATATTACACTACATTTATTGCAACCTTGCTCCTGCTGCTGTTGCGTCCGTTGCCTTCCTCTCAGAAAACCACCGCGTTGCCAGTTGGAAAAATTACATTCAAATGGGCTTTGTCTGCATGATGATTGGAACTCGGTAAGTATTCATTAAAATCATGCACTACTTACGCCGTGCAAAATCAATTCTATTGTAAAATATTTCGCGTGGCTGGAATATGTGAATGATATTGGGAGGCCGGACGGGGCGTGACTGAGTCGTGGACAGTGAATCCAAATAAGCATGTGGCAATAAAACCAAAATACCTTAGTCTAAGTACGGTAATTGATCCCATGAAGCTGGTATTTTGGTGTTAACGGGATGGTTGGCCACGCACATAATTTTGACGGACTCAGCTCAGCAAAATAAATTATATTTACATGACGAAGCTTTTATCTCTTCCGCTCCGCCATTCACCAGCTTAGATGCCATTATCTATTGTTTGTGTTGAGCAAGTAATATACACATCTTAAAGTTTTACAATATTGAATGCAAATATTCTGAAGCAACAAACGCTGTAAGTGGTCCGTACACCAACTGCCTTCTTGATTAGCAAATTAGCTCCATTAAGCCCGAAAGATTTCATAGGATATACTCACTGCTTTCGCGTTGTGTACAGCAGCAGTTTTTCCTGAGTTACTTTCAGTTCCTCCTGTTGCTGTTGACATATCATCGGAAGCGAAAAATGTTTCTATTACCTTCCCAATAGCAAGTCTGATAGCCATAGTTATAGACGTGTTACGGTACTTGGAACGCACCAAGGCATCAGCAAAAGTTTGATGTAGTCTAAAGGACTTCCTTCATCTTCATTCGGATTGATATCAGATATTAAGTTTGTATTAATAAGGCAGCAGCTACCATTTGTTGAGTTATATCACATTCGATACAATCCAACCTGTATATCATGTCTGCTATCCTGGGGATGATGATGGAATCATAATCGAAAAACAACATTCAGCAGCATCCAAATGCGTTAATGAGCACTCTCGCTGATCGCTATCTATGTATATCGAATATCAATAGTGCAGTGCCGATACATCCATCTTAAAGCCCTACCACAGAGGAGTGGCGCCGCTATATCGAGGCATTCAGTTACGTCGATGTTTTCATCGGCAAATGTTCTCCCTTAGTGAACACCATGAGTTCGTTGACATTTTGTGGGACCTGTTAGAGCAAATTGCGATATGGCAAGCAATTTACTTTACATGTAGTGGCGTCTTGTCAACATTTTCGCAAGGACTTTAAACACAAGAATTGCTTGCACCGGAAATTTTCATGACTTTAATAAAGTTTTCAGAGTTTCGATGAAAGCGCTCTTTGTGTTTCTATTTGTTATAGGTATCAATATATACAACTTAGAACATCTTAGCGAATATAGTTAGTAGTAAGTACATGTGTTTCACTCTAGAATACCTTAGATCGTAGTGTTTTAATAGTTTATTATCAGAAATGAATCTGCAAAATTTGGATGGGATCAGCTCATGTGTGATGGCCTTTTTTTTAAAATTCTTTTCATAAAAAATTAAACCCTCACATTGCAATAAAATCTAATTTTATTTTAATTTAGAAATTACTGCTAAAGAAACTTAAATTTAGTTAACTCAAATCAATTCTGCTCACATTCTCGGTAAACGCTTATAAAAATTTTAATTCATTTTAAAAAATTTTTATTTTTTTTTCGTTTTCAAAGTTTTAAGCTTTTTTATTTTTTGATCTTTAACTTGATATAGTAGTGGGAAAATAGTTCGGGGTGCTTAATAGTCTACCATAGCCGATTGTATACGTTCTAATTTGTTTTCTTGTAAAGCTCACCAAAAGGAAAAAGATTAACTTCAATTTCAGTTTAGTCCCTTTAAACTTTCGTCCTTATTACCAGCGATGATGCAGAAGCAAAGTTGTTTAAAACATAAAATTAAAGTGAACTCTGATTAATAAAATTATACACATTGACGTCTTGCAACTGGCTTCTGCACGGGTCCCTCAGGTATCACCTGAAAGATACTGGTAACTCATTTACGAATTCTTTCAGATTCTACGAGCGGAGGAAATGTCCCAGCGTATCCTGTACGAATGCTCGCCTATCTACCAGATCAGACACCAAGTGTATGGGAAAAACTTTATAACGTCGAACACCGACCTTAAGAAAGGCACGGTATTCATAAGAATCTTAAAGCTAGACAGCGATCGACAGGTTGCAGAGCGGATTGCACGCCACATTAGAATATAATTGCCACAGTTCGGCAACTGTTCGCGCTGTTGTCGTTCGATGCCTAATTGTTTGTAAAAGTATAAAAGGTATAAAAGTGAAAAAATCTAATTAATTATATTGAAATTTTGTCGTGATATTCATTTTGGTTCTTGCGATCAGCACTTCGTGCTCTCGATAATAAATCTCTTTCGTGTTTTTTTTTTTCTTTTGGTGATTACAGGTTTTCTCTTATCCTGCTCTTTGTTTACCGTTGCTTCAATAGTGTGAAATTTACGTCTAATCTGAGAGAGAATTTTTGCAGTTTATTTGCAGTTTGTTTTTCCTTTCACTCTCTTGTTACAGTGTCGACGTAACGAGAAAGCTCGCTTAAATTTTTTGACAAAATTTGGATTTTGGATTTTTTTGCAATTTGTTCTATATTTTCTTCATAATCCACTTTTGTCGTGTTTGACTGGACATGGATTCGAACGATTCATTTCGTGTTAGCTCTGTGATCGTTTTTGCCATGCAAAGAGAGCCGGTATTATCGGCCGGGCTGACGCTGATCGCTCGAAAGGCTTACGTTGATCATGTTCTGATTGTAGCAAGCGGCACATTGATTTTTACAAACTCTTCACGGAGACGAAAAATGGTTTCTCGGAATTGAGTAAAAATCTCGGCTCCTTGTGGGCGAAGTTCGCGCTAATTAAGTCTAGGTTTGTTGAGTGTCGTTTTATTGAGCACTTATCTTCTTCTCCATCTAGCAACGTTATAGCTCGTAGCGTAGCGTGTGGTACATCACCTCTGATTCCTTCTAAATCTGATTCGTTGATACAAGTTAGCCGTCCCTCAATCTCTACAATGAACGTCAGCGTTTCCGATATTGCTGAGTCGGTCACTCACTGTACTCAGGCGTCATCGCCTAAAAATAATAAAGAGCAACATAAATCATCCCCTCTCCCTGGATGTTCGATTGTGAAAGCTGGTCACCAAAGTGGACATGCCGCACAAGCTGCTCGTGCAATGTTCTCCTCAATATTCTCCCCATGTCATAACTACCCTACTGTTCCTCGTAGTAATGAAATTTGCTTGACGGCGGTTCCTCTCAGAAAAGCAATATTTATGTCAAGACTGGCACCTGACACATCTGTAGATAACATAAAAATTATCTGGCGGCGAAAGTCTCATCTGCCAACTTAAAGAGTGTTAGCACTTTCAAATTGGCCCCGTCTCAACCTAAAGCAATTCATTAAATCCTCTCTGTTTTTGTATTTTTTTAAATTTGTTAAAGAAAAAAGAAAAATTCAGTTTACTAAATTCTCTCTGTTTGCTAATCCTAAGTGCTTTTTATATTTGTAAAAGAAAAAAGACAAATTTCCACACATCCCTCGCATGTTTCTTTTAATGGCTCTTATGAACTTCCCATATCTTATAAACAACTTCGTTTCAATTTCTAATCTGGTTATTTCTGAAGATGACGGGTTGAGCTC
>NW_023998597.1:0-6923 GCF_014805625.2 Glossina fuscipes | reverse complement strand
TTGCTAAAAAAAAAAACACTTATATTATTTATAGTTAAAAGGCAAAAAGGCGCAATTAAATTTTTAAATATTTGTTTTGAAGAAATAAGAAAAAAACAATAATAAAAAAACTTTGATTTATACTGTTTTGCCTTTTAACGAGGATAATAAATAGTATTTATGTATAACAAAAAAAAAAAAAAAAATTCTACGCAACAAAATGTTGAAAGTTTATGAAAAAAAAAGGAAAATTATTGTAATACCGAATTTTCTAATGTTTCGCCTCACACAAGCCTCTTGAATGACTTTAAAATGATAAAAAAAAAAAAACAAATCTCCGGCAAAAATGAGTTGTTTTTGATCTAACTTGGAATTCTATGCATTAATTTTCTTTTTTATCGCTCGTTATAGATAATGACTAAAAAAAAGCGGTCGTTTTTTTTCCTTTTTGCTTTGATTTTTTTAACGGTTTTTTCCCTTGAAATAATATTTTTCTTGTAATTGTAATCTTAGTATATTAAAGTAGTTTTTAAACAAGTTTTTTGCATCATCAAATTCTTTTTTACTAAATTAATTTCTCTAAAATTCATTTTTCTTAAATTAGTTTTTAGTATCACTTTCTATATGATATAACAATAATAATAAAAAAAAAATTAAAAAAAATTATCTTGTTTTTTACAAAGAAAGAAAACGAATTGAATTGTAGACTCAAGAAAAAAAAAGAAAATTTGTTTTTGTTTTTCTATAAAAATCATATAACGGAAAATCGTCTATTGCGCACTATTAACACTAACCGTATTTTTTTTTTTTTTAATAATTAATAAAATCGTATCGGTGAGGTGAGACATTAAAAGCACACAAAATCCAGCAAAACTTATATAGAAACATTTTTGTGTTTAAAGTATATATTTCTTTTGTATCCGATTTATATAAAAAAAAAAGAAGCTGAAATTGTTGTGTGGAAAATAAGGTAACATTCACGGTTTCTCTAACACCTTATGTAAAAACAATCTGTAAAATTGTACAGAAAAGAAATATTATGCAAAAAAAAAAAGAAAAGAAAGGCTATAGCAATGCTGAACGCAATTAGATCTTTGCAAGACAAATTCCTTTTATTCAATGATATGAAAAAAGATATTTTTTTTTTTTTTTTTTATATAGCAAAGAAAGATTATCTTTGCTGTGCTGCCTGCTTTATAATATACTTATTACTATGTTTATTAAGAATACAAAAAAGGAAGTAAAAAAAAAATAAAATAAAAAAAACAAAAAAAAAAAACTACACCTGAAACAAAAAATTTTATTGTTATTCTTTTCATCCTCTCTTCATATCTTCATTACTACACGGGCATAATCGTCTTATTTTCCTCATAACAATTTTTTTTTTTCTTTTACTCGATATCATACAATTGACAATATTTTTACCTTTAAATAATCTGCTTGTGGATATTGAAAGTTTACCTTTCCACGACTCATACGAAAATGTTAGTTTAACAATGGTCTTTGAACAATGAAAATGAAGGCCCTTTCTTTTTTTTTTTTTTTTTTGGAATTGGATGGCAGAAGGATGTATATGAGGAAGCGAAAAATGCTTCTAATAATGGAAGATCTCCTTCTGATAACCTTTTTGCTTGTGCAAGCGACCGCAAGACAATAATTTGTTTCGAATCCGTTTATATTTCTTGATGCACTTACTGTTTTTAAGAACGACAGTCTCTCTACGCATGCTCATCTGTTGTCTGCTGGTTGTTAAGAGCAGACCCCCGTGTATACAGTCCTTTTTCTTTGTTTGATCAGTTGCAGAGATCCGTTATTTTTCGAAAATATTTAATGCAATCATCATCTAAGGTGTTGAAGATCCAGGCCATATATGGCTTAAATCCTACAATGTACATATACTTAGCTTTGAATAAAGTTTACAAACCAATGCTCTGTGTGCGTATGTGCGTGTGTTCTTTGGGTTAGCAGTTCACTACCGTTTGCGAGCTCAAAATGTGAAAATATGTATGACGTTCCTGTGCGGCCGAGATTTTTTTCTCAATAGACGATTATATGGATGCGAATATGACTCTGCCTTGTTTTCTCAAGGACAAGTTTATTTTAGTCCTATAATGAATCAAGGTTTAATAGAACAGTTCTTTTAAATATTCTAGTATATTACTAGAATAATTGATATTTTTATTTCTTTATTATTTTTATATTTTTTTAATTCTTCAGAAGACTTTGTGAAAGGCTCTTATTAATTATTATCATTTTATTGACGTTTTCGTAGCCAAAGGACGAGAATTGTTGGCCCGCTTTCATTTATTATTCGTCTATATGTTTTCAATTAATTTGTTTTGCCAATGGGTTTTGTCAAGTTTGAACATATTTGAACAGTCGCACGGGCGAGCAACCGGGGAAAACCGGTGTTCCTCTTGAAATATATATAAATGTAATCGTTTCCAAATAAGTTGAATTAATGAGTGATGTGCTCGAGCTGTTGGAGGAGGCAACACAACAATTGATTAAAGTAGAACAACAAGTAAAAGATTGTCGTCTTTATAATCTGTTTGTCTTTTCCTTCAGCCTTAAACTAAAATGATTAAAATATGATTTCAATTTATTTATTATTTACTTGGCGCAAAATACATATATGTTTAAATTAATTTTGCAAAAAAAAAAAAAGAAAAAAAGAGTCCCACCTCCCCGAGACATTTTTTTTTTTTAAATATAACCGATCTTTTTACACTGAAAATTTTGACCGTAGTAGAGCTAAAATTGCTATCAAAAAAAAAAAAAAATCGTACTTTACTCATTTTACTTGTGTTTTTTCTTTGTAATTATAATTAACATAAAAAAAAACGCAATGAATGCAAAAATCGAAAAAAACAAAACTTAAAATTAAAAATCAATCAATCAATCGATCGTGTCTCTCGGGCCAAACGAATCAAACATAACGTATTTTATAATAATAAAAGATTATGGGTACGGCGGCGCCTACGATGGCTATGGCGGTAGCGGCTACAGTAGTGGAGGTGGCGGTGGTCGCGGCGCTGGTGGCCCTCGTGCTGGTCCCAAAGGAGGTAGTATGTTATAATCTAATATAACCTATCAAATAATTTCATCTATTGGTAATAACAATAATTTGTGTTCCATTTTCCTCCCCCTTATACATATTAATTTAAAAAAAAAACAAAAAAAATCGGTCAAAATTTAAAAAAAAAAAAATATATATATATATATACATACATTTATATATATATATATCCCCTTTATCCTTTTTAATTATAAAACGAGATTTATGTACATATATATTTCTTTTAATATTTATATAAACTAATAACTAATGCTTCTTTAAGACGAATTTTTTTAGTCGAATGTAAATTTTAGGCAAAAAAAAAAAAAACCAAATCGTACCTGAAATTATTATAAATTTTTTTTTTTTTTTTTAATTAATTCAATTATCTTTTTCTTTGTTGTTGAAGGCTCTGGCGGTTACCAATCTGGCAAACAAAGAGGGACGGGACGCCAACCTAGACATCAGCCTTACTAAAAGCAAAACGAAAAAAAGCAACATAAACAAACCTCACAAAATTAAATTTAATTTTTAATTAAAAGCCACATCAATTTTTAATTCTCCTCCCTACGTTTATACATATATACATATATGTACATATATATATACATATATACATGAAAAATACTTGTACATGCATATATATATATATGTAAATGTTCATACAGAATTGAGAAAGTGTTAATTTGTTTGAAAGGCGCTCCCCTCCCATGGTATATATGCTACGCGTTCGTACAACGATCACATGATTGAGAAATTTCAACTAATTTCTTGTGGTAAGTGAATTATGAAAAATGAAGAATAAAAAAAAAGAAAGAAAAAGAAGTTATACCCACCATCATCTGAACCTAAAATTCAAAGAAAGAAGAAGAAGAAGAAGAAAAAAAAAAAACTAAACCCCTACGTTAAAAGATAATAATTCTGTGAACAATAAACTATCGGCATAGAAAAACATTCAAATCGGAAATATATATTTAAATGAAGTCTGTGGTAGTAAAAGAAGGAAAAAAAAACTTATCGTATTTTAAATTTACTTCTTTTTTTATTCGGTCCGGGCAACAATTGCTTTGCTTTAGAGGTGCGGTGGGGATGGGTTATGTTTGTATATATATATATATATATATATATATTCTATTAAATTAATTTATACTTCTATTGTTTATTACAGCATTTCTTTTCTGCATATTTTTCATTAATCAGCTACGGAAACAAATAATAATAATAATAATAATTGTCCGGCATTCATATCGCCAGTTGACGACGATACAAGGAACAACAACAATATATAACATATATCATCATATCTTCTTTGTGTTACTCTTCACCAACAAATGTGTAAAGTTTTAATAGTGTTTTTTTTTTTAAACCACAACCATTCCAAACGAAAAGAGAAGAAAGAGAAAATACTATTTTCGAATTTATCATTGAAATTATCTACAAGCTTAATTAGTTGACTCTTGACTGATTTTGATTTAAATTGTTCTTTGCTGCTCCTTCTTTTTTCTCCCAATTCATTTTAATTTAAAATTTAGTTAACCGCGCGACTAAATTATTCATATTACTTACTACGTGTGCATATAATTAATAATAAATACAATTCATAATTCATTTTTGCAAAAAAACAAAAACAAAAATAAAACAAAATGATGAATCAATGTCCCATTATTTCTCTATATTGATTGAAACGAAGACGTACATGCATACTTATATATATATAAATAAAAGTTTATACTCCCTACTCAAAGCAGATGTAACCGCCCCCACCTTTAAATAAAACACAAAAAAAAAAAAAAAAACAAAAAATTGCTCTTCCTTAAAAAGAAATAAACTTCATCAACCAACTTTCTTATTACTGCAATGGATTGATGTCTAACCAACACCCATCATCAAGATGTCTCCCTTTAATTATTACTTTTTTGTCCATAAGTTTATTTTGTATTTTTCTCTTTATTTTTTGCTTAACATATTTTTTCCCCATTTACGTTTATTGCGCAATATTTAGAATACTACTTACAGTAATATTGTAGTTATACATTACAAAAAAAAAAAAAAAATAAAAGAAAATAAATGCTTTTTTTTACTTTTATCGTAATTATTAAGAACTATTGTAATAAAAAAAAAATAAATAAACAAAAGCCGAAAAATATTGGTTTAGAACAAAATTAACAATAAAAAAAGTCCACATTCACAGATGCAGATATGTATTTATACATCTATATATATAGATATATATATATATAAATATATATACAGATATACATACAGATACATTGTATATAAAATAAATTTGGAAAATATTTA
This sequence comes from Glossina fuscipes, assembly GCF_014805625.2. Lineage (NCBI taxonomy): Eukaryota > Metazoa > Arthropoda > Insecta > Diptera > Glossinidae > Glossina > Glossina fuscipes. The sequence continues at coordinate 1,585 of NW_023998597.1, read as the reverse complement.
ATAAGGAAATTAATTTGCCTGCCTTGAGGACATATTCAATATTCAATTATCTTTCAAGTATCGTTTTAATTTAATACTATCTTCTCTAAATTTCTTTTAACAATAAATCCATCAAAAATTTAATATAAATCTTTATGCATACAATAAAAGAGAAAATTAATAAAATAAAAACTAAAATTTCTACATAGAGAATGAAAATCCTCCTTAAAAATTGTAAATCTATATGGAGAAATAAAAAAAGGATTTAATAATATATCTACATATATAAGGAAGGAAAGAAAGGAGAAAACTATTTCTTTTAGTATAAAACGAAGTAAATGCGTATACATCTTCTACATGCTTTCTGATTTTTCTGCAATTGAAGAATAAAAACTGCAAAGCGTTAGAACGTCTCACTATTTGTTTTAAACAGTTATAAAGAAAAACAACAAGGAGCCTGTGGACGCGTAGATTGACTTCACGTAAGTTAAAATTAATTTTTAACGCATGATTTCCCGAAGAATTTCGGCTGATATTGGTAAGCAAACGAATGAAAGCCATGTCTGCCAAAATTTGCAAATTATTGTAAATCTTTTTCTATGGCTTATGGTCAAATCTGATCTTTTACGTAGCATTTTTTCGACGCCCGAACAAACAACTATACTTTATTGTTATTCTTTTCATTCTCTCTTCATATCTTCATTACTACACGGGCATAATCGTCTTATTTTCCTCATAACATTTTTTTAATTTTTCTTTTACTCAATTTCATACAATTGACAAAATATTTTTACCTATAAATAATATCTGCATGTGGATATTGAAAATTTGCCTTTCCACGGCTCATACGAAAATGTTAGTTTAAGAATGGTTTTGGAATGACAACGATGACATTTTTCTTTTTTTTTTTTAGTATCTGCAAGGCGGGCAGAGGGATGTATATGAGGAAGAGAAAGAGACCTCTAATGATGAAAGATCTTCTTCTGATAACCTTTTTGCTTATGCAAACGATAAGACAATAATTTGTTTCGAATCCGTTTATGTGAATATGTGAACATAACACGTTCAATTATTGAGTTAAGTGTCATATATGGATATAATATTAAAAATGCACATTCCTGCAGTGGAGTTAGTTTATAGTTTTAAATTATCTTTATAAAAACGCTGTTAATGTGTAGGTAAGGGTGTTATTATAAAACAAATTATCTCTTCCTGAATATGTCTTTCGTAGGCAAATCTATATTAAGTTTTCGCCCATTCCTTTCGCTTACATTTCTGGATTACCTAACTCAAGGCCATGTTTTGAAGTCAAAATAGTTTATGCGTTGTAGTAAATTCGTTATGTGAATCGTATATATAATTATTCAAAGCGTTAAAAACGAGAGTAAAGATTTTTTAAAAGAAGATTTTCTTATATAAAATGCTGATAAAGACACCAAGTTATTGCTTCCTTCTGCTAATTGATTAGGTTCTGCAACTATCTCAGTTGCATACATAATAGTAGCGTTTGAGGGAAAGAAAGAACAGGACGACAATCTAAATAAATATACTTACAAAGTAAGTGAGTGAATTCAGCACTTGATGTTATTCAGCAAAAAAAAAAAAA
>NW_023998596.1:323-6430 GCF_014805625.2 Glossina fuscipes | reverse complement strand
GCTGCCAACCTTGCCCATAAAAACAAACTCAAAACCGTCATTGTTACCGACAGTTTGTCTGTATTACAAGCTATTCGGAATCCTTCGACTTCGAGATGGAGCACCAGCAACAAAATAAGGAATATAATTACTACACCCGATGGAAAAATTAAAATGTTATGGGTACCAAGTCACATCGGTTTACTAGGAAATGAGCAGGCTGATCGAGCGGCAAAGTATGCTGCTTCTGCTCCTCTCATTATGGATGATGTCATGGAAAAGTTAGATCTTCAAAGATACAATGGAAGAAAAGTTAAGGAGAAAATTGCAAAAGAAAATTTACAATACCATCATCAACACTACTCTTCCATTAACCCTCAATTAACTCCACCTCTATATCCAACAAATGTTGAGAAAACCAAGATCCAAACATTTTCGAGAATTCGCCTTGGTCATACAATTGCAACTCACCAATGGATCTTGAGGAAGTCCTCCTCTCCAAAGCACATTCTCTGTGACTGCCTCAACTTTTGTTTGGCTAGAAGTATTGCATTTGGAACGATTAACCCTTTGGACATTCTACAATCAGCTTCAGAACAGAACATCAATATATTCTTTTATATATTACTTTTTTAATACCACTAAGCTCATTACCTTATATCCATTTATTTAAATTAGAGCCAATAGCCTGTGTTGATAGTGCTCAATATCTTTTTTTTAGTCTAGGAATTTACTTCATTAGTCTAAAATTATAATAATAATAAGAATAATAATATATTCTCAATATACTTCATAGCTTCGCAATATAGTTACCTCTGGAAGTCATAAAATTCTCTTCTCTTCTCTTTTTGAAATAAGTTAAAAAGAAAGTGAACAGCAACGGCAAATATAATATAAGAGTAAGGAGAAGAAAGACACCCAACTCAAGCAATTATCAGGGCACATCTAACGCTGCTGCTGACAGGTGAGCCCCAACAACACATGGCAATTGCTGCATCCTGCATCAGGTATTTTTAGCTAATAAGTAGTTTAAGTTCAAATGTGCGGCTAGGCGGCGCCCACTACTGCGGGAGCGGGAGTGCGATGAGGGGGTGCACGTGAGAGAGACTGTAGGGAGGCATGGGACGTATACCAACGGACAAAGTACGGACCTACGGACGATAGACCGGACCAGTGACAAGGTAGTGCGGTTCAACTCAGTTCTTTTTCTTTGTTCTTTAGTTCGATAGTTTAACCCTTTTTTTGTTTTTATATTTTTTGTTGTAACGCGGCACGGCGGGCAAGAGAAGAAAAAAAAGGAGTCTCACAGATCGCTCTACCGCGCGCACGCTACGTTACTTTAGGTGAAATTAAGGTTCTAACTCGTCTTAGGTTGAGATCGCGGAACCTTGCTTTTAAGCATAAGAATACAGGTACCTCCTTTTTTGCTCCGACGATGATCTTTGTGTTGGATTACGCCCCGTCACTCACCTTCGTCCGCATTTAAATAAGAAAACGTGCTCCGACGATGGTGCTCGTGATTGGTTTCTACTCTTGCACTCACCGTCGCTGCACTCTAAGTGTAGTACAGAAGAAGAGCGAGAAAAGGCGTTTTCACCCCAAAAGAGAGAGGGAGCAGTTACCGTATACTGTGGGGACATATCGGGTATTACTATAATCGTATCATATTACACGAATAAAACAGAGGCTTATCACAATAAAGAAAGTGTTTCAATTGGCGACGCATAAGGTGGACGACACTATTCGTAATATAAATTTCTTGTAACATGGACCCTAGCGATGTCTGAGCTAACTGGCACAATATCAAGTGTCAAAAAATTACAAGTTACAATTTTTAAATGTGTAACCACTCATGAGTCTATAAAGAATTATGATTTTCCACGAATTAAAAGAAGTCGGTGATAAGCGTTTAAAGTTAAACGTGGGATTTGCTTTATAGGAAAGTTGGTTGGATTTGCCACGGGCAAACTCTTGAAATTCGTCACTTAGTTGTTGAAAGCTGTGGTTACGAATTGCCTTTGGGAATACATTTGATGGACGAAAGTCTATCATCAACTTGAGCCCTTTTTGGACGAGAGCCAGCTTTTTCATTAAAAAAAAACGGCAGCGGTCAGATGTCCAAACTTGCATCCACTTGAGATTCATTTAACATCCTGTGTATATCAAACACATGTTGCTTATCTGGATTTCTCTTATTTATTAGAAGCAGAACTGACTTGCTGTTAACGGCTTAACAGAGCTCTGTTAACATTTTTGGTTTGTGTCTTTGCTAGTTGAATTTATATAACTTCACACCCTTCACACCCAACGGTTGATGCTTTCTGTCTTACGTGTTGTCGTCACTTTCGGTGTTTCTCAGAGCAGTTATCTTGGCCTGCTTTTATTTATTTTATACGTGAATAGACCTTCCTGAGTATTTTAATGATTGCAGACGATGTTAAACTTTCTCTCTCCTTTGACTCAATACATGGTATTAAGCTGCTTGAGTCTGATCTTCAGAACATGTGTTGAACTCAAAAAAATGGTGTAATGCACTGCCATCTTTTTGTCGTATTGACAATCACACCCTGGAAAATGTCTGCAATTATAAAGATTTAGGAGTGGTTTGAACTCAAAACTCAAGTTTCATATTCATATAGACGTTTCAGTTCGTAAAGGTTTAGGGATTTACAAAAAGATGGTGCAAAAAATTCATAGGTTCATACATTACGAAATTTATTTATTTATTTATTTATTTATTTATTTAAAAAATAAATGTTTATAAAATTCTTTAGTTATATCAACTCTCGAATATTCGTCGGTAGCTTGGCTTCCTGGTTATAGTTGTCATGTTAATCTCTTGGAGTCTGCTCACCGGAACTTCTTATTGTTTGCTTTGCTAGGTTTAAGATGAAACCCTACGCTACCTCTTACACCGCCTAATAACAAATTGAAACGCATTCACTTGCCTACCATTGAAAAAGAGGCGTGAAATGGTAGATGTAACCTTCGCCTGTAAGCTAATAAGAACTTATTAATATTCACCTCTTCCATGGGGTCTCAAGGCACTTTGTTCTCTTGCAGCTAGCACTATGTTGAACCAATTATGAGTTGTTCAATCCATTTCGGGTAAAATGTTCAACGATCATCATCACTTACTTGATCTGACCATTTCGTCCGTTAATAAAGTTGAAAGCATTATATTACATAACTAACTATTAAACATTTTCGAGTCTGTACCAATTAAGGTAAATTGAATCAAAATCTTCGTATTTAATTTTTTTTTCTAATTCGGTGCTATTATTAATGTATAAGTAAGCACCTATTCATTCAGCAATCTCCTGTACATTAATCTAGGGCTTAGTTGGAGGCCGGTCTATATTATTTGTTGATCTTATCTTCTTATTTACCTTTTTTTTCTGCATTTTAAGTTATTTGGCAGCTTACATTCGGCTGATGACCTGCAGCGGAATTTAATTGATAAAATATTAGTTTGGGGAAAAAGAAATCCATTATTTTTTCGGTAGATGGCTGCATTGATAGATTTCTCGTAAAGTATCGATCAAACATTTCCGATACTGTACATGTACATACTGTACATTTCGCAGTAAAAAAAATTCTTTTGCTGTTTTTTGTTTGGTGCATTCAGTTGTGAGTTACAGCGTGTTAAAAATGGAGTGAACAAAGAGAAAATTCAGTACATTTTACAGTTTTTCTTTGACAAAGGCGAAAATGCAAGCCAGGCGGCTAAAATTGTGAATGGTGTTTATGGTTCCGATACTGTAACAGCCAATTATGTGCAGTTTTGGTTTCGTAGATTCCGTTCAGGAATTTTTGATGTTAAAGATGCACCTCGCACAGGTAGGCCGGTCATCGAAAATGTCGATAAAATCGGAGAAATGATCGAAGTTGACCGGCATGTTAGCAGTCGTAACATCGCCCAGGAGCTAAAAATCGACCATAAAACAGTTTTAAACCATTTACACAATGCTGGATTCAAGAAGAAGCTCGATGTTTGGGTGCCACACCAATTAACAGAAAAAAACATGATGGATCGAATTTCCATCTGCGAAGCCTTGGCCAAACGGAATGAGATAGACCCATTTCTTAAACGGATGGTGACTGGAGATGAGAAATGGATCACATACGATAACCCTGTGCGAAAACGATCCAGGAAGGATTTGCGATGCATTTGGTAGGACTGGAAGGGGATTATTTATTATGAGTTGCTTCCATATGGCCAAACGCTAAATTCTGATCGCTACTGTCAACAACTGGACCGTTTGAAGATAGCGATTGACCAGAAACGGCCAGAATTGGCCAACAGGAGAGGTGTCGTGTTCCACCAGGACAAAACTAGCCCACACACATCTACAGTGACTCGCCAGAAACTTCGGGAGCTTGGTTGGGAAGTTCTAATGCATCCGCCATACAGTCCGGACTTGGCACCAAGCGATTATCATCTTTTTCTTGCATTGCAAAATTTCTTTAATGATAAAAAATTGGAATCTAGGGAGGATTGTGAAAATCGACTACTAGAGTTTTTTGCAAATAGAGACCAGAACTTCTATGAGAGAGGCATTTTGAAGTTATCTTTAAAATGGCAACAAATCATACAACAAAAGGGTTCATATTTGACCCAAATCGGACAATCCGAAGCATGTTAAATAAAGTCCTGAAGTTCAAATAAAAATAATGGATTTCTTTTTCCCCAAGCTAATATAATAAATAAAAATAAATAAAATTGGATCAATAGATCAATTGAATTGACTGACATTGGCCCATTTTTTACAGGGTAAACGTGTTCTTTAGATATCCGTGTAAAAAAAATCGTGTAAAAAATACATGCGACCTATGATGTATTTGGTGAGAAGGCCGCGTAAAAAAGCGATAGCGAACATAGAAGAAGAAATCAATGTGAATATGCAAAGGTTAGAAAACGGATTGTATTAGATAGACACTTTAAATTAACAAAGCTAAAACGAAGAAAAATGGTCGCATAAATAGGGAAAGCTAGTTGACAAATGTCAATATTCTAACGAAACGTGAACAACCTGTGGGCAAGCCATGCTTCGAGTTAATTTTATATTTTTAAAATTAAAGGCGATTGAATTTCTTTTGAAATTTCTTTCTTTACATACATAGCTTTCTTTTACATATTAAATTGATCCAATCCAATGATATGTCTGTATTGTGGACACTTTCCATACACTGGCATTGTCTGGCTATAGGTGTTATTTTGTTTGATGTTTCCTTTCCTTGTATTTTTGTAAAAGGTCTTAGCTTCTTACTACGTTCTTATACCAGCAGCTTAAGGCAGGCATGGCAATGGTCATGTTATAGTTTGGGTATGCATTGGAGTCAATGGAGTCGGAAAATTGGTGTTTACGGACGACGTTCTAAACAAGGAGGATTATGTGAGGATATTGAAGAAAAATTTGATAGAAAGTGCGGACAAACGTGGTATTTTGAAAACATTAAAATTCTACGACGATTACGACCTCAAGCGTAAGTTCCGCTACATTCAAGAATTGCTCTTATATAACTGTCCCAAAGAGCCCTACCCTTTTCCTAAATCGCAAGGCGTGCGAAACATATGAGATGAACTAGACCGCCGTGTGCGAAAACACTCAATCTCATTCGAAGAAGATTAGGGTAAGATGAAGAAGGGGATGAAAATCCTTTGAAATTCTTAAAAGAATATTAAAATCTACTTTACTGATAAAAAGATGGAGAGGAAGTGCCGGCTTGAACAACTTTTTTTAAAGAATCTATTCCAGAGAGCAACGTTCTACTTTCAAGACTACATACATTGCCAGAGATGACCGATGTTGCACGTGAAAGTAATGTCTTGTGAATATTCCATCCTACTACACTTCTATATAGAACATCAGAATTTCCAGCATTTCAGTGAAAATTAAAATGACGTATGCGCAGCCAAGACAATTAACAAACGTGTGTGGCTACTTTGCGTTCATTTTGGTAGAGTGACGAAAGCTCCCCCTCAGATAGTTAATTCTCTTGCGGGAGCAGATGCTAACGAAGCAAGTGGTCTAACAATCAAAAAACTAGGATGTCACTTCCGAATTAAAGGAGAACAGATCGTTTAGGGTCGAAACAGCCATTTTAGCTGCCGTAGATTTGTGGAC
>NW_023998596.1:0-313 GCF_014805625.2 Glossina fuscipes | reverse complement strand
TGGTCAGAAAATGACTCAGAGAATAACGTTGTGTTGATTTTTTTTAGCAGACTTAGCTTCTCTGGATCTATGAGAATTTGGCTTTAAATTTCACTTTAGAAACATCTTTTTTGAAAACACATCGAAAATTCAATATTCTGAAAGATTGACATACATGCTACGAATTTCTCCATCAAAACCAATAATTGGTTATTATTCTTCGAGAACCCCATATTCCCCTGATAGAAAATTTTATAGAAGTCATTGATTCTACTGATAGGGTCCCAATCAGCGTGATCCCTTCGTAGCAACAGTCATCACATCACTTGTCTTA
>NW_023998689.1:0-1005 GCF_014805625.2 Glossina fuscipes | reverse complement strand
CCCAGGAACTACTTTTTATCGAGATATATAAGTCTCGGGTATTGCACCGACATGGCACTCACTAGATTACTACCTTCTACGTACTTAAAAACCATTCAGAAATTTCCTAGGTAGCAACCAGCTAATGAGTGAAGAGTTCATCTTCCAGCCAACCCCTCCACCATCTCTCAGAAACTCGCCGGCGAGTTAGTAGCCCAAAACCTTAAACCCTTCTTAGTCGGCCGAAGCCGTTGCCCCGGGATTACCACTGGGAGGTGAGGGTTTCGACCATCTATGCTACCCATGAAAGGATAGTTTGTCTCCCCTCTTTTTAAAGACAGAATTTGTAGCAAGGGTTTATCGTGGGTTCCTATCTGAAAGGCTCAACCCCACGGTGGCCCAAGCCACTTTAAGCGTACTACGCCCCCTGGCGAGTTAGACAATCCCCACAGAGTAGGGATCCAAACAACAACAGAGTCTAGAACGGTTTATTGTGTATGGAACAATAAACCCCACTCTGGTCAGTGGTGAGGACTAGCTGCACTCGACTGTTCCAGTTTGGCTAGGAACTTGCCAACCACAGCCACCACGAGTACTCCCCGAAGGGCCGCACCCAAGCCGTCAGGACTCACAAATTGATCAATGCTTGCTTCCGCCATAAGGCTTCCACTGCGCTGTTGATCAATAACCACCATTACCCGCAGGCATCCGTGACATATGTTCAAAAGTAAAAATAGGCAATAGAGGACAAACCTTTCCCTTTTTAAAGACACAAGTTATACGAAGAATTGTACGCCTAGGCATTGCAAATGAAAGTGCACAATTTAGACGGTGCCGATTAATTGGTGCATGATACAGCCGATACTGTCAAAGTAAGATTGTGCCAATAAATGGTTGCTGTTTAGTTACCAAAGATTATTGCGATATGGCATTTGATTCGCATATGCCAATTACCTGTACTAGTTTGAGTTTATTTTTATGTCTGTCTCGCCTTCCGATTATATTTGTGTTAATGTGCTCTGTAAG
>NW_023998688.1:0-1073 GCF_014805625.2 Glossina fuscipes | reverse complement strand
TATTCTATCTTAATCTATTCTATTCTCTGTGTTAGTCTACTCCTATCCTATCTTAATCTATTCTTATCCTATATATTTCCAAATTAAATATTATGCGCAAATCAACATTATTTAGCAAGAGTTTAGGCTGATTAAAAATATCACCATGCAGCTTTCCGAACAATTCAACTTTGTTACTCTTATCAAACAGTTCGGTTAATTGTTTTTTACTATCATGAAATATTTCGCCGGTGTGGTAATCTGGATATCATCCAGAACATGATAAATGAGTTCGACCTGCATCAGTGCCATAATTGAGTAGAGTTTGTATGTATGATCTGTAGTGATAATTGTTGTCACTTTGCGAAACCAATACGTTATTTAAATATACAGATAATCTTCGAAACATGGAATGCAGAAGATTATTTACAACGCCACATTTATCTTCAGAAACATCAGAATTATCTTTATTCTTCAATTGAACAACCAACTTTCAATAAACGCTGCAAAGGTCTCGATATGTATCGCCATTACCAAGACAGAGAAATTCTATGGAGCTAGGATTGTCTAAGGATTGAATAGGATTATATGAGACTTCTTCTGTATTTAGAATGCTGCTTTGTATAGAATGTGGTGCAAATAAATCTAATTCACTTTTCATACATTCTATATGAGTGCTCATAGTTTCTAAGCAAATATGTCTTTTACTTTGTTACGTAGATTAAATTTTTTCGTGCGTTTCGAGGTAGATATCCTTTGTGACTGATGTCGTTTACTACTTTTGCCAGAAATTTTTTAAAATTTAGACGATATCTTGTTGATTGCTTTTCCTGTTAAATTACTTAAAGCCTTTTTGCCTTGCTCTGCCAAAATATTTCTAAGTGGCTTGCGAACGAAATCATTGAGAATAGATTTTCCCGTATCTATAGCTTGGTCGTTAATCGCATTCAAACCTGATAGAAACAACGGTTTTAAATTTCTAAAAAAAGACGCGAAGAATGATACCACGCCCATGTTGTACGACTCGTGGTGACACATATAATGATCCTATGAGACTTAATCCACTTCCGATTTGATTAGAGTAAAATGAAGTA
>NW_023998595.1:0-6129 GCF_014805625.2 Glossina fuscipes | reverse complement strand
TTTTCTTTCTTTCATTATATTGAGCATATTATTCGCTAAATCTAAAATTAATAAATTAATTTTAGATAATAAAATTATTTTTTAATCGTACACTTTCAATGTTTACTTAACACTCATTCATTTTGTCTAGTTTTTTGTTCGTATAAATTAAAATAGTACCTAGTTTATGAGAGGGTAAGAGAAACCACAATTGGCGCTTTTCAATATACATTAATCATATGTTCATAGCTTGAATTTCAAATTTCATTAAACTATCTCAAAAATTGTGGGCTCAAATGGACAGACGAACAGACTGGCTTAGGTCGATTCAGAAAATTATTCTAAAGATACTATTTTCTTTAAGATGTTAAGATGTGAATAATTTTTTTTGCGGTTTTTTCTGAGGTACCTATTTACTGCACAACAACATTTTCCAATTCTTAATGATCTGGTAAAGATTTAAGTCAGTTTTACATTCTAAATAAAATATTGAAGGCATAATCTAAACTTGGAGCAGACAAAGCAATTTGCCTAACAGTTGACTTGCTTGTCGTTCTTCTTATCAATCGATATGGTATTTCTTTGTAACCATAGTAAACTAGGTAAAAAAAAGGCCAAAGGAAACATAAAGCAATCATGGACAAATCGATTTCGTAATTTACGCCAGTCTTGAGTATATACATACTTTAACCTTTGTACTGTGCCTTACATTATTAAAACATTGAAACGTTTTACACGCGTATCGTAAAGAACATTTCATAACAATTCTAGTTTTGCTTAAATATCTAATCGACATTTTTCTACTATAAATTCCGAAATAGATGTATGCCTACTTGTAAATACAAAGTATTGCTTGTATTAATTTTAATTGTTTGACTTGCGACGAATCTGGAGTACACATCGACTAAGATAAAAAGTAAATGAGTGAGTTTCCTTTGAGAAGTTTCTTATTGGATTTTAAAGTGTTACCAATTTTGAAACTGGCGGCAACTTTACCCCAAGCTTGCTAGACATTTACAGAGTCCCCTTCTTTTAATTTAACCTGTGATGTTGAATTTGAAAACTTGCAACCGAAGGAACCCACTGGCAAGTCTAGACTCTCACGGTGATTAGTGAAATAGAGAAACTTGCATAAGTTATCTGATGACTAAATCTGCAGTACTGCAGCAAGAAATTTATTTAGAAACCCAATGTTAATGTTTTTACTAAAAGGTAGTTATAAAAAAAAAAAAATGTGATTAATAAGCAATGATTAATATGGGTAAAGAGAGGACGAGAAGGAAGCAACAAAACCATTTATTTGTTTACGTTTTTGTATCATTTGTAAAAACACAAAATAACATGATTTGGTATAGTTCGACTTTCAAAAACCTTCAAATTCCAAATGTAAAATACTTTGTAGAGGCCGGGTTCCGGGTGCATTGGAATTATATGAAAATAATAGGTGCTTGCATGTATTTTGATCAGCGACAGCTGTTGGTGAAAATGATAAAATAAAATATACATAACGATTAAATTCGACCTTTATCAACATAAAGTAATAGTTTTCCATTTAGTATTATTGAGTTATTCAATGCACGCCGACGCTAACCATTGAGCAATCAAAATTGATTTTTCGACTTGATTACTTTTGTTATATGATTTAAAGAAATCTTTTGCCGAAGTTTATCAAACATTTTTAGAAGGTTTTGGTCTTGTCTTTTTATCATATTCCAAATACCGATTTTAGCTTCAACGGTTAAAAAGCGGTTATTTTGATGTCGGCGATGCAGAACGGCCTGGAGGAGCAAAAAATTTCGAAGATAATGAATTGTAAGACTTCCTGAACGAAAACCCCAGCTCAAACTCTTAAATAACTTTCGAACAGTTTAGCAGTTGATGAATCAACTGGTTCTAGACGTTTAATGGGAAAAATCCAAAAGGAGAGAAAATGGCCACCATATGAATTGACTGGAAATGCCAGTTCAAACTGTTTTAACTTCGCGGTTCAATTGCTTGCCAGGCAAGAAAGTAATTTGCTTTGGCATATTGTGACTGGCGATGAAAAGTGGGTCTACTACGGCAATCTCAAGCGCAAAAGGTAATGGGTTAGTACGGCAGACCCACCCACCTCGACGCCGAGGTGGAATATTCATGGCCATAAATTTTTGCTGCGAATGTGGCGGGATCAGCAAGGTGTAGTGCATTACAAGCTGATAAAACCGAACGAAACTCTTACGATGTGCTGTTGCAAAAAAGACCAGCAAAGGCGGGTATCAGACACAAAGCCATTATCTTACATGACAACACCTGGCCACAGATTGCAAGAGTTGTTAAGGATATATACTGTTGCAGTGTAAATGGCAAGTTCTGCGGCACCCAGCGCGCTCACCAGACATAGCGACTTCTGATTGCCACATGTTCAGGTCGATGCGGCATGGTTTGAAATGCTGAAGAACTGCGAAAATGGGTCGATCATTGGATCTCTGCAAAACCAATATCGTGCTTTCCATACGCTATTGCCATGCTACCAGAAAGATGGAAAAGGTTTTAGAAAATGATGGAAAATATTTGGATTAATATATATTGTACTAAATTTCCAAGTGAAAAAATGATCAAAATACATGCAAGCACCCAATAGCTAATATGCTAAAATTTAACTTATTTAATATCTCAATTGCGTCAATTGCAGTCACTTAACTGTGATGAACGATCGTGCGACTGATGTTAATGCTTTGTGCACTTTGTTTTGGTTTTAAGATATTCATTCTTTTTCATGTTCTACTACGAATGCGAATAAGCTGCTGAGGGGTTTCAGTTGAAATTCCACTCCATTTCACTTCATTTCCATTGTAAGAAATGGCAGAAGGCATTTTATTCAAAACTTTAGCGATGAGCAATTGCTTACCTTCTCTATTTCCTGGGCAGAACATGAATTCCATTACGGAAACAGAACAACTGGTCGTTTGAGGCTGCTCATGAAAAGCTCGATTTTATTGCTCTTTCTCTTAAGAATGTTTGAATTGCTAGTAAATCATCGATTGAAGCTAATACTAAACGGAAAGAGTAATATCGGCCAAAAACAGTGGGAAGAGCATTAAATTCAGTGTTCGCAAAATTGGATAATTCCAATACAATGGCTGTGTTTTTCTGCGATTCAATTACATTAGTTCTTCTTGGTTGATTAGAGTCGTGGATAATCAGTTTCTTTTTCAATGTTAACAGTCCACCATAGATACCGCGAATCATTCACTATTCTTCATACATAAGGATTCAATTTCATCCTTCAAAAAAAGACCACTGCCAAGGAAAACTGCTTTTCTTCTTCCTTGGCACAGAATTGGACTTATTCAAAGCTCGAAGAAACTGCGTAGTGTATTCTTTGAGGAGGTAACTTGCACTGTCCCGCAAAACTTAAAGATAGTACTTTCTGACGGAGAAATCGGAAGAATTCATTTACGTTGCCAGCATTTATAAATTTTTTCAGTAAAATCGTGTTCCTTTTCTTGATAGCGCCTTGTGAGTTTTAGGTCCGTACTTTACTTCTCTAATTTCTTCTGAGTTCCTCCTAATCCAAGGAGAAAAAAAAGTAAGACAAGCGTAAGAATAGAAAATACTTCTTAAACAGTTATTCCGGTAGGTTTAAGGGATAATAGATACATTAGAACTTCTAGGAAAAATACGTGGAAAATAATTCATTTTTCCTTGCAGTTAGGTGGTCGCAAATACTCCATAAACTCCGTAGTCAATTCCTACCAACAACAACATATGAGTTTTGGGTTTAGTGGTGCGATAAATTTTCTTCTAAACGTGTTCAAAAAACAGTCGAAAGGTTTTAGGCTTAGTGGTAAGCCATTCTAATATCTAGTAACATGAACAGTAAAAGATCTTTTGACCGATGGGTTAGACGAATGTAATATTAATATGAAAAGAGTTCTAGTCGATCTAGAAAACTGTAGTTTTTCTAGTTCGGTTTATTTACCGTATTTGTAGAACTCGGGCAGTTTATTTGCCGCATTTCCGTTATCATGCATGTTCAGTGCTTTATAGTGCCATTTTTTCTCTTTCTTTGCTTCCCACATTATACCTAGAGAAAAAACAGCAGCCCGATAATTCTGGCAAATTAGAGGAGAAGTAAACAATCCATCTTCGAATTCTGGCAAATTAAAGGAGAAGTAAACAATCTATCTTCGAATTCTGGCAAATTAAAGAAGAAGTAAACAATCTATCTTCGAATTCGAATTGGCAAATTAAAAGAGAGAGAATTACTTCTTGTTGCAATGTATTTGAATTTCGAATTTTGTTACTTTAGAGCGAAAGTGAAAGAGTTTTCTAGCTAACGTAGTATGTTTTGTATTTAACCTTTTTAGTTTATTTCTGACCGCTCCGAATGTGTTTAAGGGATCTCCTATGGAGATTATCAAACTGCGGACTCTATCAAATCAATTGCGATTATATCACGGCTAGCTGTCAGGTGTGGGCCGTGGTTATGTTTCCCTCTATGCATTTTTTCCTGGAGACAGTATAGCTGGTTGGTTTCCCTGGAAATGCGGCCTGCAAGAAATCACCCAAAGTTGTATGGAACGACTTTATAGTTAAAATAGTGGGTGTCCAGGGCCTCAGGTTGGGCAAAAAATGATTGCTGCTAGTAAATGTGACGATCTTCCCATCGATTACGAATGTTAGAATGTAAATATTGAAAATAGTTACTCATACATTGACATGGAAAATCAAAAAAATTCTCCATAATCTATATCTCGGTATGCTTTTGTTTACATCGAAATCTTTAAGCAGAAAGTTTATTGTGCAGTTTCTGAATTGTAAATTATGAAATCTTATTGTACAGCCCACATCACTGAAATGTAGTGCCAATTATATCAAAAGTAATTTTTAAACACGAAATGTGACGCTATGTAGTTTATGTGGAATAAAATTGAAAATATCTGGGTGGCCATATGGACAGAAAAGGTTAGATTGTTACAGATAACGATTCTGAACGAAAAATTTCCCTATTTCAAGCCCTTCTAAGCGATAATCACTCGAACATTGAACACCTTTCACACTTATGTAATAAAATTCTTCATTTATTTGTATGTAAAAGCATCCGTTGGCCTATTGGAGTTTGAGAATTAACCTGGCATAGCTTAATTGAAATATTTGATTACAGGTTAACAATGTAAAATTGAACCATATAAGTCTATTTTTAGGAACTCCACACCATATACAGATTCACCTAAAGAGTAAATCTAAGTCTAATTTATAATATTTTTTTTTTAAATAATGACAGTTTTAGTCATTGGGTTCTAATAATTTATAAAGCGATTCAGATAAAATATGAATTTATAAAGTTATTTGTTGTTATTGTAATATATCTGATAAATAAAATACCTCACTTAAAACAAGAAAAAACAAACAAGAAGCAAACGAGGTTAATAAAGTGCGTTTGGAAACACTGTTTTCGGCATTTTTGTTAATTGTCTCCTTAATAATTAATTTAATTAATTTTCTGCAATTAGGTTTGTGAGGCTCGATTTTTCTTTCTAACGGAATTTTGTGCCATATTTCTTTCACTTCGCTGCTCTCACACTTCTCTCACACATTAACAGAATCAAAGCGTTGCAATTTATTGAAAGCAACTCTGTGCTCTCTTCATTCTTAACATGTGGTACTTTCTTTTGTAAACAATGTAAAGGAAAAAAATCGCTAGCGGTTTTAACGAAAAATCAAAGCCAATTTACAAGTGCACAAAGAAGTTGTTCGAACTGCATAATTGCGGAAAAAAAATTAAAAAAATAAATTAAAGAGTTTGAAAATTAGAAGAAGGAGTCTGTGAAACAATTATATAAAACTGAAATAGGAAAAAACTCAAAAAATTATAAAAATCTCTAGAAAAACATTTTTAAAATATTAACAAGTTAAATAAGCGCGAGTGTAAAGAATTTGAAAATAAATGTTTATAACTATAACAAAGGAAAAAATCAATTTCAAGTAATAGAAGAGCATCGTAGGAAATTGACGGTAAGCGCATTTATTTCATTTATTTACAATTTTATGTATTGATAAAATGACTGCTGCAGGTTGTGATGGAGTCAAGTATGACATGCTCACAGCACTGTCTGGAGGAAGCTTTAGCATGCTTTTGCATGCAATTAACAACTGCTGGTCCACCAA
>NW_023998594.1:0-10486 GCF_014805625.2 Glossina fuscipes | reverse complement strand
TTGCGTAATCTCTCTTGCATTTCGGAGTGTTTTGCCAATTCGTATAAGCAAAAGACATTGTTGCCGAGGTTGACTCAAATCCAGCTGTAAAAAATAAAGCCGCCTGAGCAACCAAGACATCGCCTTCAAATTTGAAACCGTCCTGGCTTGACTGTGTCTTGCTTTGATTTTTTAATTCTATCAGGATATCGATTAAATCGTGACGTTTTATTCCCGATTTCTCTCGCTCCTCCAATATAGGATTCATTGTAGACCGCAAAAATTCCGTTTGCTCCGTTGAAACAACTTTCAGACCCAAATACGGCATTAAATATGGCAAGAAAAAGACGACCCTAAAAGTTAAGGCACGTTTGGTACTAAAATGAAATATTTCACGACCGTTGCGACGAAATTCTCCATTTGGATATTTAAAAGAATTCGCTTGAATACCGAAAGCCACAGTTGCAATAACATCCGTGGTATATAATGCGCAAAGTTCCTTAAGCTCCAGTTCAAAACTATTGTTGTTATTTAAAGGAATTTTCAAGAGATATTCATTAAGATTAAGTCCCACTTCTTCAACCAGAGGGAACATTTGCTTCATTTTCCAGCTCGTAAAGAAAGGAGTCAGTTTAGAACGCACTTCCTTCCAAAAAGGATTTTTGAGAAAGAATAAATTCCGAGAGGCGAGAGGGTCGCCGTAATAATCCGTGTTTAAAAAACGATTAGAAAATTTTGGAAAATCCTTACTTAGAATTCGTTTTATTAGCTCAGGATCGCGCAGTAGCAAAGCAGGACGGTCAAAAATATATATGCCAACGAAAGGTTTGTCACCAGCTGCGGGATAGTTGTAAATCGTTTGCATCATATGAGCAGAAGCGCATTGCATGCGCAACAAAGGTCCTAGATTACCTACTATAGGAGTGGGTTTGACGTAGACGACACCGTGGCGCAACCAATACCGATAACGAAACGTTAGATGAACATATAAAAGCGCTACTAGTAGTAACAGCAAAGCTAAAGTTATTTCGAACCACATTCTTTCGAAACGAAAAATTTGTTACTAATACTTTATGCAAACTTTTAATGTTATATAAAGCTCTAGCAAATTTAAAATTTGACCCCAATAAATATTTTCAATTATTATATCTACTATTTGAAATATTTTTAAATAACAAACGCATTGTTCACAGATATTTTTACATCATGTTAAGTATTCAGCTCTCCATTACGCTGGCGCCATGGATTCTACTACTAGTTTCAACACTGATTTTTATTTTTGGCAAAATAGAAATTGGCCTTTCATCCATCCTCTACTGTCGTTCTTACTTACCCTTCTTAAATATATCATTTGAAGAATTGTTCTTGTCGCTACATAGACATCGTGCCCCTAGTCCATTAGCGTCTAGTAGGATAAAAGACTTAGGATTAATATTATTTCTTTCACTCTTTTATAACAATTAAAATGAGACATTAAAGACTTTAATGGTAAGAGTACGCGAAATTCGGCCTCAGCCAAACATAACTTTCTTACTTGTTGTTATCTATCTAGAGTTTTGGTTTGATTTAAAATTATCGTATCAAATTTCCGCGTCGAGTCATTATTTTGTAAAAGGTTTTAGTATAAAATGTCACGGCATTTACAATTAACTTAGAATTAATACACTTGCCTTGTCGCTTTCTACTCTCCAAGCCCAAAAGGCGATGTCCACCATACCTATCTCAGGACTAACGCATTTTTAGACAGATAATATATCTTCATTTGAGGGATGCATAAAATAGTTTTAAACATTCAGTCTTGTTTATGTTATGATTAATAAAAAAAATTTAATCGCTTGTGACTTTTTGTCAGCATAACGAGTTTTTCGTAAAGTAAATGTGGAAAATTGCAATATTCAATCTTCCATAATTAGTGAGTAATGAGCAAAATCCACAAAATTGCGTTTAGAAAAATGTAGTTGCGTTACGTATCACTGCGGGCTTTTGTTGTACCACATTTTGTCCCAGTTGCAATACAAAACTCAGGCGCAAAAACTTCCCATGTTTCCAATTACGGAAAAGAAACATGGCAGACGTATAACTCGGAAATGGCAATAAAATATTAATTGAAATAAGACGAAGGAACATAAGAAAAAAACGAAAGAAAATACCATAACCTAAACTGATGTCTAACTTTATTAAAACACAAAAAAAGAATTTCTCAACCTTTCCAACTTGGCACGACGAATCATCTGTCATCGATCCGCTAATTTGAAAAACAGGCGTTTGAAGCGAAGAAATAAATTCGACGAGTTGTCTGTTGTTCAGTTGCTGATCTACAGAAGAAGATGAAGAAGAAGAAACAGCTGTTTTATATTAACAAACTGAGTTTCAGCACTCGCTGAACATATGTCCTTATAATGTAAAGTCACAAAGATGACTGTTTGTGAACGTTTCTTTTTTTGGAGGGAAAATTTGCGAGCAAGTATTTAAGTGATGGGCTTTGCAGTGTGTTTCTCCGATGTTCATCTACTTGAAGTTGTAAACTTAATTATTATAAAACACAGCAAGTGAGAAAGGAATAATAATGGCGCAATCTTCAATAACATCATATTTTTCAACTCGTAAAAGAGCCGTAGCTGAGGATATTATTAACACAAAGACACGGGTATGTACTCATTTTACTATATGCATATTGGAAAATACCTTAATTGCATAAAACTGAAAAGTTTTGAAGATGTCGGCTTGCAGCATTCGCAACTGAGACGAAAAAATTAATTTTAGAAATTTTTCTTCCTTGAGGAAGAAGCAGAGGATAAAAGTATTATTAAAATTTCTTTGCATGATATTTAATAATTTTGTGGTTTGTTTTTGTCTTTGTCGCAGAATGTTGACAGTGAGCTGCAGAAATATTATGATGTGCCAAACCTTAAGCAGCAAACGGGAATGCGCACCCGTTCTGGACGTGTGATTAAACGCACTGGCTTTCAAGATACCATTGAAATAACGGAGTGTCATGTTTCTCCTCGCAAAATAAGCAAAGTTGAAGGAGTAAGCAAAGATCAGAAAAAGGTTCCGATATTCTCAAAAAAAGGTTGTTTGTCGCCAAGAACGACCGTGAGAACTGTTGCCAAGAGTAAACAGAAATTGAATGAAATAGCACTCTGCCCTGCCAACACCATATCGGCAACAGATTCAGCAACGAAAAATGATGCCTTTCCTAATGAAAAGTCTCTTAGGACACCTACCAAGCAGGTTATAAAAATTTGTGGGCCACCAAAACCAGTGGAATCGAAGTTGCTGGTTAAGAAGGAACTTAATTACGATGAGATTAACAAAAAAATATCGAAAAGCGTTAAATTGCAAGAGCTTAAGGCTTCGCTCAAAAGAATACAAGACATTGAAAAAACACGCAAGATTCAAGAAGAAAGGGGACGAGCAGTGCCTTCAAAAAAAATCTCAGTCGCGCAGTTAAAGGAATTTGACATCAGTCAATTGGAAGTGTTTAGTAGGTAAGGTGAATTCTTTTAACATGGTAAAGAATTGAATATTTTAACTTGCTACTATGCACAGATACCTCTACTGTTCGCTTGAAAAAAACTTCTCTCGAAGATACTTGCGCTTTCAAACCTTTTTTTATATTGCATTACCAATGAAATATTTTCCTTTAGAAAACCAAGTGTTAGGCAACAAGTATGCCATTTTTTAATTCCATTGCATTCTATAAGAAATATTAGCTATGAAGCGCATTTTCGATGAAAAGTAGTCTGAATTGTGTCAGATATGTGCCACGCTTATGACGAATATCTGAGAAGATATCTACAATTTTCGAGTCAAGAAAGTTCACAATACTTAACAATAATTTATTTCAGCCCCTCCAAAATGTTGAAGACACCTACTAATACGCCGCCATCGACACCCGGTAAAAATGAGCTTATGTCAACACGCCATACCGACGTTTCAAAAAGTCTTCTATTTAGTCCTTCTAAGGACGATTCACCTTCCAAGATGGTTGTAGTGCCGGCATATCAGCGTTTTCTGAATTTGACTAAAGTTGAGAAATATGACCAACTATACTTACCATTTAAATATCGTCATTTATTGGAGATTTTCAAAGGTTTGGACACAGTTTGCGCTATGTTTCATAATCGAAAGGAATGCATTACATTCAAGAAACTAAAACCAACGGTACAGCGAATGTTACGTAAAAATTTCAATGAAAAACATCTGGCTCAAATCAAAACTATTTCACCGGACGCTTACACATTCACCCAAACGAAAATGCGTAATTATGGATCTACATCTAAGGCTGATTACTTTCAGTTGGTCATAACACCGAAACTTAGAAATGTGGCTGAACCGCAAACATTGTGTAAAGTTGACGAAAATGATATATTGGTCGCGGCGGAAAATAGTGCCATGAATCCACAAATAATAACCCAACGCTTGCAACATTTTCACTTTGGACTATTACAACGAGTAAAAGACGAACATGATAAATTTTTGAAATCATTAAATCCACCGCTTTCCATACCCAAAGGAAAAGTTACACGTTGGCATCCAGATTTTGATTTAGAAAATTGTCCAGATATTGAATTAGCACATTTGCCGCAACCACCAAACGTGCAAAAGTATTCTTCGGCTAAAGATATTTTGTTGACAAGTCGTAATTTATTTCATAGCAACATTCGTGAAGGAAAGGTAGTGGAATTCGATGAGAATAAACTGAATCAAACCGAAGAAACAATAAATCTTACCAAACAGCAAGGTTTCAATGATAACAGCAACGCTGAGACAGGAATTGAGACAAAAGAAGAAAATAAAACAGCGGATCCTGTAAAAACTACTGATTTACTGAAAGGCATTCCCAAAGCGTTGTTGGATAAAATTCGGGCCAAGGAGGCAGCAAATGCAATAGAGGCGATGACTCGACGACCTTCGCAAACTCAGGAAGCTGCGCAGTATTCACGTCTACCCGAGCTGGCACGTTATTTGCGTAATGTTTTTGTCACTGAACGTAAAGGAGTTTTAACTCAGGAATTTATTATTAAGAAAGTTCAAAATAGTTTTCGAGCTTGTCTCAGTTCACAAGAGATACAGCATCATTTACAATTGATAGCCAAGGAAATGCCAACATGGTTAGCGTTTCATGACGTTCGTAAAACTATGTATTTGAAGATCAACAAGGAAATGGAATTGGCTGAAGTGATCGAACGTCTAGAGTCCGTGGCAAACGGCAAATGTAAAATTTAGTATAACATTGAAGAAGTACTGAATGATAACTTAATTTGACTTAAATGTTTTATGTTTTATTTTCATTTGTCTTCATTCTACCATAATGAGCATTAAATTTGCGCAAGCATTCTACTTGTTTCTTACTTTCTTACTTTGCTTGTCATCAATGATGAACAGAAATATATAAGGCGATATTCCAAATGCTATGTAGATAAAGATTATCAAGAGGGAAAACAGGCATATTTAGGTTTGGTGAAATTTCGATTTATTGCCAGAATAACACACAAACCGATAAAATATATCCCTTCGTTAACTTATATGAATTTTGGCGGGACCAAAGCTTAGTAAAGGAAAAGGAAAAGTTACGACAAGGTTGTATTCGTGGGCTTAACTCTCAGTGTAGCCGTAGTGAAGTTGGTAAAGAAATACCAATGGGCGATTGAACACACAGCCACTAGGATTCGCCTACTCTTCCCCTATCCATCGCCGTGTTACATTAATGGCCGACGACATCCTCTGAGTAATCGTTGATAAAAATGAAAGAACAGGATCGAGGAATCTCATGAGGAATAAATTTGAATACTTTTGATCAATTTTTGAATATCAATTTCGTAAGCTTCTTAACGATATCCTATAGAAGAAAGTACTGTAGAAGTCCCAGATTTCATTTCATTTTATATGCGTGCTAAGTACCACGTCTCTGTGGTTGTTTTCATTCGTCGTTATAATTCTCAGATATTTTTTCTTTTAAAATTAATTATATATATGAGCTTTTGCTCTTGTAGGAGCGTGTAGTTTGAAAGGAGAGCAAGTTAGCACTCCCCTAGACAAGGATGGAATCACATAAATGACTGGAAAAGGCACTAGACGAGTTCCAGTCGACAA
This sequence comes from Glossina fuscipes, assembly GCF_014805625.2. Taxonomy (NCBI): domain Eukaryota; kingdom Metazoa; phylum Arthropoda; class Insecta; order Diptera; family Glossinidae; genus Glossina; species Glossina fuscipes. The sequence goes on along the minus strand of NW_023998594.1, from coordinate 4,408 downwards.
TTTTTTACAAACAAGCTTCTATAAATGATTATTAAAAATGCTTGTTGACGGACAGAGGAAGATTGGTTAGTTAATTGGAAATCGGTGAAAACAATTTCAAACTACACCAGAAAAAAAAAAACAGGCGCTTCGGTCAGCAAAATAATATTGCACCTTAATAAATATTTCTGGTTTTTACATTCCTGACAACTATTAAACTTACGTGCCATTCGAACGTTTAACAAAGCAAGGACGTTCTAGAGAAATATTTCGACATTAGCGCAATTTTTTAATTAACAACTTAACGAACTAAAATAAGTCCCTAATAAAACACATTTGCAATTAGAAAAATACCAAATGCTGATGCACGCAATACTGTAGACGATAAGGGAACCAATATGAATTTTACAAAATGATATGCTTATTCTTCGTTGCTGCTATTAGTAGTCGTTGAGGAGTTAGTTTCATCATCATCCAGAAGTGGTGTATCTTTCTGTCCAGATTGTTCCTCCCCTTCATCATTAAAGATTTGCGTTAGCATTTCCACCAAATTTTTGGATTCTTCGAATAATTTCTGCGAAGTTACTATTTCATCTCGTAAACATTCAATGCGTTCTTGTAACTGTTGGTTTTCTTCTAAAGTAATATCTAATGCTTCCTGCCTTTTGATTGCCAATCTTTCCCAATAGTAATCGCTTAATTTATCCTCAGTGCTGGTGAGATCTTTTTCAGTGATTCTCTTTTTCGTCACTTCGTGATCATCTGCATTACATTGAGAACTGGTTCGAGTTTCAAGGCTTTTGCTGTCTGTTTCTTTACGTTTGAGTGCCAATGTATCACTATCGCTTTGGGAATCTATTGTCGACTTTAAACGATTTAATTTATCCAGAACGGGCCTGCCGGTAAGATGTTCGTTGTCGGTAGCCAAAACTTGTACGATCTGCAAAGTTCTACGTTGATTTTTGAGGTGTTCTTCGGTCTCTTCGGTCACTGATTTTTTTCGAGTAAGGACACTACTTGTTCGACAGTTGCTAGACATCTTAGAACGGAAACCAATAATATGGATATCACTTTTTCACGAATATTCTATAGCCTTTGGATTCTTTGAATTCTTTGATTTCTTTGATGTATTTTTATTGTGTGGTTTGCTGTTTCGTTTAATGTGAAGTTGGCTGTTAACTGCATATATCGTATATAAACAAAACATAATATACCGTACATACGATAAAGTAACTTTTAGCTATTGTAGGTAGCATTACCCTCAATAAAACTATCACTTTTTCACTGATTTTCCACACAAAACTTATTAACACTGCATTAAATGATTGCGTTCGTTTTTCTTTTTTGGTAATGTTTTGTAGATAAAGCATAAGAAAGAATGCTGGGAACAAACAAATCACACAAATGGATGTTAACTAATCTCGGTTTTGGTCTTTCAAATACAAAATTACATGAATTCGTAGGTAATAACACTCATAAACACAATTTCTTATGCAACAAGTAAAAGCACCAAAATCGTTCAAGGCTGATTCTTAGATACGCCACTTCGCTTAATGCATTCATACACCTGTTTGCACTATAACACGCCAAAAATTACATAGTGCTAACTTTTATGCTACGTTGCTACTAAGGAGCCATTTCCATTATAAAATATTTAAAACATGCTTTTTGGCATATAAAATTCAATATATCACACCAGTCCGTATGTGCGGTCATGTATAAAAAATAGATCAGGGTGGTTCAAATCCCGGTAACGTTCATTTTGATGTCACATTATTATTGTGAAAAATTTCCATGAAAAAATGTTCTACAGGAAGAATTAATCGAAATTCTGAAAATTACAATATTTTTCAATTTTATGGGGAATAATGCAAAATGTGGTCCAATCAAAACTAATTACGATCTGGAGGTTGAACACAAAAGAAGGACAGACACGCTTAGATTAATTCAGAAAGTCATTCTGAATAAAAGTTCTCATTCTGATTGGAGTCTGATGGTATTTAAAAAATTAATTCAAAAAATTAATAAATGGTTACAGTAAAATGTTTTAAAGCAGAACATCTGCAATTATATTAAACATATTTAAAAAGTAGATCGTAATTTATACCCACAGAGAATGTGAAGTGAGTGTCAGCAGACATTTCCGGAACCTACAGCCCCGATATCTATTCTCTTGCCTTAACTTTTCCAATTTTTATGAGGATTTTCAAAAATTGATAAATCATATGGTTGTATACAACAAATAAAACGAAGATGTCTTGTCAACTTTCAATTAAATTCCTAATAAAACGGGGTATCGTGTGGTTAACGTTGACCCAACGGATATCTAAATAATAGTCGATTAGGAGAAATGAATTTGACGCGTGCACAGTACTGAATACCTTGCCTTCCCTTTGTTCTAGATTCGAATATTGTTCCAGGTATGTTTTTTACACGATTTCATTCACTAATGACTCTTCTTGAGACAAATGTATATTTCTACAAACTATGTTTTTTTTAAGAAACTGAAATAGCCGGCTTCATTTAATTTAGTGAAGTAATTTTATCTCTTTATTTATTTGTTTACTTACAGGTGACACTCAACCAAAATAAATTAGCAGTCGAATTCTATTGACTCTTAGAACTAAGTCATATTAAAAACTATTATATTATTATTATTATTATAAATTTAGACTAACGAAATAAATTCTTATACTAAAAAAAGAAGACATTGAGCACTAGCAACGCAGACTTTCGGCTCTAATATAAATAAATATACATTAGATAATGAGCTTAGTAGTATTAATTAAGTAATATAGAATTGATGTTCCAAATGCAATACTTGTAGCCAAGGAAAAGGCAGTCGCAGAGGATGTGCTTTATAGTGAGTGTTTGTCCACAACTGCAGATTGGGTGGGAAGACTTCTTCAAGATCCATTGGTGAGTTGCAATTGTATGACCAAGTCGAATTCTCGAAAATGTTTGGATCTTGGTTTTCTTGGTTTTGGATATAAAGGGGGAGTTAATTGAAGGTTGATGGAAGAGTAGTGTTGATGATGGTATCGTAAATTTCCTTCTGCAATTTTCTCTTTAATTTTTCTTCCAATATATCTTTGAAGATGCAACTTTTCCATGACATCATCCATAAATATTTTATTTATTTATTTATTTTAATTCTACTTAAACTAGAAAGTCAACTAAACAAATAACAGTCGAGTTCAATCGGCTCATAATGCAAAACTTATATTAATTAATGATAAAATTTAGTATAAGTATAATAAAACAAATAAGAAAAAAAAAAGAAAAAAAAGCATGTACACTATCAGCATAGAGCCACACTTACAACCGGTGCAGGACCATATTGTAAATGAACGCCTAAGCCATCGCAAACATAAATAAGCCTGGCAATCGAAAATAATTAACAATAATTCATTTTCGAATAGTAACGACTTTTTAAGGTTAAAAGCTGGTTTAAGTACAACATAGGTAATTTGCGCTTATGAAGCAATGTTGCTTTAATGGACTTTAAAGAGTCCCATAACGAGAATAAGTGATAGACGTTATTTAGGTTCTTGCAAACAACTCTGAGCGGATTAAACAACTCATAATTATATTTAAACTGACTAAGCTTAACCAAGATAAAGTGCCTAGAGAAGCGGTTAGGGACATTGAAGCTTATTTCACCAAGTAATAAAGGCGAGTCAATAGCACCGTTTATTACTTTGATTACAAAGGAAACGCCAAGAACAAATCTACGTTTCTCAAGAGACGGTAAGGACAGCAGAAGCAACCTATTTTCATACGGAGGAAGAGAAGCAATTGGATCCCAAACCAAATTTCTAAGGGCAAACGCAAGAATTGCTTTTGAACAGATTCAATTGAATCTACGTAGCACCTATATGAAGGAGACCACACAACAGAGGCATACTCAAGTATAGGTCTAACCAAACACATGTACAGCCTTTTCGTAATGTAGGGATCATCAAGCTCTTTGGACCACCTTTTTATAAAACCAAGCGCGGACTTAGCTTTGCTTATCGAGAGCTCAATATGCAAGTTAAAATGTAACCTATGGTTAAATAGAACACCTAAATCTTTGATCGAATCGACATCCTCCAACTTATGCAAATACTGAGTAATGAATGACTTTCTTCTTGAGAAAGAAAGCTTCTTACATTTACTCAGATTTAGTTTCAGAAGATTCAAAGAGCACCATGCAATAAAATTATCCAAATCACCTTGAAGCTGATGTGATTGCGATTCAACAGAGAAGAAAGAAAACAGTTTCACATCATCAGCATACATTAAGATCTGGCTGGAATTAACCACCGATGGGAGATCGTTAATGTATAAACTAAATAAAATGGGACCTAAGTGACTTCCTTGAGGTACACCACCACCAGGTACACTGTAAATTTTATATTTAACATTATTTGTATCGCTACGGCTT
>NW_023998593.1:0-11739 GCF_014805625.2 Glossina fuscipes | reverse complement strand
AATTACATCATGGCGAAAATAATAATATTTTTGTAGTGTTTGCAGTGTGCGCTTTTGTTTGGCTTTGTGTTTGTTTCTTAACACTTGCTGCCCTGCAAACATATCAGTGCTATCTCGAGCTTATATGTAAACAGCGGACACATGCGATAACTATTAAACCGTAAAGGTCTAATGTGTATGTTTGTTTGCCCGTGTACACGATACGAGTAATTTGCAATCTATGTAGCATTACCGGCGTAATTATTGTAATTGTTTTATAGAAAATTGTTGCAGTTGTTTACTCTAAAATGATACAATTCGGTCCAATCATTAGGTGTATTCCCAGAGGCTGCAGACATATAATCGCAAGTTTGTCTAACTGTTGATGTTGTTGGTGTTGGTGGTAGCGGTCATCTTCTTACGACCATTTTGCCGGTCGGCAATTAACATAACATAACACCTGTTTTACATATCTTCTGAAAATTTCTAGTTACCCATATCACTTCAAGGTAGGCAAAGAGTTTACTTACAGCAAGAAAGCCTTTTTTATCTCTTTGAGAACAGCAACAACAACGCAACACTTAATGTTGCTTTAGGAAAGCTTATGTTCTCTAAATTCGTTTGAAGTTTTCCTACTTTTACGAGAGTGATGAATGCTTATTAAATGAGTCCATGGGCAGACATAATCCTGCTTTTACCATATCTTGTACGATCCAGATGACACTTTATGTAACAGAACTGCAAAGCTGATCTTTTGGAATGAACGCGAGGTCAAAGATTGAGGTTAAGAGTCAATTATTGAGCACTCTTCGTGTATACACTCTATTGACATTTTTGCGAACAAGTAACAATAAGTACCACTACCACATTCAGAGTAAGTCAGGTAGAAAATAAGCCCGACGCGATTGCAATTTTGATTACTTCCGCTATATTCAACTGCACTTTATATATGACGTCATCTAAATTACATTTTTCAGCTCAGAAGACATCCACGTGTTCAGCATAGTTTCTAAACAACATTCATTTGTCTTTTTCATATACACTTGATTTTCAATACGCTGTTCTGACACACTTTCCTTAGCCCGTGTGCTTTGCTGTTGTTGGTGTATCTTTTTTCTTATTTAAACATTAATTCTTAAGTGAATTTGTTCACATTCGTGTTAATTAAGAATTTAATTTACGGGCCTTGAACTTACTGAACACTACTAACTGCTGCTGCCGCTACTGCTGGCATCAAAGTGTTGGTATGCAATTCAAACGACTCGCCGACCCACCATCATTCTTTATGTTAATGCCTGCGTTAACATGGCATCCGACTTGCCCACTTTCAGTTGTTAAGAATTGAAGATCAAACACCTGTATCGTTAATCATTACGCAAAAGAAGTGAGATGCAAGGAGCGAACATGAAAATATTCGTAGACAAAAAGTCTCTTCTCCTTTCTAATGCGTTTTTTTCTTTCGCTGCAGGCATTCAAAGAAAATGAGCAAACAACACTCATGGTGTGTGACAGGTTTACTTATTAAGTGAAAAGCTACGAATGTATGAACGAATGTCTGGAATAATGGATGCGTGTAATTAAATTTCTAGATACTTGGAAATATTTTGATTAAAATTCTGTGCAGTTTTATCTTTGGATTCTTTTGCGAACGTGTGTCAGAAAGTTTGACCTTTTCTTTTGATTGCATTGCGTTTTCACTTTTTGACTCTAATACTTACAAGGCCGGTTGCTGTATTTTAAAAAAAATCCTCCCAAGTGTGTGCGTATGTAAAAAATTTAAAAATTCACAAATTAAAAAAAAAGTTGTCTGCAATAAAACAGATTCTCGCACTCTAAATAACGTCAAGAATCAAGAATCTTTACAACAAAGGTCATCATCAAAAGAGACTGCTACTAACAGTTTTTGCTTGCGTTAGCTGGCAAGCTTTGAACGGAAGAATGGGGATCTATTCTCGGTACCCATAACCATGGTCAATAACATTCCACTTACTTTACTGATATGAAAGCTAATGCTAGAAAAAAGCGTAGCTCTTATGATTCCAGGCGAAATTAATTGCTATCAAAGTTCTTAGTGAGTCTGTTATTAAATCTTCTAAGCACTACGAACCTTTTGATGAAATTTTCAAAAGTTATTGATTACGAAAAAAGAGGAACTTCGAAATACTGTCAACGAAATGTTTTTCTCATCAATTGCTTCACACAAGAGACTGACTATACTTCAAGTGACTAATAGTACACCGAAATATCAAGTAAACTTCACAAAAATATTTCTATTTACTGCAGTAGTAGCTACTGGTTTGTTTTCAAACAAAAGCGACAGACGATTGTATGGACTCCAAGCCGTACTTTCAATACCCAACATGACAAATTAGTTTGAATCAATTTGCATAAGGGCGATATTCGTCAAGAATTAATCTGTTATCACTGAGTTGAATACGAGGGTTGGGCTTTCGTTGATCTTCACTTAGTTATCGCGTAGTTTAACCTATGATGTTCCAACTTAACTTAAGCCTCTAGCCTATATGCGAGACACATGGACAGATAGACAGATAAAACTACGGAATGTGGAGTTTCCTGAATATTTTAATCATCCAAGACAAACAAACGAAGGCCTACTTTTACCTTTCTAACGCCGTATAGATGTGACAAGATTAGTATATCGTAAGTGTGTTAGGTAAATAGCTCTTTAAATTCGTTGTTTTATAATCCGTCCAGTCGTTATATTATATTATCCGCAACACCTTTCATAATTAAAAATGATTCCCATTAATTGTTTAAAAGACAACAGAAAGAAAAAACCTAAAAGCAACATAAATTCACATTTAAGCCAAGTGATAATAATTAATGAGCCCATTTATGATGATACAAGCCAGCAAATGTACCGAACACAGTGTACGCTGTTTAATGCTTTTAACCCCATTTGACTTTCTTTTAAATGCAATTTAACCGTATGACTAGCGTAAGTAAATGTCGTTGCAATCAAGACGGAGAAAAAAAACCGGCAGAAGCAACAATCATTTCAAAGAAAGATTTGGTGTATGTGTTCATTTTATTCCTATGCACGGTGTGCTGTCATAAACGTATTGTAATTCTTTTTGTTTGTGTAGGTGTAAGTACAAAGCCATCCAAAGGATGAAAATGAAAGAAAAACAGAAAATTATTAAATGTTTGCTGATTAGGTTGGTGATGATATCGCTTGATTTTCATGTTTGTTCGTTGGCTTAATGTCTAGTTGACTATTTAGAAAGGTATGTACGACGTAGTCATAACACAAACACAATGCCATAATATTTTTATATAAATGTTAATGTTTCTTAATAATGTTTTATTAGCATTTTAATGTAAATGAGCGCGAAACGCTAAAGAAATACTGTGAAGTATAAAAAGAAAAGACTTGCCTGCGAAATTTCTTAATGGTTGAGCAAACACTTGAATGTATTTTTGATAATAGTTAGTACTTGCCTTTCACCAAAATCTGAATATTATGAAGCCGTCAACACAACGCCAAGTGAACAATACACGTTCTTATCCTACATTGCAATGAATCGAAGAGGAAATGCTTTGCCTTGGGTGGTGTTTATAGATCGGTTGGCAGACAATCATTCAAATGTTTGTGGAAAAAATTGTAATTGTACCACAATTTAGATAACAATGTATATGTGCAGCCTGTCTTTTCGGTATAGATATAGAGAACACTTCTCGACAAATTTCATAGGTGCAAAAAGTAAGCACACGGCAGTGGGACAGGTTCCAGGCCATTAAATCCTTATAGTAACTTTTCAAAATAAGGCGTTTTATAGGAAATGGTGCGACATGAACCGTTTTCGATACCGTTCATCCTTGGGCCAAAGCACGTCAATGTGCAAAAGTTTATCAAAAGATCTGAAAAATTGCGACCTGTACATTGAACGCAAAAATTCAAAGCGGACCGACGGAGTGACAAACAGATGGCTTCCGAAAGTGACTATGAATTGTTGCATCAGTGGATTCAAGATCGATCGGTGTAATGAAAGGTGAGTGTTGCATACATCCACATAAAGTTAATCTATGCTTTTACGACAAGTGGTGTAGCATGTGAAATTCATTAAAATATAATTCAGGTTCTATTAGGTAATTAGGTAATAGGTCCTTTTAGATAATCTCCGAACTCGGAGCCTTGTCGAATATCCCGCTACATAGAAACGAGGTTCAATTTTTAATATTTGATGCAAAGAAAAAAAACTCTGATTAAGCGATATCACATAGGGTATTTAATATGTACTTGCTCCATTGAATTTGTTCGGTCAAATTTCTTTCACAATTCGATCATTATCTCACACTATGCGGAGACTACGCTTTCTCCGAATTTAGCGTTAAATTTAGACTGGCGCACTGTTGATTAATTGCTCTTTCTCTTCGACATGGAACGAGGCATATTTGGTGATATGCGACCTCAATGGTGTGAGCAACATTCAGAGGCAATTTGTCAGAATAATTTTCATTTTATTAATGCATTTCATATATATTAATATATTTTAAATATCTCTATGAGCGTAGTGTGTAATCTATCATGTGACTGGAAATTATGGCTTTCCTTGCGAAACAAATGAAAGAATTTCTAAAATCCATCACAATGCATACAAAGATATGTATGTAATGCATCGTAATAAAATATTAATGTATTCATTAATATAAATGCATGTATATAATTAATTCACATTCATAAAAACAACTATAATATAAACCATTCGTTTTTTTTAACTTATGTACAGTGGATTATTCCCAGTAACAAAAACAAAAAAATCAAAAAAAAAAAAAAATTACTTCCTTTTAAAAAATGCTTTTCTTCTTTATCATTTTAAATGTATCTGTTTGTTGTTGTTATGCCGTCATTTATTGCTGGTCTTTATTTTGCTTTCAATATTCGTCAACTTTATGAGAGCAAATAAAAATACGGATAACATATATATCGGATATAGCGACACAAATATAAAAATACAAAATATATTATTGTAAAAATGTCATTGTTTATCGTTTTCGAATGCGCTACAATTTCCGTTGATGTTTAGTACGAAAAAAAAATACAACAAAATAATTATAATAGAGTTTCATGTGTATACATACACTAAAGTAATGCACGATGCGACATATTAGATATTTACAAAAAACAGTAAAAAAAGGAATGCAGGAGGCGATCAATAAATATAAAGTTCGCTTACGAAAAAAAAAAGAACCAACTTGTACTTTGAGTTGCAAAGCGTTGTAAATCGCTTTTGATAGCAAAAAGCAAAGAAACCAGTAAAACACACTCAAGATTTTCATAAATGGCATTTGAACTTGATTAACTTGATTTCGAATCGATCAACCGCCGCATTTATGTCAGATGACGGTTTCTTACGAAAACTCGAAGTCGTATATATGTGTTATAGACTTTTTTGGGCAATTTTCCAAAAAGGCACGTTTAAACATATTGTGTAGTGACCGAAATTGTTCACTTTTAAAACCGCAAAATGCACGAAGACTTGGGCCGGTTTATGTATGTTCATGACGTTGGTAATTGCCTTGGTATCGAATAAAACCATGGACAACACATTAAGCTGAGTGTTACCAAGACGTAGCAACTAATCCTACTATACTATACTATACTACACCAGCCTACCGTTATTCATATAATGATTTCTCAAAGTAAAGCTTTATATAGAAAGTGATCGAAAAAGCGAACCGATATTTCATCAAAATATTTTAAAAATTACGGTCTGTAGGTTGAACACAAGAAAAGCAAAAAACAAGACGCATAGACGGACATACAAGCGTAGGTCGATTCAGAAGGTGATCCTGAACCGTCCCGTACAGTTAAAACATGGGTCTATCTCAAGTTCTTCTCGGTGCTGTTTATGTCCGGATAAACTTAATCCACTCTTGTACTACAAGTATTCTAGTGGAATTTCATATTAAAAAGTTGCATTTATATAATTATTGTTTACCCTATAATCAATTCATTTTAATTTAATATCACGGATTGGCCACAACGTCTAGTTTCTATGTGTACCGTAACGAGATACATTTGTGTCAGTTGGAGAGAAATTTTATTTTACGTTTTTAAAACACTGTAAGTAAACCTAAACAAAATGTATTTGAACTGACGGTAGATAATTACCAAAAAAATCGTAGGCTGTGGAAGACATTTTTCCAGGATATTTTGGTAGTGAACGGGTTAATATTGGTTTATTTTAAGTTTGCATTTGTGTACGGTTAGCTCGAAAGATAAAAGCCAAAGTTAGAATCCAAAATAACTAAGAGGATGAGAATTTGAAATTACAAAGTGCTTTCCGGCTGAAGTGTAATGTTCTCACGCTTTTCGAGTAGAGCTTAAAATTTTTTTTCTTGAAGGTATTAAAAGTCTTACTTTGCAAAATTGCATTTTAGATGAGTTGCCAACATTTTTTTCTGCTGACTGTAAGTTGGACTATTCAGTGAGCGTGCAAACTTTTTTAGGGAAGCTATCTTAATTTTTCCCAAATGTAGGATCTGGCTTTATCGTGGTGGAATATGCCTCCCGTGTCGGTTAACTTTGGATGCTTCATGTCAATTTCACGCTTTAATCACTTTATTTTTATACCACGGGGCCGATCATCTGGTCAGATTTATGGAGCTTATGTCATTTACGATTCTCTTTAAATCTTGCCAAAAGGAAAACATTAGATCACAGTGTATTAATCTGATTTTGGCTACGAATTACTTTAGTGTGTCATTCGTCTTTAATGCATCGTTCTAAAAATTATTCGAATCGATTCCATTTTCCCAGTGAATCGTGAACTTTTTTTATTAAAAAAAAAAAACTGGTTCCTTTTTAAAATATATCTACTTTTGATTGAGTTAGTAAAGGCCGGAAATGTTTCTCTTTTTTTTTACTGGTCAGTCAATTGTCAACATTCACTTGCGCTATGGCATTGCTTGATTTTGGGTTTGTTGCTGCAAAATTTCTCCAATCTAAGATAGTGTTTTAAGAAATGCGCTAAGAGGCTTTTCCTTTCCTATTGTATGAATTATTATCATTATTATTATATAATATATTATATAATTTATTATGTAATTTTAGACTAACAAAATAAATTCTTAGACTAAAAGAAGAAGACATTGACCAGTAGCAGCACAGGCTTTCGGCTCTAATTTATAGATGTACATTAGATATTAAGCCTGTTAGTTTTAATAAAGTAATATATGAAGTATTGTATGATTTAAAAAAGAAGAGTTAGTTATAAGAAAATAAATTCATTATCAAAATCTATCTTAGTTCTTAGCATAAACACATCAATTGTAAGCCCTGAGAATATATTCATCGAAAAAAAATTACAATATATATGTAAGAGAAGATGTAAATACCAAATACAGTAAATGCTGAAAGTCATTGACAACTTCTCGATTAGTTAAGCCCGCATCTGTAATGAAAACATTGGAGAGATTAATATTAATGTTTATTTCATAGAAACCAATCAAAGATGATAATACATTTTCCCTATAAACCTATTATCGTTGTTCTTATATTCAATGGACAACATTTTTTTATTTTATTTGTTCTTTTTACAATATAAATCGTTTGCTTCACAGAATAACCCGCGTATAGCATTTATTTAAAGCTGCCTTACAAAATTATGGGTACAGAGAGAAGGGCGTCGACTCATTAATTTTCAAATTTCTTTATATATTACAAAAATTGTGTGGTCTCCCACAAATGGCGTAAAATTGTAATAAAAACTTATGTTTATCAGAACAATATCAACAAACAATTCTTGTGTGGGCAAAAATGTAATATAAACCCATCTAAAAATAGCTATGATCATATATTAGCAAAACAAACTGGTATATAATAACGTGCCTTGATTGCATATGCACTGTTTTAAGATGACCGTTCCTAGATTCTACTTAAATTGTATGCGACAGCAATGAGAATAATGATCGGGATAGAAACGAATACAAATGTTTACATTATCAACCAATTGTTGCCTTATAGTCAATTTTTGATACTCACCACCTTAAAGCAAAGTTTATGTTTTCTTGAATAGTTAGCCGTCCATCCAGGGCAAATTGAACTTACAAGTTCTTCGTCGTCGTGCAGACAAGATGATAGTTAAGAAGCTTTATAGGTAAAGTTGTAAAGAAAGAAAGACTAGAAGGATTTAGTGTACGTTCAATTTATATATGAGAGCTAGTAGACTAGTGTGATTAAAGAAGGAATAATTTAAGCGGAGTTTTGCATGTTATAAGAGCAATTGAACGACTGAGCAAGGAGAAAGTCGAGCAATGTTTATTGAAGCATTTTATTGGTGAACCGACCTTCCCCATCTCTATTGAACATTTCTCGTAGCACATATCAGCGTGGATAAATTATCGGCATCTACGACCCATACGTCAAAGATTTTGTCAAATGTGATCGTTGATACCAATCGCACGATTAAATCTTTTATTTCATTTTAGAAAGCACTTATAACATGTTCAAGATCGACATCTCTTAAATATTGCAAGTTACTTGCTTTGCCTATTGGTTCTAATGGATCGCGATTTCCTGATATAGGTACCATTCCTCTGAACAATTGGTTATATTAGAAAATAAAAAAAAACTTGGTCATGGTTAATGTTAGTATTGACCTACATATCATATTTTGAAAGTTACCCTTTCATATTTATCCGGGTTTTTTGGGTACGGGGCTTTTATAAACTTCATCGGTCACAATCCCTTAGATTGAAAAGTTTTAGAGTTTTATTTTGATTTTTTGCAACGATGACTTTAACAACCGATAAACCGATAAATCTTCTGCTTACCTTATAAAGTTTCGGATAGTTATGTTTGTAAACTTTATGGACGGATCGAGCTTTTAAAAATTCTCCATAGCAGTCGTAAAAAAATAAATACGCATTTGTTTTGAGCTCAATCATTTCTCACAACTACTTCTAGCCAGTGTACGATATTTGATCGTAAATTGATAGCAGATATGGATCTATCCGATATATTAAGATCGTATGGTTGAACATGCATGAGAAGACAAAGCTTTGCAAGTAATTATACGACATTAAAATAAAACCTCAGTCCGGTTCGGATGAAGAGGCTAGCTACCTTCATTGTTAGTTGTAAGAGAAGGTGAAAGCGCCCACTCGTATTAGCAGATTATTTTCATTAAGATTTCGATTAATCTTTTCTTGTCAACTTTTCTTGAAGATTTTGTCTTATGTGTCTTTGCAGCATTTCAACGAATTGAACTAAAGAAAATCTAAGCATCATAACTGCAACTAAAGAATTTTGAATATGGATTAGTAAAGTATGAAATTAGAGTATCCTGAGTTACTCTATATAATGAAAAAAGGTGAATTATTAAGTATTGGTTTCAATATACCTAAGTAGTCAACGATACTTTGAAGGCGGTCGCCCACAAACTGTTCTTCCATTTAGTGTTTTTATTCCGCATTAGCGCTTGACAGTAATATTAGTTCGACATTTAGAAATTCAAATGAAGAACATGGTCTCTGAAATCATTCTTTACAAAGCAAGAAAGCGAGAGTAACGTATACATGACATAAAATATGCCATAAACATTGATGCCCTCATGATTTGACATTTATGCCAGTTTCAAATAAGTAGCAAGCTTCGTCTATGTTAAAAAATTTAATATACTCAAAATTTTTACGACTATGCTGTACGAGTTTAAAAAAAGAACAACAATAGTTAAACAAGAAGTTGTCTTTGGTTAATTGCAGTTACTGTAGAAAACAACAAATTCGATTTTCTTTCCTATACAAGGCTTTCATTTGTATACAAAGACGAGTATTTAAAAAGATTCGCAATACTTGATTACCACAGACGAAGACATTTTCATGTAGCAGTTGTAACAGGAGTTTGCTAGTTTTCTCCTTCTTTTGCCATTACCTCCGTTAAAGATCTGTAGCTACTTTTTTTTTTTTTTTTTTTTTTTGCTCAAGTCAACAATTTAATTGTCGTTTGCGAATCGTGAATTCCTAGAAATTAAGCTATATCGACCGGCAGAGAGTTTGAATTGCATTCCGACTAACGGCATGCGGCGTACGCAAGCTTAATGACGCTGAGGAAGGTGAACGAGGGTACGTATTAAGCCAGCGCACTATATGATGACTTGTTTCTTTAATTGACTTTTATAAGTATGCACCGCTGCATGTATGATGATGCATAGCACCCACACATGTGGTTAAAATCTAGTCAAAGATTGATGCCCTCAAATGTGACAACGGGAATAACAGCAACAAGTTTAGTAACACATACAATCGAAATAAAGCAACAAATTAACCGAGTACTAACTACAATAGCAATGAATCACAATTCATTGGTATCGCTCGCTTTGAAAATTGACAATCGCACGATCGGTTTCTTTACAACTACACAAATATACATATGACAAAGAGGGAAATAATAAGAGCGCATAATCAATTCAAATGGATGGAGAATTTTTTTTTTTCCACATTTTCATAGTCTTTGCTTTCTTTTAATGAATCGATGAACCTGACATTTCAACTTGCTATGTGTCTTCACAGCAAAGGCTCTCGTTAAGTGATTAACTGAAACTAAAAAGCAAAGAGAAGAAAAGAAATTTCATCAGATAATGAATATAGGATTTCCTGGTTAAAATATATTTTTCGTCTTCAGAAAAAAATTTAAAAAGATTTTTTTTCTTTTCTTAAACTTACTTATTTAATTTATTTTTGTTTGTGTAAATATTTTATAGAAAATAAAAACCAAAGAAAAACTCTTTCGTTTTCGTATTTTTCTTAATTTGAATGTTGATTGTTGGTATGGTTGTCATTAATTAACTAAAACAATTTCATTTCTATTAATTTCCGATCGTTTCGCGTTCATTTTCCTTTCCTTCTCTTTTGTTTGTTTGCTAATCGAGCTTACATTTGAACTTTGTCGCATGTATATGGCAGCGGGGAGAAGTCCTTTTAAAGTCTTATCATATGTTTTCTTAATTATTTATGTTTGTTTGTAAAGTCTGAGTCTGTGATTTTTAGTTTTACTGAAAGTTATTGTGTTGTGTAAAAGGTTTTAACATTCGCTCGGTTCATTAAAAACTGCAATCACGTAATGTTGTTCACATAATTTACATAGTGGATATCCCGGTTTTTATTATGTTTGTTGTGTTCCTTTAATTGCTCTCAAATTTGTCTACACATTTCCTTAATTTATTTATTAAGAATGCATTCCTGTAGCTTAATTTCTTGTCTTTGTATTTAGGGTAAGGAGCGATGCGCTACTGTCCGTGTTAAATGTTTTCTTTTTATACTCTTTTATGCGCCCTACACTACCTGTGGCATAAGAATGTTGTAAATTTGTATGGATGTATGCAACACTCAGAAGGACTTGATATAGATCCACCTTGGGTTGGGTGCTTTTGGCTCAAGGACGAATTTTCTTCGATGATTCGCTGAGACACTTCCTGACGGTACTATCGTTTGTTTCTTTGTATTTTTTTCTTTTTTTTTGAGCTTAATATTACAATCAAATCAACTCAAAATTTTTCAAACCTCAACAGTCAGAACGCAATTTAGCAAAATAAGCAAAATAAGAGAAGTCCCAACAACATCAGTTTTTCAATAAGAAATCTAGGTTTTTTTCTTTAAACGTAGAAGTATTGAAAAGTTTGCAATGCGACTGCCTCTCTGGCAATGAAGACAGAATTGTTTGTAATGAGTGTTTGCGGAAGTTGACTAGATGTTAATGTTTATGAAAACCTAATGGTGCAATGAACGTCTCCTCCA
>NW_023998420.1:0-7373 GCF_014805625.2 Glossina fuscipes | reverse complement strand
TTATTTCCGACCCGGTTGCCAGCAGTAATCCCATCTAGATGGAACTATTACTCGGTTGTAAGCGCGGTGAGTGGGCGCGTGTTTTTAGTATAAGGCGAGTCTGCCAGTTTACGGCGGTTTGTGTAAACATATTACAGTACAATCTGAATAAGCGCACTACCATATATACAGATACGCATTCTTGCGCACGTAAACATACATAATATTACATAATATAATACATATATATACATAAGTTAATACCCTTCGGTTGCCGAAGGATTCAGGTTTAGTACCATGACGGGTTAACAAGTGCAGATTATTGCATACGCGCCGGTATTACTTTCAGACGCTTGTGTAAGCATATCTTACATAAAAGCAATGTAAGCATATTTTATGGATAAGCATATTTATCGAGAATTAAGTTTATGTAAATGGTCAAATACTGAATTTCAGCAGATTCAGTTTCAGTTTGTCGCAGTCAACAGTAGTTGAAATTCTTATCAATAAAAATAGTTCAAAACAAGAAAGCCTTTTCATTGAAATGGTGAGTTGGACTCCATCGGCGGTCAACAAACTAATTTATTTAGAACAAAGAACTTCGTTCGCTTAACTTTTATATAAATATATACGTATATATGAATACATATGTAGATATAAATATATATGCAAATATGTATATACTAATATGTAAAAACGTCTATTCCGGCTAGTGCAGTAATCAAGAAATAAAAACTTAAATGAGCAGTGGCGATTGTACAAGTGCAAAGCCGTACATAACTTTCCTACCTTTTTTATTCAAAATCTTTGTACGCTGTCTATAAATATTATTAGTTATCATTTTCGTCTCATAAAGTTTTATTTTACTCCGTCATTTCCGATTTTTTACTTGGACTTTATATTATTTTTCCTGTGAGTTATTTTTATTTCCATTTCGCTTTTGAATTTTTTTTATAACAATTATATGTCGCAATTTAAACAGTTGACCATACTGGCTAGATGTTGTTGCTGCTGTTCTTAGAATAATACTATGCTCGGTTCATAGCATTTGCACAATTTACTTTTTTACTTCTCCTATAAATCGCCATGTGATTGTCAGTAGATTCCATTTCCTTTCAGCCATAACTTTTAATGCAATACATTAACTGCAACAATAATGTTGATTGTTATGGGCAATCAGCAGCGGGTATAAAGGAGTTTCTTTATGCATACGATAACGAAGATTTTGTGAATGTATTTACATTTATATATTATGAAGAAGTATGTATAAATACAGTTTTTGTCCTCTTACAAACTTTCTTACAGTGTTTTTAGATTTTCTCGTCTTCTTGACAATACAAACATGGTATTTGAAGTAAAACAATATTTGAATACTCCCTGGTAATACGAAATGACAAATTATTCGGAAAATTATTTCGTAACTAATGTTGAAGCCAAACTTAGGCGGCACATTGCCGACATTTGCCTTAAAGCTTCTAGCTATAAACTGAGCTAACGTCCTATTGTTTTGTATAGACTAAACCTGGAGAAGGGAAAACTTAGTTGAAGATCTTTGAATTTGAGGTAAAAAAAAATGATGCTGCTTTTTTATAATAGTACACTACCCTTACGAGAAATAATGTGATTCCCACAAAAATTGCCTACAGGTTTATGAAAAATAAAAAAAAGATTTCATCGGTATGGCTCAAAAACTCAGAAACTGCTGTAACCAACCCTCCAAAACATATAATACCACCTAACAAAGTTCGTTCGGATTAATTTATTATTCACTTACTTGACCTTTGCGGAGATCGGTATCAGATAAGTTATTTAATGTGGCACTAACAATGAGTTAATATCGAATAACGACGCAATGCACACTTACTATATAAAATATTCCCCAACCGCTGCCGCGATTTATTTATTTAAAGGAAATTCCAATTTTCATTTCACAAAATTTATTAATTGGTTTCTATTTAATTTCTTCATCAGCAAGCTCAAGGTTAATAACCTTTTATATCCACTAAATATTTTTTACAAGATTACATTAACATTAAAAACTATTACCAATATCTACAAGTTTAATTCGGCTGAAGTATTTACTTTGCAAAATTATTTATATTTTATGGAGATTATAAATTTTTTCAAACAGAAAGAATTTTATACTGCGATGTTCTTGGTATACCTCAGCAAGCGTTCCAGATATTCAAGGGATTAGAAAGGGCAAATACTCGGACTTACCTTCAATATTCAATTTATAATCTTAGAATTTAATAAAGACTTCGGCTTTTTCCTTTTTAACGTTAGAAATTCACTTGTATAAATTTATTGTTTGCTTTATGAACATACAAATCTTATCCATTGGCTCCATTATTCAGTGTGGTCATCCATCCACACCTTTAACCTATCGGCTCACCAACAAGGTTGCTATAATGACGCTGTTCGTGCAGACCTTTCGTGAATGGTATTCGTCCTAATTAATCAGTCAATCTGACTATCTCCTACCAACATATCTTTACATTCGCTCATAACAGGGCAAGTCCAAGCTGATGATCACGAATTATTCGCTAACGCTTGGTTCATGGCGTTCGGGCGAGAATTCGATCCAGGAGGAAGACGATGCTCATTTTACTTCTCCTCTGCACTTCTGCTTGAAGTTGAATTGGTGTTGCGAATTGTCTAATTGATAACGTTCGGAGCATGTCAGCTTATCCAATTCGGATATGATATCCATATCTCATTTTGTTTCTTATTTGTAATGAATATGGAAGAAAGGCTAACAACACTTACTGTACGGTACACTACTATTATATTTATGTGTAGAACCAAAACAATCTTTCCAACAGCGGCCTTTCCAATTTATTAGTTTACACAGCACATTTTTTGTTTAACATATCTTTTTATGCATTTTGTTTCGTAATAAAACATTTTGATATCACTTCCCGTTCGTTACTCTATATCTCTTCTTAATACCCTTACAGGCCAACATGGCAACTATATAATCTTAGTTTCGTCATGTATTGTTCCTTTTTAACTCTGCTGAAGTAAACTTCTGGTAAAATAAATGAAAAATATATGTTCTAATTTTAACATTTTTAAATGAAATTACCACAAAAAAATTTTTTATTTTAAAATTACAAAGCAAGAGTTGAAATCTTGGTGGCGCCCATCAAGGTTGCATCATCGTATAAATATTCTAAAATACTTTTATTTTTTCTAGGGCATTCTTTGCTATTTTTTTTTGGAAGAAAGAACATAATATTATTTTAGCAAGTTGTTAAGCATAGATCCAACGGCCGTACTTTAACGTTGTCAAATGTCAAAAAATTAGTGATTGTGTTTGCTTGTCAGCATTTTTGTCTTTTTCTTTTAAATAAACGCTGTTTTGTCTCTAGAATAATTATCTAGAGGTATTTGCCAAAAAGCGCCTTTGAGATCAAGTGCAGTGATAAAAGAGGCTTTAGGTAATCTGCTAAGTATGCCGTCTATATGAGGGAAAGGATAAGCATCTTTAACAGTGAGTTCATTCACCTTCCTACTATCTAAACATAACGGATTTTTCCCAGGCTCACGCATTAAAACGCAAGGTGGACTCCACACATTGTTAAACTCCTCTATAACGCCCAGTTTCAACATTCAATCAACCTCTTCATACATCATTTTTTCAATTGCAGGTGATACGGGGTAACGCCTCTGCTTAATTGGCTTAGCACTTCCAACATCAATCGCATGACTAAGAATATTTCTCCTTTCTAAGCCTTCTTTAGCAAATGAAGGATATATTTTAGTAACATTCTGTAATTGCTGGAGTTGTGAACTGCTTAACTTACACGATATGGCCGTTTCTACCGGCTTAGGTAGACCAGTAGAAATTTCTGAAATACAACCCAAAGGCATTAAATCAAATAATTTCCAAAAATCATACCCCAAGAATAAATCTTTCGCTAAAGATGGAATGGCAAAAATTTGAATCTCTTTTTCAACTCCACGAAAAGAAATAACGGTTTTTATAAATCCAGAAATACTTTGTACATTACCATCTGCAGTTCTAATTGATGATTTTACGCGCTTCAAAGGTTTGCCTGATTGTGAATAAGTTTTAGCCAATTTATCCCCAATACAAGTAATTGAAGCACCAGAGTCTAGTAAGCCGCTGATTTTCTTTCCGAATAGTATAACGTCAGCATAAGGACGAACATCATTGGGTCTTTCAAAAATAGATGACACAATACTTCGCTGAATTTGTTTAACATTTTTCCAGAATAACTTTATTCTTCTTTTCGATTTTTCTTTCTTTGGAGATATTTTATTTTTACCATTCATGTTTAACATTTGTACATGCAATGGATAAACCGGTGTTTCATCCGATGTTAATTTTTCAATTATTGGAATTATCGTTTTTGCTGTCGTGCACAGAAATGTGCACGGTGTCACGTTTTTTGATAAGTTGCATTTTTGACATTTAGGTTTATATACATTTGGTGTACCGCAACCATAACAGAAGATATTTCGTTCTGCAAAACAATCATGATAACGATGACCAGTCTTTTGTCATCCAGTTTTCCAATAAATTTATAGATTTTTCTAACTTATTTTATGAACAAGATTAACTTTTAGCTACGGCGATGCGCATCTACGTGGTTATTAGTTTTGGTAAGTTTTTTTTTATAAAATTGATTAATAACCATTGTTAATTTTGAAAATTTTATTTGTAATATTGAAATAATTCAATGTAACACTTTCTTTGGAAAAATAAAAAAAAAGAAATGTATTATTATTAAATGTTAAAATACTGGTAAGACTTCCTGTGGGTGACGGAGGGGCGAGGGAAAAGTAGTATGGTTAGGGCATAGATTTATATTATTCAAAAGTTTCAAAATTTTTAGTAAGTATGTTTTATTTGAAATAATGAAATATTGTAGCGAAGCAAGTACCTATCACGTATCTGAATACATTTTATTTGGACCCACCCCATCCGACGAGCAAGGCCGGAAAATATGCGAACAAAAAAAAAAAAAAGAGAAAAAATAAACAATAACATCCGTTCATAGGTTGAATTTCCGAAACGTTACATATTTATGTTTTTTTTTTTTGGTATTCCACAGCAAAAGTTATAGTAAAACCTTTTAAGGTCAATTTTTCGTTACAACAGGTGTATGAGTTCACGGAAATTGGAAATTGAAAAATAGAAAAGAGACTCAACGTAGCAAAATGTAAGAATTTGAAGGTAAATTATTGACGCATCTTACGTTGCGATCAAACAGACTTGACCAAATTATGAACGGAGTGATGAAATGAAAATTTTCCCTACGTTCATACCATAGTTTCAACCACTAACTTGAGAAAATCATAACTATAATATAGGTTTATATGCGACGTCAGTGTGATGTTCTAAGTGATTTGAGTGCTAATTGCATGACTACGTGGCTTTATTTCTATTCTTCAGTGTTTATGTCTTTTCCTTATCTATCTTGTATCTCTTATCTCATAGGACTTTGGGGAAAGATAGCAATGGTTTGTAAGAATGTCGTCAGATAAGTGAAAATTTTATGATTAATACTTATTTTCTAATTTTTCTTTTTTTTATTTTATTTTGCCCATTTATACATGAAATTCAACTAAGGAAAATAACAAGAAAATCTTATTTTATTTATTAGGAAGTTTCGCTCGAATGGCGATAAATTCAATGTCACGAGTAGTGGGAAATTCAATTGAAGAGGAGAGGACTGCCGCAGATATTGCAATTAAGACCTCACTGCCATTGCGATACAACCGATCATTTCTAAAAACCTGAAACGAATTATGGAAAAGTTTCGATGAATGTAGATCAGGCCAAGTTTAACCAAGTTTCAGTGAAGGCCATCTTTTTTACGATAAAAACTGTTTTATCTTTTACTTTATTAGTTCTTGAGTTTATTTATTTATTTATTTTTTTTAATTAACTTTATAATCTCTAAACAAATTATTCAACTCAAAATTAACTCCATAACAGACACTTCATAATTGAATTTGCTGTACATATATGAACCGGAGCAATTTCTTAGTGGAAAATGAAGTGCAGAATATTCTAATTAGTCCCAGTAATAAACTCTCATTAAGGACATTATTCTAGAAGCTATTGTTTCTTAAGAACAGAACCCATATCAACATCTGCATGCATACCCCAAATGTAAACAGTGCAACGAATGTTCAGAATACCAAATATCCTCATCGTTATTGAGAATGGGATACGCATGCTGTGAAAGTAAGTTTTTATCAGTATTGTGGGAGCATTGAACATTAGCTGCTCCTAAGTGTAAAATGAGAAGCAGTGACAAAAGGTGAAGGGCGGATATTTCATAAGAAATTGACTTTAGCTGTTAATTATGCATCGTAATTACGTTAGAAAGGAGGAAAAAAGAAAGCAATAAACTTTTCACAGACTTTGGAAAAATTTAGAAAGATGGCAGGGAATGGTGTTCCACAATTGAATTTTTATGGAAGTCCAGAGGCGATATTTATATGGGTCCGTTTTTCAATAAAAATATCGTAATCGAATATATTAGACAACATAAAATTCATGATGGTATCTTTTGTCGTTTAGTTTTCCGTTTACTGTTTAGATTTTATTAAAAGTTATAAAAAAAGGGCATCACTTATATGATGAACCTATATATGTGTTTTTAGTTAAAAGTGAGTCACAGAAAATAAATAACAACCGGATATAGGTTTAGTTAAACGAAAAACTTTCGCCAAGTTTGCAATTTTTCGGATTGGTCTTTTATGGACCACTAACAGGATTTTTGACAGGAAGATTTCCAAGCGCACTTTCAAATGTCTGATCTTGTTAAAATTTCACACACATCGTTAGTTACGATGACAACGCAATGTAAAAAACGAATATATTCTCTGTATTCACTAAGGACGATAGGAAAAGATTTATAAAAAAATCTTTTTATTTTTAAATATTCTTAATTTTAGTGCAAGGCAGAAAATAAATTTTGTCCAAAGCATTTTTGTGTGACTATACATAAGAGTATGGAGCGTTTCGAAAATCATAATTTGTTACATATTAGTGTCTTAAACCCGCCAACTTTTATGTATACTCACGTAAAAGTGGCTGATAAAAAATTTATATTCCATCTTTTAGTTCATTTAAAAAAATTTTTTTTACGATTTAGTTTGCTCTGGTGGCTGTTCTTCTCTGGTTTTCTATGTCTATATATGACAATAGCTTCTGCTTAAAGTAAACTAATTCTAGCACGGTCAGTTAGAAAAGTAAACAGTGATAATGTCTTCGTTATTGTAATTCAAAATTTTATGTTTATGTTTATCAAGAAAATATAAAGAATCAATAAATGCAGGTAAAAAGATTTAACCACTATACAAATTTACAACTTTACTCGGCGACTTCTACTGAACGACTGTGCACTCTT
>NW_023998687.1:0-1117 GCF_014805625.2 Glossina fuscipes | reverse complement strand
TTAAGGCAATTCAACGAACCATCATTCATATGATGAAAGGAAATGCATATTGAAGGATGATAAGGATCCTCAGGTAAACTAAAAGGTGGACAACGATTTACGTAAATCTCGGGAAAATTGGCAAAGCAGAGATCAAGCAGTCTACCATTACAATTAGGGGTACGATTATATTGACCCAAGTTATGATCAAACAATTCACTAAAGAACACAACAGTCCTATCAGACGTTGAAGTAGGAATCAAACAGCCAGAATTATCAGTGTTACACCAAGTGACTTGAGGCAAATTGAAGTCACCCAATGCAACGACCAAGTCGGTGGGTCTATACCGCTTGGCCACTTCACAAATGAGGGAAGCGTGTTTCTGGTAAATGGAGATATCAGAATTTGGGGGAATATAGGAGCAGGTTATAAATTGATGTTTATCGGGCATATTCGCACGAATAGCGATAAATTCAACGTCAGGAGAAGTGGGAAATTCAATTAAATTGGACGGGACTGCCGCAGATATGGCTATTAATACACCACCACCAATGCGATTTACTCGATCATTTCTAAACACTTGGAAAGAATTATGAAAAATTTCCGACGAATGAAGATCGGGTTTTAGCCAAGTTTCAGTAAAGGCCACACAGAAAAATTCCGTGCTCACTGAATTTAGAAAAGTTGAACAAAGGATCCTACTGGCCACAGTGATTTGTTTAACAACATATCACTGTTTTCAGTCGGAACTAATATTTTAAAAGAGGAGATTGCCCTAGCTTGAGAAGGAGGCATTTTGAAAATGCTAACACGCTTTAAGTTGACTGATGGGACTTTCGTCGCCAGATAACTTTTTATGTTATCCACCGATGTTTCAGGTGCAAGTCTTGACACAAATATTACTTTTCTGGGAGGAACTGCCGTCAAGCAAATGTCATTATTTGGAACAGGAGACGGGTTCACGGTAGGGGAGTTTGGAGTTGGGGAGAATATAGATGGGGTTGTCGCCCTTGTACCGGCAGCTTGTGAGACTTGCCCAGTCTGGTGACCAGCATTCACACGCGAACAGCCAGGAGGAGAGGATGACTTAATTTTCTCTTCATTACTTTTAGGCGATGGCACTTGATTAGAGTGAGT
>NW_023998592.1:0-3640 GCF_014805625.2 Glossina fuscipes | reverse complement strand
TTCTCAACATAAGCAAGAAATTTATATTTGGCTGTGGCGCCCCATGCCGGTTGTCGAAAATGTCGATAAAATCGGAGAATATATATATATATATATATGCAAAATGAATAAAAATTTAGAAAACACGTGGCGGACATAAAACACGCAAAATTGACAAAACGTTAATTCAATAAAAATACAAAGAAATAGTAAAATAAATAATAATAATTATATACCAAAACTAGCGCTAACTTTAATAAAATTCAAACAAAGAACTTTATGTTCA
Organism: Glossina fuscipes; assembly: GCF_014805625.2. Taxonomy (NCBI): domain Eukaryota; kingdom Metazoa; phylum Arthropoda; class Insecta; order Diptera; family Glossinidae; genus Glossina; species Glossina fuscipes. The sequence continues at coordinate 3,375 of NW_023998592.1, read as the reverse complement.
TATTGGGCCCCTTTTACCCACATCAGCGCATTTTGGGTAGTTGTTTTGCTTAATAGAAAAAGAAGAAGAAAATATAAATTTTTTTAATTTATAATTTATTTCCAATAGATACAAATGACAAAGCCAGGAAGAGCCGAAGGCGCAGTTTTGGTAGGCGAAGGAATAGATGGGCAACGGAACAAATGAAATAATGAGCTCACCTTTAAGTCGATTAATAGCGATTTATAACAGACCAATCGCGGATGAATGGAAAAAATTGGGCATATTAATATCGGGAATTTCCCTAAGAACTTGCAGTGAGAAGAACATGTAAGTGATTGGGGAAAGCAGCACATCTTTTCCATCCGGAAGTTGAATACAAAACAAAGTAAAATAGAGGGAAAGTAACCTGTGAGCATAAGCGCCATGAATAATAGTCACTAATAATCCAAATTGTTATTCTTCCCAGCGTTCAAGAGCGCTCTACTTTTAGTCTGTAACCAATGCAAATCGTTAACATGTTTACCTGTACACTGAATCCTTCCGAGTACAAAAAGATTACAGCTATACATTTTTATAACCGCATAAAAGAAGCTGTTGTTGACTTATTTTTAATTCCTTACTTCTGATTTGTGATAATTTATGGAGCACGTTAAACAATATTAATGTAAAATTCGTATTTGTTTTCCCTTTATGTATCTTAATATGACTTTAATGTAGATTTTTATTGTCGGCAATTTATCTTAATTTCTGTGTAAAAATTAACTTTTTGATTTTTATTTGTATAACACATGAGGCTTAATCGTACATCGGTTCCACGACGGAAACATTTGCTTTTAGAATTTTATTTCCTTTTGTTTATCGTTTGGGTTTAAACGAATGGTTGACTATAAAAATTATGTTAGACAAATCAATATATATATGTATATGTCATGTACATAAAAGGAAACTTCATATATATTTGTCTTATATTTTATATACAGTTCACTACATCATATAATCAATATCACTGCAAAATTTCTAGGATTCCTGGAAAACTGAATATGTGAAAACATATATGGATACACACGCATACATATCATCTTCATGGTCCTTTTTTGAAAGAAATTTTACTTTATTAAGAGCACAGGGGAAAATGACCATTGCTCGTGGCAAAATCTGAGCTGTATGTGTCACCACTTTCTACCCCTGTTCTCTCAGTTGTTTTGGTGAGGATTAACAGATGTTTACACCCAAGCTATGGTCGGGATGATAGACGATGCCTTTCATATTAACCACTTCCGCTCTCCGATATACCGCTACTACTTTTATCGCCCTCTGTTTATCGTTTTAAAAATTGTCCCCATTTGTTTACGCAGCGTTTTGAATTTCTTTTTGAGTCTAATGGTATGTAAACTTTCAGTCAAAAAAAACGACTTTATAGGCGGGCAAGGGGCACTATTAGATACCCTATAGAACATCGCTTAATACAGTTGTGAAATCGAGTATCGTCTTTTTACATGTAACTAGTGTTAGCGTCGAAGGCGTTTTTCATATCCACTGTTGAAGAGGTAGTAAGGTCAGTCAAGATAATGACAAGTTTATTTAAAGCGGTGCAAGAAATAAAAAAAACAAAGTAGTGTGAGTTTTTATGTTTTATGCATCAAACAGAACTAAGCAAACTTTCTGAAACATGATGATCCGTTTGTCGCCCTACACATCCACACGTATGCTTTAATCCAAATATTGACACGCGGCGGATAACGAAATCCAAGAAGTCTCTTCGGCTATTAAAAGAAATCTCTAATCGCAGTCTTTTCTTTGGAAGTGGCTTTAAAAAGCATTCAGAAAGTTTTGTATCTGTCTTAACCGCATTGACAATAGTTAAGAAGCTTATCTACTACGTTATGCAGATTAAGTTCGTGAACCAGACAGAGTTACGATTGGTGTGCGATCACAGTTATAGCAAGCAGTCAGTCGGACATATGCTTTTGTGGCTACGGCCACTTCCTATTTCTCCCTTCTCTTACACGTAAAGACAGCGTTGCCTAAGCGATGGGACGTATATGAAAAGAAAAAAAAAATGTAAAACTTAGAAAGTAAGAAAACAAAGATAGGGACTTAAGCAACTCGACAACAGCAAGGGGCCTACGCTATTGCATAGTATTGACCGCTTTAAGAAATTTTGGACATCATAAATATATTTAAAAATTACGGTAAGAAAAAAATATGTGTACACAAAAGAACGAAACGCGACCTGAAATATTATTTTCTTTTTCATTCAATTTCGATTATTTTGGCATTCATGTTTTCGAGTGATAACTTATTCGCTGGAAAAAGGAGGTAAACCTATTCTTTAGAAAAAAGGGCAATTCACTTTTTGAAGTCAATGTGATGTAGAAGATATTGTTCGTTGCTATCTAAATATAATAAATTATATATATGAGAAATATTTATTAAAAATAACAATAAGATAACAATAGCAAAAATAATCGTAAATGAGTTGTAGCAATAGTTGAAAGCAATTCCTGAAAAAAATACCATGTCATATTAAAGATGTTTGCAAAGGCAAGGTTGCCACATCAATCTTAATTAACATCATTTTTCGGCAGACCAATATTGCACAAAGGTTCGTATTCATGTCATTGGCTTTGAATTAAAGAACATAGAATGTCTTTTCGTGATATTTACCACGTAAACTATCCTTAATATTCACGATATTTGCCTATGTCGTATTTAAACTAACATGCAATCTTAACACCGTACTTTGGTTCAAAAATTAACTGGTGTTGATTATTGTTATCCATTGCCAGGCTTTTGCATGTTTGCAATGGTATAGTGGTTTACTCGCAATTCGGATCTGTGCCGGCTGTGGGTGTGTCTCTGTGCTAGATGTGTATATAAATTTTTTCATTTTCCTTCTTTTTTCTCTTGTTGATTTATACAAGAGTTTCGTTTTTCTCTTTCCTTTTTTTTTCCTTTTACTTCTCTTGATATACTTGGTATTGGTTTTTAATTATAATTAGTATAAGATTTGCTTCTAAGAGTCAACTGAATTCGTCTATTAATTCATTTTAGTTGAGTTTCATATTTAAATTGAATTGAAACAAGTGCATGTCTAATTATTTCGGCAGATCTTTACTAAACTCCTCGCTTGCTCTCGTTGTGTCTAAAAGTCAGATAAATAAGTCGCGAGAGAGTGGAAATTTTTATTTTCTTCCTACATTATGGCCTTAAAATACTATGATTTCTAATTTGAGTACTTTAAGTTTGATCTTAAAGTTTTCCTTGGTAGCTTCATATGTCTCAAGTTGGAAGATCAGCTAAAGCCTACAATGTACAAATCTTATAAAAAAATGAATTGGAATGTGATGCGGTATGCGGCACTGTATCCAATTGAGATACAGATACTTTCAG
>NW_023998591.1:0-9875 GCF_014805625.2 Glossina fuscipes | reverse complement strand
TGAAATAAATATTACTTCATATTTTCATTGAATAAATGCTTCTTATATACTGGCAATTGAATGTCGTCACAAATTCATAATTTTCGCTTCATCGTTTGTACAAAAAAAATAAACGTCAATTTGGCTCTGATTTTTTGCACCTCCCTTAGTTATTAACGTATTCTAATTAAAAATTTAAAGCAATGTATTGGAAAGTTGAGGACATTGGTATGTGATTAGCATCTTGGCGATAACCAATTGTCTCCCGGCAGTCGCCTGCTTACATGGTTACTGCTCTGTACCGTATCATTAACTATGGCTCTAAAAGTTTCTGCTATCATCTCTAAAATCTAAAGTGAGTGCTATAATTTTCATGTTGTAGTCGTAAACCTTACGAATAAAAATCTATGTATTATGATTAACCCACCATCACTTGTAATTAATTTCTTTGTGTACGCAACCTAGCTCTTGATCGGTAGAGTGGCTGCACTCGGTCCGTGATTGCGCATCACAAAAAAAACACTAACTACTAATAAAAAACCAAAATGCTGATAAAAATAAAAACAAATGTCTTCCACACACATTATACAATTATATCACCTGTCTTGTAGGTCATCTGTCGGTCTTTTCTTCATCCGTGTGTATTAGTCTAATGTCCCCCTCACGCGCTCACCTTCATCGCATTCCAGCTACTGCGGTAGCACGTTCACCTTAGCCACTTATCGCGGCTCATCTATAAACAGAAAACAAAAATAAATTAATACATGACTGTTGTGTGAAGCAGCAGATCCAATGGCAAAATTGCTGTTGTTGTTGATGAAATGTAGACACCAATTGAGCTTTCGTTATTTTAAGCAGCCCCAGCCCTTAACGCCTTTTATCCTAACCCAAAGAACCGCCACACCTTCCTTATCCTCTCTCCGATCAGCAATTTTTGCAGTGGTAGCGACGACAAATGGTGTGGTCGTAAGCAATTGTTTCATTAAATATCTTTACCACGTTTTCCAACCTCTCCTTTAAAACTATTCCTTAGTTAAACCGAATTGTTTTTTTTTTCTTTACACGTTTGCTCAAAATTTAATTCAATAACAGTTTCTTCAAACGTCGTAAATTTTCTAGTCTACATCACGTTAAGTCTCGGGAATCTTTCATTTCGGCATTTCTTGATCTACTTCATAGGCAGTTTCACTGATACCTTGTTTGCGTTTTACCTGAGTCCATCTAGCGCCAGTAGTGATAAAAAACACAAATATTTTATTTTTACTGTTCACCGTTTTATTATAAATTTTATGTTGTTCATTGTTTTATTATGAATTTTGACAATTTTACAAAGCAACTTTCTCAGATTTCTCGACATTAGAACTTAGGAAACCTCTTTTATTTCATTTAGTAGAACAAATATCGATAAACATATATTAGTTATCTATTTCTTTCACCATGTACATCGGTAATTTATTTGATGGCTGGACAATAAAGAGGTCATCTAATTTTTGCAACTATTCCCACACATACACAGATATCATCCTCTTTGATATTTCTTGCCAAGCATTTTAAACGAAAACGGCATCTTCACTCGAAAAGGTATGCATTACAACCGTTTGCGAATTGCGAAACCAAACGCACAATGTTCAACTCACAATTCCGTTATTTATTAGCTTTGCACTTGTTTATTTAATGTTAAATTCAGAAAAATTAAAATTTATTAGTTTTACATTTGTTTACTCAATGTAAAATTCGCAATTCCAACCTTCATCAATTTTTTTATTCGTTTATTTCTTGTTAAATGCACAACTCTAACATTTGCTAGTTTCTCATTTGTTTATTCAATGTAAGATTCGCAATCCTACCTTTTATTAATTTTTTTTTTTTTCATTCGTTTATTTCTTCATTTAAACAATAAAAAGAAGGAAGGGTAAAGCAGTAGAAAAACTTTTAAACTTTCCTCTTTTAAAAGCTTTCTTTAGCGCACGCCGCTACTTTTCAACGTCACACATAAAGAGTAATCTTCAACGACCAAAACTTTTCACTTCTACACCGATTGAAGAGCAAAAACAAACGACTCTCTTGCGATCAAACTCTTTGCACTCTTTCCTTTCTTAACTTTCAACCCTCACGAACTACTTAGGGCTTACAAAGTTCTCCCTTCCTTTTTCCCTTTCTTTCTCTTTGTTTCCTTTTTCTCTCTTTTTTCTTCTTTAAACTTGTCGAAACACGCACATGAATACGCAGAGGTCAACTGAGAGGTCACACGGGATTTGAATTTTTTTTGAAATTTTTTAGTTTTGTAATATAACTAATTTCGTATATTTTCTTTTTTTCATTTATATTTTTGTAAATAATTTTATGCTTGTTAGTTTTTTGGCTAATTCTTGCTTATCCATATTTTGGTGCTCAATGTAATTATTTATATCAAAACTTTGCTTATATTTATGGTAATATTTGCGCATGCCTAACAAGCGCACCACAATCTTCTTTTTTTCTTTATTTTTTTCTTTATTTCTGCAATGCTAACACAACACTCACATGATGCTACTCGTTTGACTTCTCTTGCGCGACTCCTCGATTAGCAAGTCAATCAATCAAAAGAAGCCTAGTTTCGCCGCATGATTTTCTTTTTTTTTCTGTCTTTTGCATTGGCTACCTACCGGCTAGCCGCTACTTTGCAAAAAAACAAACTGAAAAATCACGCGATGTCATATAACGGCATGCCGTTATTGTGATCCTTGCGGTAAAAGCACACTGACGTTGTTGCGTTACATACATACAGTTCTGAACCTCCAACTCTTCCAACTTGCTTTTCAACTCTGTAAACTTTCGACTCCACTAAGCCTTAATTTTTAAATCGATCAATTGCATTTCTAGAGATCCAGTATCAATTCGAAATTGCTCAACGTAGATTTCGTTACTATTTGTGTTGAGAGGATTTACTATGAATGCTAGAGTGTTTTTTTTTGGTTTTGAATTGTTCAAATCTGCCGGAAAATTCATCCTTAATTTTTTTTATAACTGTGTTGAAGTAATTCGTGTCAACAGTTGCACTGGTTTTGTCGCGGTATTGCTTTAGAAATTAAAAATGAAGTAACTTGCCGCTCTGAATATCTTCTGCAAAAAGAATTAAATTTTCTTCAAAACACACCAATTGTTCTACCAAAACGTAGGCTGGGTTTCCGTTTCCTTGCAGTATTATATTCAGCTCACTTCATTTCACCGTGATATCTACCATAAAGAAAATTTTTGCAACTATTTGTCGTTCTTTAATTCAGGGTGATCAATGCTCTTTTCATTTAGGAATGTGTTTATTTCATTCAAGCACAAAGGAAAACCATTGCGCTTTATTGTGAAGAAGAAGGTCGGAATACTTAGTCTCCATATCGTTTAAGACTTCTTTAAACTGAAGATGGTAGAGTGCTTTAGACAAGATGCTGTTAACAATCTTAATTAACAAATTCATATAAATGTATATATAAATGTATAAAAAATAAGCATTTATCTCCCCTTGTACGTCTCATGAATAGTTTTATACAATTTTTATAGGCGTGGCATTCGATTTTGCCCTATTTTGAAAAATTTTTTCTTAATTCTTACCACTTATATTCGTACAAGTGCTTTTATTTAATATATAAACTTGTATAAATAAATGATTAAAAAAAAGCATTTATCTCCCCTTGTACGTCTCCTGAATAGTTTTATACAATTTTTATAGGCGTGGCATTCGATTTTGCCTTATTTTGAAAAACTTTCTGTTAATTCTTACCATATATACGTACAAGTGCTTAAATATAATATATTAGTTTGGGGAAAAAGAAATCCATTATTTTTATATGAACTTCGGGACTTTATTTAACATGCTTCGGATTGTCCGATTTGGGTCAAATACGCACCGTTTTGTTGTACAAATTTTTGCCATTTTAAAGGTAACTTCAAAATGCCTCTCTCATAGAAGTCCTGGTCTCTATTTGCAAAAAACTCTAGTAGTCGATTTTCACAATCCTCTCTAGATTCCAATTTTTTATCATTAAAGAAATTTTGCAATGCAAGAAAAAGATGATAATCGCTTGGTGCCAAGTCCGGACTGTATGGCGGATGCATTAAAACTTCCCAACCAAGCTCCCGAAGTTCCTGGCGGGTCACTGTAGATGTGTGTGGCCTAGTGTTGTCCCGGTGGAACACGATACCTCTCCTGTTGGCCAATTCTGACCGTTTCTGGTCAGTCGCTATCTTCAAACCGTCCAGTTGTTGACAGTAGAGATGAGAATTTCGCGTTTGGCCATAAAGAAGCAACTCATTTTATTTATTTATTTATTCCACTTATACAAGAAACTCAACTAAAACAAAATGGCAGTCGAGTTCAATTGACTCTTAAGTAAATCTTAAAATTATTTAATAATAAAACTTAGTATAAGTACAATAAAACAAATAAGGAGGAAAAAAAAAAAGAAAGAAAAAAAAAAAAGCATGTACACAATTAGCATAGAGCCACGCCCACAACCGGTACAGGACCAAATTGCAAGTGAACCCCTAAGCCATCGCAAACATGCATAAGCTTGGCAACCGATAATTGTTAACAACAAATTAATTTTCGACTCATAATGACAAAATCTAAGGTTAAATCAGTTTAAGTACGACATAGGTAAATCGCGCTTGTTGAGCAATATTGCTTTAATAGACTTTAAAGAGTCCGTTAATGAGAATAGATGATAGACATCATTTAGGTTCTTGCAAACAACTCTGAGCGGGTTAAACAGTTCAAAGTTATATTTGCATTGAGTAAGCTTTATCAACATAAAGTACCTAGAGAAGCGGTTAGGGACATTAAAGCAAATCTCACGAAGTAATGCGGGCGAATCAATTGCACCATTTATTAATTTGATTAGGAAGGAAACCCCAAGAACAAATCTACGTTTCTCGAGTGACGGTAAGGATAACAGAAGCAACCTATTTTCGTAGGGTGGAAGAGGGGAAATCGGGTCCCAACCCAAATTCCTAAGTGCAAACAGCAAGAATTGCTTTTGTATAGATTCAATTGAACCAACGTAGCATCTATATGAAGGAGACCACACAACAGAGGCATACTCAAGAATAGGTCTAACCAAACACGTGTAAAGCCTTTTAGTAATATAAGGATCATCAAGCTCTTTGGACCACCTCTTTATAAAACCAAGAGCGAACCTAGCTTTGCTTAACGAGGACTCAATATGCAAATTGAAACGTAACCTATAATCGAATAGAACGCCTAAATCAATGAACGAATCGACGTCTTCCAACCTGTGCGAATCAATGAAGTATTGGGTACTAAACGACTTCCTTCTTAAGAAAGAAAGCTTCTTACATTTATTTCGATTTAGCTTCAGAAGATTGAGGGAGCACCATGCAACCAAATTGTTCAAATCACTTTGAAGATGATGTGATTGCGATTCTACGGAAAAAGAAGTAAACAGTTTCACATCATCAGCATACATTAAAATCTTACTGAATTTAATCACGGAGGGCAAATCATTGATGTAAAGATTAAATAAAATAGGTCCCAATTGGCTACCTTGAGGTACGCCAGACGTCACGGGAAAATCATCCGAGGTAATGAGGTTAAACAAAACCCTGAATGATCTACCATGCAGATAAGAGCTTAACCATTCAACTAAGAAGAGAGGAAAGCCAGAGGTCTGGATTTTAAATCTAAGAAGTCTATGATTAACCATATCAAACGCCTTGCTAAAGTCAGTGTAAATGACATCAGTGCGAGAACCACTAGAAAAAGCCTTGAAAACATGAGAAGTGAACTCCAACAGATTGGTCACCGTAGATCTTCCCTTTCGAAAACCATGCTGGAAAGGAGAAATATACAATTTCATGGAAAAGGCTATATGCTGAGCCACAATTCGCTCGAACAGTTTAGGTAAGACACTCAACTTGGCGATGCCTCTGTAGTTCTCTACAAGTTGCCTACTACCACTTTTGTGAATAGGAATAAGGAAAGAAGTCTTCCAACACAAAGGGAAAACACCTAAATTCAAAGACTTATTAAAAATTTTTGAGATAACAACAAAGCTCGCCAGCACAAGATATAAGTACACATGAGGGGATGCCATCGGGTCCAGGCGAACAATTATATTTCAGAGAGTTCAATCCTTCAAAAACGTCATTTTCCGATATAACAAAGTTAGGAATTGAAACCGAATTAGAAATCGAATATGGATAATTTTCCGATAAATCAAAGTTGGCAGTTGAAAAGTTCTGCCGGAAGTATTCCGCAAAGAGATTTGAGGATTCAAAATCATCCGAGGACTCGGAGCCATTAAAAGACACAAACGACGGGTTTATGGAGATTTTTCTTTTGGAATTAACGAACTTAAAAAAGTATTTAGGGTTAGCAAACAAGGAGGATTTAACAAACTGAAGGTATCTGCAGTAGTATTGGCGGTTGAGGGAATTAAATTTATGCCTTGCAACAGAGTAAGCGAAATAGTCGAAAGAAGAACCACTTTTCGAAAATTTTTTGAACAACTTGTTTTTCCTATTCTTGTAGTATTTAATTGTCTTATTAAACCACGGGGGATCCTTACTTCGAGGACGGGACTGCTTGATCGGAACGGATGCAGAAATAGCTTGATTTAATACATTGTAGAACGACGACAGTAAGCTATCAATGCTTCCCTCTGAGAAATCGAGCACAAAATGAGAAAGATGAGATTTTAGTATGGAAACATTGATTTTATGGAAATCATAACGTTGATATGAAAAATTTGAATTTGGAACGTTATAGAGGTTCAACGAACCAACAGACTTGTAATGAAAGGAAACACCCAATGCTGGATGATATGGATCCTCAGGTAAACTAAACGGAAAACAACGATTAACGCAAACCTCAGGAAAATTTGCAAAGCAGAGATCAAGAAATCTCCCATTACAATTAGGGGTACCATTGTATTGAACTAAATTATTATCAAATAATTCATTGAAGAACACAACGGCTTTATCAGATGTTGAGGAAGGAATCAAACAGCCAGAACTATCACTGTAAAACCAATTGACTTGAGGCAAGTTGAAGTCACCCAACGCAAGGACTATATCGGTAGATTTAGATTGCTTGGCCACTTCACAAATGAGGGCGTCCTGTTTCTTATATACAGAGATATCCGAATTTGGGGGAATATAGGAGCAGGTCACATATAAGTGTTTGTTAGGAAATTTCACTCGAATGGCGATAAATTCAACATCGGGAGTAGTTGGAAATTCAAACGAATAGGTGGGGAGTGCCGTAGAAATAGCAATTAAAACACCACCACCATTGCGATACAAACGATCGTTTCTGAAAACTTGAAACGAATTATGGAAAAGTTCCGACGAATGTAGAACTGGCTTCAGCCATGTTTCAGTGAAGACCACTATAATAAATAATCCCCTTCCAGTCCCACCAAATGCATAGCAAAACCTTCCTGGCCGTTTGAGGTGCTTCACCGCTTTTTAACCACGATCGTTTTCGCACAGGGTTATCGTATGTGATCCATTTCTCATCTCCAGTCACCATCCGTTTAAGAAATGGGTGTATCTCATTCCGTTTGGTCAAGGCTTCGCAGATGGAAATTCGATCCATCATGTTTTTTTCTGTTAATTGGTGTGGCACCCAAACATCGAGCTTCTTTTTGAATCCAGCTTTGTGTAAATGGTTTAAAACTGTTTTATGGTCGATTTTTAGCTCCTGGGCGATGTTAAGACTGTTAACATGTCGGTCAACTTCGATCATTTCTCCGATTTTATCGACATTTTCGACGACCGGCCTACCTGTGCGAGGTGCATCTTTAACATCAAAAATTCCTGAACGGAATCTACGAAATCAAAATTGCACATAATCGGCTGTTACAGTATCGGAACCATAAACACCATTCACAATTTTAGCCGCCTGGCTTGCATTTTCGCCTTTGTTAAAGAAAAACTGTAAAATGTACCGAATTTTCTCTTTGTTCACTTCCATTTTTAACACGCTGTAACTCACAACTGAATGCACCAAACAAAAAACAGCAAAAGAATTTTTTTACTGCGAAATGTCACCTTTCCAACGAGCATAAATCTTAAATTGTTTGATCGATACTTTACGAGAAATCTATCAGTGCAGCCATTTACCGAAAAAATAATAGATTTCTTTTTCCCCAAACTAATATATCATCGCAGCCGTTAGGGCTTTCGTCTTTAAAATTTGAGCAAAAGCAAATCATATTAATATTCAAATTGATGTATAACGAGCAAAGATCATTATTCACGACGTTTCAATAAAGAAGTTAAACGAAATTCATACAAAATGTGGTGAGATTTTATTTTCACCATTATTCATATTTATTGGAAGCGACCCCGTGTTCTCTCCATTTTCCGTAAATATTACTTTTTTTATACACCATGTAAATGATTTTGGAAAAAACTAGCAAACGGCTTTCTGTGAAAATAGAACAAATTTGCCACGCTCATAAAGCACTTACGAAATTAAACTAAATTAAAAAAAAAAAAATTGAAAAAAGTATAATTTTCTTGTATTTATATTAAATACAGCTTTTCAAAAAAAAAGAATGGTTTAAGAATTTTTAAGGGTATTTCTAAAAAAATTAATAAAATTATAGCCTAAAAACTGTTTAGTGTATTTTCAAAAAATTTATTAAAAGAAAGAAAGTACATTGATTCGTAAGTGCGTTTGTCATTATTTACAACTTGATTTGTTATCAAGGAAACCCATCTGAGTTGCACATAGTTTCCTAGGAATCTCATTGGTGTCTCCTTATGAAATGGCCTTTTTAGAATAGGAGCAATAAACAATGCTTTTTACTTCGTTTTTATTAAGTAAAACTAACCTGTACTTTATTTACTGTATTTACAATCAATTTTCGCTACAAATAAATTATTTTCAGACAGAATACGATTTTCAAAATTAAAAAACATTCGCGAAAGCAGAAATTGTAACAATAAATAAAAATAACAAAGTAATAACAATATAAAATATGAACAAATTAATAAGAGACACGTATCTTCCGTATCTTCAGCTGCATTTTTTCACGTCTAATTCAATTAAAAACACAGAAAATGCAGTTTCATAAATAAAATCTAACTCTTTAGTCTTGTGAACAACCAATCATATTTCAAACATAATATCTACATCAGAAATTTTTTGTTGTCTATTTCAGAAATTTCGGGAAAATTGGAAGTGTCACATACATTGTATGATCAACCAGTTTATTTCATAAGGAATTTAAACAATAGTTTTCTGCATTTAAGCGTCACATGTCATTTCTCTGCACACAATCTGCATACAATAACAGTAACTGATATGTTCTTTGTTCTTAACGCAGATTCCAAGAAAGCAATAGCTTATGTAATAATATGGCAGCACACATATTTGTATTTCTAATGCCGCCAAAATGAATATAATGCAGATGTACAAATATGCATATACATCTCATAATAAGATTTCATCGTCAGCGAACGTTAGAGAGCATGCATTTTATTAATGCATACTATTAATTATTATTATTATCTGTTAACGTGCGAGAGGGATGCAGTTTTCTATAAATACTTTTTGCAAACAATGAAATGCAATTGACAAAAGACTGTAGAAAATAAAATTGAATTTTTGGGGGGATTTTTCACCGTTTTCTATGTTTTCAAGCAATTCTATTTTCCTCCACTTCGTCTACTGCCGCCTTTCTGTAGACGACACAGTTTTCCAGCCTTCAGCAGCTTATTAGTCTCATATATTCTTTTACGTTTTTCAACTTTTTTTTTCCTTGCTCAATAATTAATATGCTACAAAATTTAATAAATTCTTTTTATTCACATTATGTTCTGTTCGGCAGAAACACATTCCCCTTTTGAAAGTGGATGAATAATAATATTTTATTTATTATATCCATATATTT
>NW_023998590.1:4385-8637 GCF_014805625.2 Glossina fuscipes | reverse complement strand
AATTAATAAAAAAATATAAGTTATTAAAGAAATAGAAAATAAAATCTATACTATTTCATAGACCTTATGATTGGAAGTCATATATACCTATATGCTATACAGATAGTGAATACCTCATCAGTAAATAGAGATATAGAGAAATAATCACACAATATCGACAAAGTGTCAATACCAAGCTGCTGCCCCGAATCCAAAGTGGTTATTTATATGCCGGAGTAAATAGATTTATAAAAAAGTTGTTCCAATTAATACGTGAATTCCATGAAATTCAGTGGCTATAAAAAATGTAGAGCCATAGAGAGGATCTGCAATTGTGAAGGGGACTTCAATGTACTCATATGCTTGCAGTATACTAAAATAAATGCCTAGTAAAACAGTAAAAAATAATCCTTGAGTGGCTTGGGAATGATTTCTTTTTATGAAACTGTGGTGAGCTCAAGTAACTGTAATTCCTCATATTAATAGAATAATGGTATTTAATAATGGAATTTGAAATCGATGCAAAGTAAAGGTAATTACAACATTATAAAAATATATTTATAAATTACTTATTTTTGGTTTTCTATTTCAGAATAAAAAGGATACACCAGCAATACGATAAGGGAAAATCAGTTAGGAATCGAAGCAATCTAAAGGTAAATATATTATTATATATTTATATTTATATATTACTTATTTATTTCTTCTATTTTAGATAAAAAAAATTACATCCAAATCTCCGCTCATCGCCTCTTTTACACGGAGGTTCGCTGTATGTAAAAGGTAAGTTTGCATTTACCTTTTCTTATTATTATGTATAAATTATTCATTTGCTTTTATTTCATTTTAGTTTTAAAAAAAAAATACGCACTATCACTTCAGAAAAATGCGATACTTCCGTAGACCAAATAGTAAGTTGTACTCATCTTTATATATAAAATTCAGTAACCACAATATTTTACTTTTGCAGGTACCAACGCACTGGCACAGCAGCGATCCTTATGTATTTATATGTATTTTTTATGTATTGTGTGTGCATATTATGTATTATTATGTATGTGGGCTTTTTTACCCAAATCCTGATGCCGAATTTTTTTTTTTTTCTTTGGATCAAATATCGTTGTAAATAATTTATAACAGCGATTTTTTACTATTATAAATTCAGGCTGAGATTTGTCTTACATTTTCTATTTATCCACAGTAATTTTCTTGGTGCTTTCTTTTGCTTAATCTAATTTTGTCAGGATGATTCTTGTTTTGTTTCAAAGAGTTTTCTACTCTGTTATTATAATTTCCTCAGGTTGATCTTTGTAATTTTGCTTTATTTTAACACTTCGAACTAAGAATTTTCTCGTCCGCTCGATAATACTGTCACCTTTCACTGCTTTTATCCGACTCCCCTTTTACTTTCTCTCGGTTACCCCAGCACTCACAAACTTGGCTTCAACTTTGGTTTATTTCTCTTTTCTCTACTTTCTCCTTGCTTAATCCTAACACTCCTAGCCTAACTTACTCTAGCACTGACAAACCTACCAAACTTCGGATTAAGCCAATTATTATCAACTTCTTCTGATTTCTCTTTACCCTAATTTCTCTTTACTTAATCCTAACTCTCTTAGCCTAAGTTACTCTAGCACTCCCACTCAGAGACGAAGAATCTGTGAGGCCAAAACGAGGGATGACTTTGTTTCCTCGCAGATCCTCCGTTCATCAGGGAGTGGCTGACGATGCGCCTTCCGAGAGTGGCCTGTTGGCGAAAAAGCTTCGATGTGGAGGGTGCTTCTCAGAGCCTCCGGCTACATCGTCGGCTGGACCGTTCGGCTGTCTACTCTCCCGGCAGCTGACTGTGATCACAGACAGCTCCCCGTCTACCTATAGATTTCCTTAAATGCGCGATATTTCATGATCTTGTGAACGTGTTCGTTCGATTACGAAAGACCTTTGCGCCGAGGCGCTGTTTGTTGTTTCTTTTCAACGTTGTAACGATATAGTTGTTGGGAAATGTAGTCGATCCGTTGTTGATGATTTCTGTTATTGCTATGCCCAGAACACTGCTGCCGTTGTTTCCGATGAGCAACAGAGACTGTGATTTGCTGCAGTTGTTGTGGTGGGTCTTTAGCGTCTACGCTTGACGGGCTTAACGTCTTGCAAATGAATTCGTGTGGAGGTGTCCTCGGTCTGGATGATGTTCGGGGATTCAAATCGAACCACCTTGTAAGGCCCCTGGAATCGAGGTGCCAACTTGGCGGCGAACTGGTGTAGAAAAATAAGTAGGCGACGCTTTTTTTGAAGGAAGGAAAAAAGAAAAAAAGAATTTTTTTTGGGGAGTTCTCATTTTGAGTTTGAAGTGATTAGTCATTGGAATTTAGGAAGGAAAGCAAATTTTGACGTTCACAATTTTTTTTGGTAAAAAAAAAAGGAAAAAAATCTTTTAAAATTTGTAATAGTAAATTATTGCATTAAAAAGACTGTAAAATTAATTCTTATCAATTGTTAATAAAAGAAGTGAAAAACAATTGTAAAATTTGTTAATATATGAAATGAAAAGCAATCGTAACTTTTTTCATAAAAGAAATAAAAAACGATTGAAAAATTTGTTACAAACATTACGGAACCGTTGCAAACCAATGTGAAGAGGCCTATTGGATATTACAAAATCCCGTACAACTGCGTGGATCTACCCAGCAGAACTCATAATGAAAATCCACGCAGACTCAAACTTAAAGACCCTCATGGGACAAAACAGCGACATCAATAAGTCTATCAGCAAATCGTCCACATCATTTCTGCAGCTTTTAATTGTTTAGTATTTTTAGAATAAAAAAAAAAAATTTATAATATTGTAATATTTAATATATAGTTTTTTTGTGTACATTCGGCGATTTTTCAATTTGGGTGAGTTTTACGTTAATATTAATTAAATAAGATATATTTAACTTAATTAGTATTAATTTGGAAAATTATCAATAATTATATGATTTCTTTTGTAAACATTCATATTGTTTATTTTACTTATTAAAATGCCAGTTAACTAAATCGTTAGGTGGCTCTGGCTGGCGAAGTAAGATTACACACCGCGGTTCTTCCTGGACCACTTGCATTTTACTAGTTAGCCACCGGCATGCTACGGATGGCCACACAGTTGAACTCTTCGGGTGTCTGACGGGAGAGCGCGTCCGCCACGACATTTCTCGTTCCGCGCCGACTTAATCGACTTCGAAGTCGTACTGCTGTAATTCCAAAGCGCACCTGGCTAATCGACCAATCGGGTTATCCATAGAGTTCGGCCACTTCAAGGATAGATTATTGGTTAAAATGTTAAAAAGGTGACCCTCCAGATATGGCCTCATCTTTCTTGTGCAGCCGTGTAGTTTCTATTGGCACTATTCAGTATCTCGGCTGGCATACGTAACCACGCGTTCTTCTCCATCGATCTTTTGTGTTAGGACGGCTCTTAACCCGGTGACGCTGGCATCCGTCTGCTTGGTAGAGGACCTCGAAAAGTCAGGGCAGGCCAAGATATTTTAACCTTCTTGATGAATTCGGGGGGAGATAAACTATGCTTTAATGGGGACCATAGGTGGCCGAAACCCTCACCTCCTAGCGGTGATCCAAGCGCAACGGCTTCGGGCGGCTAAGAAGGGTTTAACGTTTTGGGCTACTAACTCGGCGACGAGTTTCTGAGAGATGGTGGAGGGGTTGGCTGGAAGATGAACTCTTCACTCAATAGCTAGTTACTACCTAGGAAATTTCTGAATGGTATTAAGTACGTTGAAGGTAGTAATCTAGCGATTGCATGGTAGATCGCCCCTGCCATGTCAGTGCAATACCCGAGACCTATATATCTCGAAGATAAGTAGTTCTTGGTGTTGGCTACCAGGATGTATGGAGAATCCGAATGCAAGTGTGGTTGTTTTTACAACCGCCCAAAGTATGCCAAAGGTTTTGCAAAATAAATTAGGAGCCACAGAGGTCAGAAGGCTCGCCTCACACAGCCACGTATGCCTGCGGATATATGATGGACTTTGTTCAAAAGTCGTAATAAATAAAACTCACCCTTAAAGAATTATTTTTAATAATAAAAAGGCTCCCTTCTGGCCATTTTAATGATAAAAAGGAAATTGACGGAAGGCTTCCCCTTTGGCCTGTATAAATCCCTATTCTACAAAAACTGAGAATTTTTCACTATAAAAAAATAATATAAAAAAGAGTTGATAGAAGGCTTTACTCTTTTTGCCGACCATACTTTTGAACATATGTCACGGATGCCTGC
>NW_023998590.1:0-4375 GCF_014805625.2 Glossina fuscipes | reverse complement strand
AAATTGTGGCGGTGACACGTTGGCTCGCGATTATGACCGCGGCGCTGATTCGGTTCTCATCGAAACGCAATTCCGTGCCATAGGGCGTGGTGTCCTCCTGTTGACAGGAGGTACCATCCGCATTCATGTACCTTTGGCTTTCCGGCATTGGAATGTCGGATCGTTGGCTGGTAAGTACGGGTCGTTGTGTCGTTGGCCATTACAGAGCGCGCACAGTTTGTTGACATGACCCTGCCGGTGGGTAAAGACTTGTAATGGGCGTTGCCTCTCCGAAATCGATCGCTAGGTTGTCCTTCGCGTGCGTTTGGCTGGTCTCGTAGGCCGCTGGGCACCCCGACTCTACCAGATGTGAGTTGTAGTGAGAGGCATGACGTCGTTGACTTCGCTGAGGATGACTGGTTGTAGGCTCGGAGGATGCATTCATATCTTTACGAGATGCATTGCATGGCAAGCGTAGATTTCAGTGGGTTTCAGAACTTTTCTTCGTATCGCTGCGTAGTGGGCCTTCTAAGACGGCCTCGCTAGGAAGTGAATTGCCACTGCTAAATTTCGGCGCGACAGAAGGGTTTTCCTTTGGTATATCGTAGATTTCTTTGCAGAGAGTCGTTAGGGTGGTTTCGTTTACTTAGCTGGGTAAAACTTGGCCATTTTTGTAGACCTGTCCGGTAGTGTAACACGTTGTGGGCATCTTGTATTCGCTAGGCTACTACTGTTGGTGAGGCAGGTTCATCTCGGGGTCCGACGACGGATGTCATCTTCGAGTCGGGTAAAGTAACGCGATGGTAGAAAGAACCTCAGAAAACCTTGAAATTCTCTCAGTCCGTCCAGCGTTGGTTGTTGTTGCGGTATCAAGTTAACGCTCAGTCGCGTAGCATCACCACCATGGTGGCTGGCAATCTGTCCTTGTCGACGCTGTATGCCTCGGCTAACTCTTCGACCCGCACGATAAAGGTAAAGAAGACGGGTGTGGTGTCAGCCGCTGTCGGGAAAACTGGGTGTGTTGCGCCTATCAGGGCGGCGAGCTGGACCAGTTCGCTGACGTTCTTGGCTGGTGCCGAAATATTGGGTTAGTATGCCGGTGTCACTTCGGCCTCGGTGTCGTCACTGGTGGCAGGGTTTCGGCCCTCGTCGGCGGGGTAAAAATTCTTTCTCATTCGTTGCTGGCTCGTCGGGTACATTTCGAGATGCTGGAGCGAGCGATTGTTGCCTGGTGATTGCCTCAAGCTCCGTCTGGAGTTCCAGTAGACGAGTAACGTCCACTGGCTTATGATCCTGGTTTATGAATTGGGCCCAGCGCCTCCTCATCTCTTGTACGATACCTGTAATGTCTAAGTCGAACTCCCCTAAGCAGGCTGGGAGCTCGTCCCGACTTAAGGAGTTAACACAGGTTACGCGTAACGTGGATGTCACGATATCGACCGGGACGGAGGGAAAATAACCAAATTGAATAACTGCTCTGGGCGCTTTGAGTATTTATGTCTTTATTATAATTTGTTTCCTTTTTTTTTGTTGTTATATTTTTATTACCTTTTTTTTTTTTTTATTGTATTTCCTCTGGCCCGTACAAGAGTTTAAGAGGGTTACTAGCCTAAGTTTATATATATTTTCTTTTTCGTTTATATAAAAAGTAATTACTGTTACAGGGGACAATGCTTCTATATTTTTTTTTGTTTATTTTACTTTCCTTTCTTTCCCCTTTCCTTTTTTTCTGTTATCTTACGAGTACCTTAAACTGTATATGAAGGTGTGTATGTATAGGTGTGTAGATGTCATAATATTAATTAATTTAATTAATTATAAATATTAAAATTATTAAGTTCACAATGGTTAGAAGGAAGCGAAATTAAAGAAAAGAAAAAACAATAACAAAATTGGACTACTTTGAGTTCCTTTTCTTATTATATTGGAAACTATATTCAAACCTTTTATATGATTATTTAATAGGTATAAATATGCCCTTCTTCATGCTTGTTCTTTTTTTCCCATTTTATAGTCATGTAAATTACTTTTTTTTACATTTTTTTTTTTTTAAATTAGATTAGATTAGGTAACTACATTTAATAACCATATATGTTATTTAACAATTTTGCAAATGTATCTAGTTTTTCTTTTCTCCCTTTGTTTGTTCCTTTCTTAACGTCGCTAAACGGTCACTAACTTGTTTGAAATTGAAAAAATGATCCCTTAAGGTTTAGTTTCTTTTTCTAACCTGTTGTTGTTGTTGTTTTTGTTGATGATGGCGGTAGTGTGGGCGTAGGGTGTTGGGATGGCTTCAATTGCTTTAGAGGTTGATGATGATGGGCACTCTATAGCTGCCGTTACTCCTGCTGTTCTTGTTATTGTTGCCCAATCCGCTATCGGTTACTTTATCGCTAAAATTAACCTTCAGATCGTTCAATTACTGCTTCTCAAATTCGTTGTGTTCCTTTTTCTTTCGTTGATGTTTCACTAGCTCTCTGTGTTAATCGTACTTTAAAGCTAACTTTTCAAAACAGAACGTTAATCAAATTTACTGAGATTTAAACATTTGCTTATCTTGGGGCAATATAGGTTTAAATGTTCGCTTTTACTAGATTATCGAGTTAAATTTTCTCTTTGTAGTTTAAAATATAGAGGCGTTCTTGTCAAAAGAAAATGCTCTACAAGCACGCCTCGTTATGTTTAGAAAAACTCTGCTCTTAACTTTTTCCTTTTAAAAAATTTTTTTCACGACTCGGTTAAAATTTAGTTTTCATATTAGGAAAAAATTATCAAAATTTTTGTTTCTTCTATGTTTCACCAACAACAACTGTCACTCGCAATTTAGAGCTAACTTTCCAAAACAGAACCTTAATCAATTTTACCGGGATCCAAACATTTATTTAGTTAAAGCCTCTCATTGCCACTTAAAATATAGAGAAGTTAACCGCTTTTTAAAATTTCCTCTTTAAAAAATCCTCAGAACTTCTTTTGGTGGTTTCATTGCCTTCACTTATGTGCCTTTTGTCATTTCCTTCCATTCGTGGGTATATATTTAGTGAATGGATACGCATTGGTTTTGAATAATATTCCAAAGGGCGATGAGGCACAAATTATTAAATGGATTCTTTTCAATTCACAATTAAGTTTATTTTTCAAGCACAACTAATATCACCAAAAATTATCTGCGCGATCAACATTATATAATAATATAATTACTAAACAATGTCCAGAATTTAATTACAAATGTTTCGTGAATTTTCTCTTTAAAAATTTTATCAGAATTTTTTTCTTTTTTTTTAATAACTTTCACACACACCCACACCATCTACACATTAAATCTGTTTAACTCTGCTTAATTTCCAAATGTTTATCGGTGTTTTCGAGTGTTTATGAAGGTTTGTGAAGGGTTATATAGGTATGCGCCGTGATCTGTACGGAAAATCGACTTCCCTCAAGTTGTTTCAGACCATGCCTAACGCTTTGTAAAATTTTTCTTAACTCGTAAACAATCAACGCCCGGTTTAGTTCCAAAATAAGCCTATCAGCCAGTTCCTTGTATTGTCCGTTAGTCGACGCCGCCCGATGCTACCGCAGTTTGGGGTATTCCTGGAGTAGCCTACCCAGCACATCATGCATCATTTGTCTATTTGCCATAGTATAGCTATCTAATAATGCTTGGGCTTTTTCTTTAGTGTTATGTAAATGTTTCACAAATTTTTTATTTAAACTTTTTTATTTAAAATTCTAATTAAGTTTGGAAAAATAATAATATTACCGAGAAAAATTCTTTAATACGAATAACTTAAGTACAATCCAAAACATAACAATACCATTCAGATGCCGATATGGTTTGAGCGCCTCTTACTTAAGTCGAAATGAATAAACAGTGAATAAAGAATTTTTGAAATATGTTTCATTTGGTAAACGTAGAAATAAACATAACAGAAGCAAAAATCAAATTATCTCAAAAATACGCGCGTGTGCAGTACTTTCTAGCTAGGATTTGACAGTATTAGGTACAACTTGCTTGGCATTTATATTATGAATTATGGTTCAGATATGAAATTCACAGAAAGAAAACTTCATAGCTCTATTGGAATGGTCACCTTTATACTGTTTAAAGTGAGAATTTGGAGTATAATACAAAAATCGAATTACATTTGGATTACTCTAAGAGAAGAACTAAATTCAAAATGTAGACGTAGACATTTATTGCCGTAATGTGTGTGTATATTTATATGTATATGTATATATATATATAAAAGATTTCACAAATGATTTTTTTGAATTTCCTTAATAATATTTTGGATAATTTCCGGCATATAATAAAATAGTTTTCCAGAAGACTCTTAAATTGAATAATTTACTTGGTAGCGTTAATAAAATCTACATAATCAACTAGTGCGACAATATA
>NW_023998589.1:4498-5896 GCF_014805625.2 Glossina fuscipes | reverse complement strand
ATCTGCGGTGTTCGGAGTGGCACATTTTACGCAGTTCCTTGCATGTTTTGCTAAGTGAGTATTGCGGACTGCGCAAACAGGGTAATATAGAATAAGCAACACTTTCAATAAATTTAAGTAGTATGGCTTTTTTGACATTATTGTCTTGGCAATTTATTTCACAAAAGCGCACCTCTCTGTTCAAATATTCCATTCTTATTTTATTGGAGAATATTACACTAAATGTGTTGTACTATAAAAAACTAATGCTTATGTACTAGTTTTTTATAGCCATTTTGTTTTGGTTTTAATATATTTGTACTTAATTGACGTACAAATTACATAAACCGAGTTATTCTCGTCCATTATTTGTGGTATAACGTAAAAAATATACTACGCGTGTATATACATTATCACCAGATTCTAGTATGAATCAATCTGTATCCATATATATTGTCTTTATTCTTTGGCCTTGATTAAATAAAGAGTTGCAGTAAAAATCGTACGTCAACCCTTTAGAGAGTTTTAGTAAAGTTATCCCCACATATATTGGTTTATCATAAACTATTTCCATTTTACTTAATTCAATTCCATGCAAAACGAATTATCGAATATTTCAATATCCTTAAGAGATTAGGTTTCGCTATGAGAGTTCTATAGCCTTCAGATTTTCTTCTGTTTCCACTGTGACGAACTAAGCTGAGTAATGCGATTTCAACTACTAGTTTTTAAAAACATATGAATTTCAGGATCGTCAATTAGTTCCTATTCAACTTAAGTGTATTTGAGCGAGGCGCTGTTGTAACATAATTGCATTGATCTAGTTTATATATTTCTTTGGAGGTATAGAAACCTATAATCTTTAAGCGTTTGGCAATCGAACGCGTGCCGTATCCTCCGAGTACAATTGTAGTCAGCTTCATTATATTCGCGATTAGACAAATAACTGTAGAAGCACTCTCGGCTTGGCAAAATTAATTGGATCATCAAGTAATGTGATGTTGCTTATATAATAGTACGGAAAGACACACGATTTATTAACAGAAAATTTTCTGAATTGCTAAACGCTTTCTTTAAAACTGCAAACTTACTGGGCTCCAAATATTTGGCCAATTTTTCTAAACTAGTGTTTAAAAATCGATTTGAGTCCATGAAATTGATAAAACACTTTACCCCTATCGCCTCAGTTCTCTCTTTGTAATATACAAAGCTTAAATTGAGAAGCTTTTCCCGCATTCTCTACGGATGACCCCACAAAATCAAAATAAAATCAAACTATATATCTTTACTTCCTAGTATTGCTTCGTCATACGCGTAGCACTCAGTGTTTTGCATCTCTGTTGGTTGTCCATCTTATGATGGTTGCTGAGAGCTTGCGGAATTCATCCACCACAGTTGTTATGGCCCATTCATTTTATG
>NW_023998589.1:0-4488 GCF_014805625.2 Glossina fuscipes | reverse complement strand
ACGACGTTTCTTTTCTTATTTTGCTCTTACACCTTTATAAGCGTCATTGCAATTGCGATTTTATTTCCTTTTTTTTTTAGTTTAATTTAGTATCTTACAATTTTTTTTTATTACGCTTTTCTTGAATTTTTATCTGCGTTTTCCTAAATTTTTGTGACTATAGAAGTATTCAACAGTAACTTTCAACAAATTTCAATATCGAGCTCTCTGCCATCATTCCCATGCAACCCTCTTCTCCTTCAGATTTCCATTTTTTTTTTTTTTTTCGCAGGCATACGAAGATGTCACATGCCAACTACTTTCATGTTGCATATGATTACTAAATATCGTCGTTGAACTCAGTAAACTTCATTTTTATTGTTATTAGTTTCTCTATAAGAATAAGAATTGTCAGATGCAAAGTTTAGTAATTTAATATGAAGGCATTGTCAGACGAAGACAAAGAGAGACCTGACGAAGTCAGTTATGTTTCCAGATCCATTTAATTTAATTTTATTCATTTGATTGTTTCCTTCTTTTGTTATGTACCACGCCGCTCTGCACTTCATAGTTTGCAATGCGACTTGTATGAATCATAATCGACTTGTCAAGATGTCCCGCATCAAGGAAGTTTGCTTTTTAGGCCGTAGCCTTTTTCACTATGCCTGAATTCTAAGACAATTATGAATTTCAATACAACTCCGATAGGTCTTGCGAATGAATAAAATTATAATGCGTCGTATTAGGCCATAGGTGTGAAATAAAAGTTGCTTCTCGCGGAGGAATGACGATTAAGGTGCAAGTACTAGTCGGACTAGGCACTGCAAAACTAGATTTATTTTGTGTTGGATGAAAGTTAGAAAGATGATTATCAGACACAGATGTGGTGTAAGTAGACAATCGCACTCAACGTCCGTTGCAGAACATTTTGATTTTATAAGCAAACGAGGATTAGTGGTTGAATGACTATTTCCAACAATATTTTCAATATACTTTTAGTATCCAGGGAAAAGGTAACGTTGGGAAACGTGCAAAAGAGAGGTTTTTTAAAAAAGCAGAATGTGTAGTAAATACAGAACTACTAGGAACTTCTACCTTCATCATCATCTGTGACGATGTTTCAATTAGGTGCATTTCTTGTGTTCATGTCGACGGTGATTGACAGACTCCATTACATGCGGAAGTTACACATTTCAGGGGAGCTGCTGTACTCGGCGGTGATTTTGTTTAAGTGATGAAAATCAAAAATTATGAAGAATTTTTATTTAAGGTTGAAGAAAACCGGTTTGAACTGGTAATAATTTTCACAAGTTCACTATTTGTGATATTTTGGAATAATATCGATTTAATTTATTTCATTTCGTGTTATACAAGTTCAATTCTTAGTTTAATTTTTATCTATTATTATATTGGAAAAAAAATTTAACTATGGGACGTTACGCAGAATTGTTACAAGTGGTTTTTCTCATTTTATTTAAATCCTTTTTTTTTTCTTTTTGTTTACATGCAAACAAGAATAATACCGATATGTATTCATCGGCGACGCTCATTACCGTGAATCCTTGTATAATTAGTAATATACAATATACTTATGAGGGCACATCTTGCCCATTCTTTGGGGCTGAGGTAGTTCAGCGGCCCAAGAATTGAATCACAAGAAATTTGTATTTTATTTCGTTTGCAGTATTCTTCATTTTATTGGGTTTTTTCTTTAATCATTTATTTAACGCTACAAAACTAATTACGAGAAAGCGTCTGGTCGCTTGCGCCGCCTGCGACCGATCGACTCTCAAACCGAAAATAAACTCTCCCCAAAACTAAACTTATTAATTTCCTAATTGGCATACCTTAGCGTATTCTTCCCCTACTCTTACCCTATTCGTAATCTACTCTTATTCTACTTTTACCCTGCTCTTAATCTATTCTTACCCTACTCTACTTCTATTCTTATAGTAGAGAGTAGTAGTAAAAATTTCACTTACACAACCGGCCACTATGAGATATTAATTCATTCATAATAGATCTAAAAGTTAAATTTAAATTAGTTGCAGTTAAGGAATTTGATGTATACATAAAGTGATCTTCAAAATTAACAATGTTACTACTAATTCCGAAATTCCATGCAAATACCATATATACCGCAAAACTCTCTCTAGTCTTTCATTTACCCTATATAATATTTTATGCATATTATGTCGTCTGTCCTGTACGTCGTCCGTTGGTCTCTCCTTCGTCCGTCGGTATCTGCCCAGGGTCCCCCTACTTCCCTTCATGCGCTCACCCTTATCCTTACTCCCGTTACATCGGTGGCTCATTCCGCTTGGCCACTCATTTCAATTCACTTTTGTAGCCAAGCAATTCCAATATCAATTTTTACTTATTACCGCCGGAATTTTAATTACAGAACTCATTCCAGGAAATGTTACGTTGCCAGACTCTGGTATTAATAAGCAAACGGCATTTACTTTATAATCAGGTAATCCACTAACAAATGTGAATGATACATTGCATTCTTGTATGCATTTATAATATATGGTAATTGTATGGTATATGATGTTATATTACGTACATCAATACATTTGGCATATAACCACAAACTATTATTATCGTCTAAATATCCAAATTTCATTTCATTACTTGGAATAATTGGTATAGCACTAACTGATTCTCTATGATTCTCTTTAGTATATAATATGTCTTGAAGGGTAATACGTATAGGCACTAAGGAATCTGCGACGCTACCCATCACATTTAAAGATGCATGAATTAACAGAATTCATCACAGAATTTTCTTCAGAATGACATAACGATAACCTCATAATTTTATAATATGGTTGAAGGTTACGGAATGATCATGATTGCCACAAAATAAATTTACTAACAAATATATCATCATTGAAGGCTATTTGCGCCATTTAAAAAATGAGGCTTAAAAAGTTTCTTACATCTTGGAGCATCAATTAAAAAGCCGAATGCTTCTT
Source organism: Glossina fuscipes (assembly GCF_014805625.2). NCBI lineage: Eukaryota > Metazoa > Arthropoda > Insecta > Diptera > Glossinidae > Glossina > Glossina fuscipes. The sequence goes on along the minus strand of NW_023998589.1, from coordinate 1,528 downwards.
TTGAAAAATTGCTTAACTTACCTAGCATTCTATCTCCATCTAAAGGAATGGAACCACCTATTCGTGATATTGCTAGTCCAAATTTTTAATTCAAATTACCGTCACTGCGTAAAATTAATTTATTTAATTCTGTGCGGATGAAATCCATGAGCATGAACGTCAAACGTTCCTCTAAAGTCTACGATTGACATTTTGTATTTTTTACAGCGCTACTTCTTATCAACTGACTGGCGAAATATGTCTAAACACTATAAATATTGGCGACTCATTCTTAATCGCCATTTTTTTATGTGGTTTCGTTGCGCTACTTCAAATGATCTTTATTTGGAATTATTTAAAAATTTTTCTTTGGACATTTGTTTATTTCACAGGTTCTTAGCGTTCTCATAGGGTTTAATGCTGGCCAATTTCGATGCGTTTCCAATAGTTTCAATGTTTTTGTTTATGTAATTTGTCGCCGTCTCTTTAATCGTTTCTTAACTTTTAGTGTCTTCTTGGTTAAGTTTCTGAAGATATGTAGCAACTTTTAAGTTAAGCTCTTTTAATTTACTCGTCGAGTAATTTTTAATTGGCCTATTAACAACCCAATCTTTTTAATCATAATAATTCTTGTTTTTCTTCATATTACCGATTTTCCTCCAAATAATTTCAATTTAATGCAAACAATTTCGAATTTTCCAACACATTTGTGTAAAAGTTTACAACACTGCTCAGCTGTTTGGTTGCTAACTACATCGAAGTTGTTTTTAACTGCAGTTAAACTATTGCTAAGAACTTCAATTATTACAGCCTGTTGACTCAATTCATTGTTGACTTTTGTCACAACTTCTTGAAAGTCACCTTTGAATGCGTTACTGTTCCATATAGCCATGAAAATATATCTCCACAATAACTGCACACTGCGCGACGGCAGCGCCTCAAGAATTCACTCTTGAAATAGTGTACTTGGCATGTCTCTTGACTTCCAGTTGCAGTAATCGGAATTGCTGCGCACAACCTCATATGAGTGTTTGATGGCTCGGATGATGCAAATGGGTACAAACATTGGTTTGCCCATTGGCGTACATTCACTTTATTAGAGTTACTATTTTGGCCTGAAAACATGTGTTTGTCCAACTTATCCAATTCATCGTCACATCTCGATGACTGACTAGATGTGTTTAATAATTATGGTTCTCTTGAACAGTGTAAGTTAAGTGAACATAGAAATAATATAATGTCGTGAACCCTCTATAAGCGGAACTTGTACACTAAACCACGTTGGAGCGCACCTTTCCATACTTAACACTTAGGTAGGAGCAACAGTAACTAGTTAAAAGTGTGTAAGCGCACAGATCATAGACTATGGGATTCTTATACATTAACTTCTTAGTTGTCAAAATCTTATACAATTCATTCAGAATCATTGGCCTTTGAGATTTTGTTAGGGATGATCTTAGACGCGGACTAGGATATTGGGAAAACGAATTATCTTTTGACAATGGCATTGCATAATTAAGCGTTGTGCATCGCGCTTTTATAGCTTCCA
>NW_023998588.1:0-5065 GCF_014805625.2 Glossina fuscipes | reverse complement strand
AGCATAGAAACCAGCGAGACTACATAGAATTCTCTATGTATGCACCCTATTAACTCGATTAACCTTCCTTCTAAACGTTGCAAACCTTCTGACAAAATGGTTATACACCAAATCTTTAGTTAATTAAACTAACACGTCTACTGTCTATTGCCGTTGTTGTTGCTCCTACACTCTCTCAGTCGATTTAGTCGACTTTTTTGTCTTCGAAACTGGAGACGATTCTCACGTGAAGCGGAGGGTGCTAAAAGTTCGACTCATGCTGAAGTTTTAGTTGAACCATTTAGAGAAATCATTTTCTGAGAGTAACGTTTACGTTTATTTGATTGTTTTTGTTCTGTGCTTTGTATGTTTTATTTAGAATTTTTAATTCTCTCCAGTTGACTTTCCTTGTCTATCTTCTCTGTGTGTTTCTTCCTCTCATTAAACATTTATTATTTTGGTTGCACACTATACTTTTGTGGTTGCGCGCTATACTTTTGTTGTTGCGTGCTATACTTTTGTGGTTGCACGCTATACTTTGCTGTGCACATGAATGAAATTCATGTTCGAGGTTCGAGTTCATGAGCTGCATACATTCACAACATAAATGTTCGAGTTCGTTCTGTTACAAAAATTCTCTATCATTAATGAATTTTTATTTTTTTTTTGAACTTTTGAATGGTAAAGTCTAAAGTTGTTAAACCCTCGGAGACATCTGTCCCTATCTACTCAGTTGTGTTTTGATGTTTACATTGAACACATGTGCGCAAATAAGTGTGTAATAAAAAGTATAAAAAAAATCGTTAAAAACAAACAGAAAAATTGTCAAAAAATAGTGTTTGTGAAATAAACATTTTGTGTGTAAGGGGCATATATTCATATTGCTAAAAACTGAAATAAATCTCCATAAAACTGAAAAAAGGTAAATTTTTTTTTTCCTTTATAAAAATAATTTTCCAAAAATTGCTACATATGTTTTTGGATGCGCATGCGCACTAAGAGTAAACAAGACATTATAAGACAAGACAGATTGTTTCAATTCCAATCTGTTTCTTCTAAAGTAAACTAGACAAGACAAGACAGTGTTTCATTTCCATTGTGTTCTTGCCATATACATTATAAGTCGGGACGAATAGTTTCGTTTCCGCATCGATCCTTTCATAAAAATAAAAATAAACAAAAAAAATCAGAGTGTTTTACTGCCATTGATGATTTTGCCTCTACAAGTCGAATCAGATTGCATCGATTTCGCACTGTTCCAGCTGTAATTTTGAACTTTTACTATTTGCGGTTTTACTGGGCCGATTTTTGGCCCAGTGCTGTTTGGTGCTGTTGTAATTGCTGAACTGATATTGGTGTTGTTTTTGCTGCATATCCTCATTGGAGTGCTGCTCTTCTACATCTGTGCTGCCAAATTACGTTTACTGTTTTTGCTGAGGTGCACTTAAATTTATTGAGGACTGCTGCTGGGCGTTTGCTGCAACTATGGGCAGGGGCCTGAAGAGGGAGAAAGGGGGGTCACTTGCAGAAGTGTCTGCGGGGTCCGGCCGCGGTCAGGATACTTCTTCTGACGCGGACATGTCGTCCGACTCCGAGGTGGTTGTGTTGGGAGAGTTGGCGCTGAACTCCAAAAAGCGCGGGGCAAATCGTGTCTCCGAGTCCGGGGACGAGGCTAAGAAGGCCAGGGGTGAAGGAAATAAAAAAAAAAAGAGAGAGAAAAAAAAGAAAAACAATGAAAGCAAGATGTCCGTCGGTGCTGTGGGTGTGTCTAACACGCCTCCTGTTAAAATAGCAGATATCTCGGCTGCTTCTGTCACTGCTGCGATTAAGAGTAGCGATGCAGGTCCACATGCTGCGGCAGCTACTGCTGGGGCTGTGGCGCCTGCTGATGGGCGTAGATCGAAGCGGCGTTCGGCGGCAGCCGATATTGTGGCTGAAATGAAGTCGGTAACTGACCGACTGCATAACTGCGCTTTCGATCCGGAAAACGTGGATGTAAATTCTGCCAGAACAATTGTAAAACTGGCAAGCGAGTATGAGAGCATACTGTTTGGTCTACTCGCAGAAAATGCGCGCCTAAAGGGCTGCATTGAAGGTTTCGAAAGGAGCGGCGGTTGTTTTCCGCCTGCAGTGTCAATTGGTCGGGTGCCCCCAACAGCGTCGGTGCCTGTACCGGTTGTGGAGGCAATCGTGCTTTAAATAAAAGTGAAAGTAAATATATTATTATATATCTATAAATATAAAGTACTTATTTACGTTCCCATATTTTATTTTAAATTAAAAAGGAACGATGCGCCGCCGCCCACCGCCTCATATACAAGAAGATTCGCTCTATGACAAAGGTAAGTTTGCGTTTAACCCTTCTTGTTATTATGAATAAATTATTCATTTGCTTTTATTATGCATTTTAGATTTAAAAAAAAGCACTATCGCTTCAGCGGAATGCGGTACTTCCATAGGCCAATGGAAATCACTGTCAACCAGCATACCGCCGTATATTTATTTATTTATCTTATCTTATGTATGTCTATATTATACGCATTTAAATTATACATTTTGTATTATATTATATTAATAAGGTTTATTTATTATTGCAAATATTGTTATGGTTTTAAGTTATGTTTATAATGGTGTGGGCTTACCGGGGAGCCAGCCATTCAAAACAATTGGTAACGCACCTATCACGGTACCCCAAGGGTGGTGTGGAAATCGTGTTAAGCGACCATAAACAAAATTCCTGTACCATCCGAAATGTTTAACGATGTTTAAGAATGTTCAATAAGGTTTTGATGCAAGTATGTAGTATGTATGTACATGTAGTTGCAATGTTCTTACTTTTCGTTTAGTGGTAAAGGACTTAATATATATATCAACTAGCGCTTAATAAAAGAATTGTCTTCTTTATTCACCATCTCCTTTATCAATTTTTTCAAGGTAATGGTAAAGATATAAATTATAATATATTCCTTACGGTGGCAGAGAGTTCAAACTTGAAAAGATTCGATTGGGTTAACCCGTCAACTATACGAAACGAACTATACGAAAGTATCCATACAACTGAGATGTATTCCACTATAGGCCGTGCTAAACCCACGTATAGTTTTCTTCTTACCCATGGGTCGTCGAATCCTCTAGACCAATGTCTAATAAACTCCTACAAAGATTTTTACCTATAGGACAAATTAGCATATACCGTAAATTAAATTTTGATATACTTTAACATTGTATAGAAAAACCAACGCCGAGTGTAAGCAAAGCTGCATCGCAGTCTGCCATGTAACAGTACCAAAATGAGTGCTTTCTCAAAGACACGGCGATAATCCAAACACAATCCCTTTAAATTGAAATTTCATTTCTTACTATTATCATCTCCGTGGAGAATTTCTTCCACTTCATGGGATGGGCAAAAGAGACCAGCACAGTATTAACAGACTTTCTTCTTAACATAGGAAGTTGCTTGCATTTTATTGGATTTAATTTTATAAAATTTAACGACCACCACGTAACTAAATTATTTATGTCAATTTGAAGATGATGCGATTGCGATTCCAAAAAGGAGGAAGAAAAAGTTTAACATCGTGAATGTACCTTAAGAAATGGATTGATTTAATAACCGAGGGGATATCATTAATGTCTAAATTAAATAAAAAGGGGCCTGCGATCGCGGAAAATTTATCCGAGGTTATGACGTTAAGCATAAACCTAAATGACCTGTTATGCAGATAAGAGCTTATCCATTTCACCAAATACAAAAGGAAGCCAAAGGCATAGATTTTGAGGGTCAATAAGTTATGGTTAAGTAAGTCGAACGCGTTACTAAAATCAGAATATGCGGCATCCTTGCGAGAGCTACTAGAAGAAGCCTCTAAGAGATTCGTGACATTAGATTTTCCTTTCCGAAAGCTATTGCTGGAACGAAAAAATGCGAGATTTGATAGCAAAAGCTTGATGCTGTGTAACCATTCGGTCAAACAATTTAGGTAAGACACTCCACTTCACGATGCTTCCATAGTTGTCAACGTGATGTCTATTTCCACCTTTGTGAAGCGGAATAAGCAAACCGCTCTTCCAACACAACGGAAAAACACCTGTTTTTAAGGACTGATTAAAAATCAATCATATAACACCATATAGCTCGTCAGAGCACTATTTAAGTACACATGATGGAATCCCATCAGACCCAAGCGTACAGCCATATTTTGAAGACCTCAAACCATCTAAAACGTCATTTTCTAAAATAACCAATTTAATTATCGCATACGGATAATTAACACTTGAATCGAGATCAGTAGTTGAAAAACTTCGTCTGCAGTAAAAGAGATTTGAGGTTTCACTATCATCAGAGAACTCTGAGCCATTGAAAAAAACATGGGAGGGATATATAGGGGTTTTTCCTTTGGAGTTGGCAAACCTAAAAAAAAAATGTTTAGGACAAACAAGCAGTGAGGATTTTATCTGGAATAACATTGTTGAAGGTAATTAAATTTATGTCTTACAGCAGAATAGGCGAAGTAGTCGTAAGTAGAACCACCTTTCGTAAATTTTTTGAAAAATTTGCTTTTTTTATTTTTATAATATTTAATTCTTCTGTTAAGCTATGGAGGGCTTACATAGATTAGCAAATGATTGTGAATAGATCGCTATAACAAAAAGTGGATCTGTCTTAAGCCTTGCTGCTTGTTACGCACGTCCGCACTAACTTAGTATACCCTGTACCACAAGTCGCGTAGAGCATAAAAATATAACTGACATTACAAAATATGATAGAATATATTTCATTTGTTTTCTATATTTTTAGCCATTCAGTTATCGTATTTTTTTCGCTAGTCATCATAAAATATTCTTTAGGGAATTTAGAAATTGACTGAAATCTAGGAAGAATTTCTTTGCAAATATATACAATATTTAAGGAAAGGGTGTACATCCATACTTACAACATAACCATATATTTGTACATATATATTTTGATATAAGCTATGTCAGTGAAAGGAGATAATGATGACGAGTCATCAACAACAACTCTACAATCTTCGACCAAATCGACATCGGAAAGTGTGGAAGAGGAAGAACAAGAAAGTAAAACAGT
>NW_023998587.1:113129-115218 GCF_014805625.2 Glossina fuscipes | reverse complement strand
CCGCAGTTTCTGCTTAAATTGCAATGATCAACACCCGGCGTTAGGCAAACATTGCCCACGTTTTATACAAATGCGTGAAATTCTAAAAATCAAAACAGAAAATTACTGTAGCATGGGTGAAGCGCGACGCACGTACCGGGAAAGAAATCCATCTGGAATCCAAAGTATTGACAAAAGTTAAACCTACGCTGCTGTCGCCTCGCAAATCGAGCCTAATAAGCCTTTAACTCCAACTGCTTCCAACGAATCTAATCTACGTTCTGCCATCAAACATAAATTATATTGCGAAACCAGTTCCACCACCCGCCAAAGATAATATTGAAAAAGTCAAAACAATAAAAATATTGAACAAATTAAAACAACACCGCGTATCCTAAAATCTAATAAACTAAATTCCCCAGAATCAACAGCTCTCAACTCTAGTCAACAAATCACAAGTTGTGTTGAATCCAATCTCTCATCCCTTAATCAACCTTTAATTTCAAATTAGTCACGTACGCCCTCTTTGCACTTCAAATGTACGCAACCACCTAAGCACAGATTATTCTCCTGGTAAAAACAAATTGTTCACGCAAAATTCCTATGGCGAGCTTTTCGACAGACATGTCAACTTAACCCTCCTACCGCTCTGTTTCCACGTCACTACAATAAATAAAGTTTTTAAAATTTGACAATGGACCATTAAGGGACTTATTAATAATTTTGATGAACTCCGTGCACTCATAAGTGATTTTAATCGAAACCTTGTAACCCTTCAAGAAACCCATTGTAGAAGTTCCACTTAGTACTTCTTTAGAAAAGGCTTTCATTCAAAGCAATCTCTGCATTTTAAATTATGGAAAACCAACGCACTTTTCAACTCATCACCCCTTTTCTCATACTGATTTAATATGTTGCTCTCCGTCACTTCTTCTTTTGGTTTCCTGGCCTGTTTCTGATGATCAGCTAATGGTCACTTTTCAATCATAATCGATCATAAACTTTCAAAGTCCTGTGTTACTCCAGCAAAACAGGCCAAATTCGTCCTATCAGTGCTATGTTTACGAGCAAAGCAATTTCCGAAAGGAATCATAAAACAATTCTCTTGATTGATTTCGAAAAAGTATTTGACAGAGTTGGTCTTCATGTTATTTTAAGATTCTTGAAATCATGGAATGTTAGACCCAAATTTTTCAACTACATTAAATCATTCATGTCGCATCGGCCGTTTAAAGTTAGAATCAACAATCATCTTTCTGATTCCTTTCCGCTAATGAAAAGCATTCCACAAGGGTTTCCCCTTTCTGTCACGCTTTTCCAGGTCGCTTCCAATGAAATTAGCAAAATGCTTTGCCGTGTACCGAGCAGAATTGAGCATTGTCTCTACGCGGGCGATGTATACATTTTTACAATAGAAAAAGACAACACGAAGACAATCAACATCCTCGAATCTATTGGACGAGAGATGTCTACATAGGCAAACTCCTCAGGGGCTAAAATTTCTATACAAAAATCAAAAAAAATGCACATTTGTATACTTAGTGTGTGTTTTATGATTTTATCTCTACAAGGTATAATTAGTGGGTGTTTTTATGATTTTGCATTTGAAGTTGGAGGGGGCTGCTCGCGTATTGTTCGCAGAACGTCATGCGGACAGATCGGACTTGCTGGTTGCGGATTTTTAAGCGGACGGACCTGTATTTCGTAAGGAAGCAAAAACGCTTCCTTACAACCTCCATGAATTTTGAAAGACTGTTCTTTTGACATCTCGCTGTCTATGCACAAGAAAGAAGATACTCCAAATTATGTTTTCAGGAATCTAATAGCTGAGAAAACCCAAGTATTGGAGAGTACTGGTTGGAATCTTTTATACACAGACGGCTCAAAATCCTTTGGCCTGCCTCCTGCTTGTGCCGTGGTAGATGCTACAGGACGGGTTCTTCTCAATCACATATTTCACAAAAGTACTTCAACTTTCACAACCGAAGCCAGAGCTATCCTTCACGCTGCGAATCTTGCCCATAAAAACAAACTCAAAACCGTCATTGTTACCGACAGTTTGTCTGTATTACAAGCTATTCAGAACCCTTCGACTTCGAGATGGGGCACC
>NW_023998587.1:103217-113119 GCF_014805625.2 Glossina fuscipes | reverse complement strand
CCTCAACTTTTCCTTGGCTAGAATTATTGCATTTGGAACGATTAATCCTTTGGACATTCTAAAATCACCTTCAGAAAAGAATATCACTTCAATATATTGCTTTATTACAACTACTAGGCTTAATATCTAATGTTCATTTATATAAATTAGAGCCGATAGCCTGCGTTACTAGTGCTCAATGTCTTTTTTCTTTAGTCTAAGAATTTATTTCATTAGTCTAAAATTATAATATTTGTAATAATAATATATTGACATAGCTAATAGTCACGTTAGTTCTTAAAATAATAGAGTTACGCCGTTGCGCGTTCGGGTGCGGTTAGCTCAATGTCGCAATGATGCTAACGATTCTCCTAGCCAATTATAAACATTGATGCTTATGCTTCGGTAGATATATTTAAGGGTTTGCAAATTGAAAATCTAGTGATGATTACGTTTAAAACGAGAATTGGATAGAAAAAGCTTTAAGTGCAAGATCGTTGACAATATTTTGTGTAGTCTGGTTTTGGCTTAAACAGTTTTTATGTTCTAGTTTAACAGGAAGAATCGTTAGCCTTTATAGCCGCAGTCTCGCTCGCTTGTCCTGTTGCCAACATGTTCTGTGTGTTTACATATGCTTATGAGTATACTTAGCTTAGGTTGGCTGCAGTCGCAACCTTAGTTACGACTTGCATGATCCTGCTTATACATAACTTAATATCACTTACATCTACCTTATTATTATGTTTGTTCAAATTTCGACGCAACAGGCACCCAGGTACCAAATCGCATGATTCAATCACCGTTAGGTACGTGAGTGCTTGTGCCTTTCTATGCCACTGTGTTTGCATATGCTTGTTTTTTGTGTGTTTCTACATGTGTGATCGTGTCTTTGTACATTTTGTGTAATATTGTGTGTGTGGTTGTGCTCTTTGCGCGTACGAGTATTGGTGTTTATTGCTATGTGTGACTCTAACGTTTATACCTTTTGTCTGATCGTATATTCATTGTAAAGCATAAGGGTTTCTACCTCATTATATATCCTAACGGGGTTTATGCAGTAATGCGTAATATGTAAGCGTTTCTACAGTTTCTTATACAATTTTACGGCATACAGATTTCTGTATGTTACTGTGGCCTAACGGTACTATAAAATGCTATATGTGATTCTTTGGTATGTGCGTTTGCATAAGCGAGTGTGTGATTGTGTATTGCGAAGTACAAGGGTTTCTATATACTTAAACAACCTAACGGGATTTATACCGTAATGCGTAATATGTACGCGTTTCTACAGTTTGCTTATACAATTTTAAGGCATACAGATTTCTTCTTGTATATGTTGTACTTATTCCATATGGTTTTATACCTATGTTTGACATGGGTTTGAGTTATATGTCTCACAAGTTCTATGGCTTTGAGTTGTGTCTGACAAGTTTTATTTGATCTTATTCATATATGTTCTGCGCTTGGCGGTTGTGTAAATGTTACATATGGTTTTGTGCCTAAGTTCGTCTAGGGTTTGTGTTGTATGATTTTACACGTTCTATGCCTACGAGCCATTTCATACAAGTTTTATTCATTCTACCGATCTTATACCTATTTGCTCGTGCCTGTATTATATATTTTACATATTCTATGCCTTGGCGCCGTTCCATACATGTTTTCTTCATTCTCTTTACCCTTCGTTTGGTGCTGGAGTGTGTATTCTTATGGATTAACTAGCGTAGGCCTGTGCAATATGTGTCTATACATTTTCTCTTTGTACGGTATAGGCATATTTGGTGTGTGTTTTTTTTTATGATATTTTCTCTTTACAAGGTATAGGCATATTTTATGATTTTTCTCTTTAGTGCGTGTTTTTATGATTTTATGCATTTGATGTTGGAGGAGGCTACTCGTGTATTGTTCACAGAACGACATGCGTGGACAGATCGGACTTGCTGATTGCGGGTTGCGGGTGGACTTTTAAGCGGACGGACTAGTTCTTGATAAGGAAGCAAAAATGCTGCAAAAAAGCTGGAAGCAACCGGTATCCTAAATCACGTGCCATTTCTACAAATTCCCCCCGATGCCAAAGCATTGCATCAACGTTTTTTTATAGATACTGAAATGTGCGGACGGCAATCCATCAATCATACGAATATTAGTTTCAAATACTGACACAATTATCTCATTATCAAATTGTACGTCGCGTATTTACGTATTTAACCGAAATCTCACAATCTCCCAGCAGAACCAAAGTGCCCAAATTATCAATTAGCGTTACAGAAAAACTAAAAATATATATTTGCTCTAATAAGTTCTATTCTATATTAATTATCATAATAAAATAGAACTAATTTTCTAACCAATTTCGTATTAATCCTTTGTTTCGCATAAATCAAAGTTAATAACAGTAATCGTTTGTCAACTATGGTTATAAGGAAAATTAGTGAGGAAAAAAAATAACTAAAAGAAATAAGAAAACAATTTCAAAGTAGATGTACATAAAATTGCATATAAATTTAGATTAAGACGGCATCCCAAAAAAATAAACAACTAAGGTTGACTAAGCACTTCTGCGCTAGGCGTTTGCCTAGCTGTCTGGGATATTTCTATGTTGTCTATGTTTAAATCATCAACTTCTTCGTCAACACACCAACCACTGTTATCTTCTTCGTTGCTTGTAAGGGTAGCTGCAAATCGTTTCGAATCTATCACCACAACTCCGGTTGTATCTAGCCACGTTGGGCTTGTTGTTATCGGGACACTATGTGCTGCTTCTATGACCGGTTCCATATCTTTAAAAAAATCGAATTCATGCTTCTCAGAATTTGCTGCGACTTCAGACGATTTCTGTATTTGTATGTCGAGAGTGCTCAAATCGTCATTTATTTGTAGCAAAGGTAAAGGTTTTAACGAAAAATACGAAGAAGATGGAGTCGATTGCGCGAGTGCAGTGCGATAAGGATCCACAAGTGATTGTGACGGGAGTATACCATAAGAACAACTAGTTTTGGTTGGACTGACCCCTTTGCCACTTACATCGTCAACACTAATAACTTCAGCTATATGCGTACTTTGGTTGGCAAGATTTTTTGAAGAAAATAGTTCATTTATATTTGGTTTTTTTTCTAATTCATCGTCATTCCAATCAGACCATAGTTCGTCTTCAGTTTCTCTTTTTTCTTCAGTAACTGAATTATTTTTAGTACCAACTTCATCTTGAAGTTTTGTCACCTGTTTTTCCGATTCATAAATAGCATTTTTTAATGGTAATTCTGTGGATGCAGACGTCATTGGCGTGTTAACATCCATAGGCCCTGAGCACTTTATATCTTCGCCTCCATCTGGACTTAAACGAGGCGGCATATTGTGTTCATATAACTCAGAAACTACGGGTTGGGATAGAGAAGAAAAACTAGCACTTTTACTCGTTAAATTATCTGGCAATGGACTTCCTGATACCACGGGACATTCGCCATTCTCTCCAAGTATAGGAGTAATAGATCTAGGTTCCACCCAGAGCACGGCGGCGTCAGATATTGCTGCTTGGGGTCGGCCGTCTGCAAATAAACGAGTCCGTTGTCCACCCAAAACAATTGTCGCTCCTAATATCGGTACCAAATCGGCTAGACAACGCAATGTTTTCTCCACCAGTACATCGTTCTTATCGTGCATGCCGGCTATAAGATGTGGTAATATGTTTTCCTCTATTTCATCCCGTGTAAGTAAACGAACAAATTCCATAAAATATTCCAACAAAATAAGACGTATTTGTGCATCACGCAAACGGAACATTTTCAAAATGTGAAGCATGAGATATGCACTATAAGTGGTCGCTGAAAATAAAGCGGAACTAAAATCATCCTTGGTACGTAGAACGTAAGGTGTCACACAAAGTTGGGCCGTCGGATCTAGCAGCACCATGCGCGAGAGTAAATCCCCGGCAAATTGAACGCCCACCAATTCTTCATCAAAGTAACGCAAACGATCAATGAGACTCGTAAAAAAATTCTGCTTCTCATGATTGTTTTTCAAAGGTAATTCGAACAAAAAAGCGTGGATGAGAACAAATTCGTGGTTGAAGTAAGGGTGAAGCAGCACGGCCGACAATTTAGGGCGCATTTGCGGATTCTTATGTTTGAGATGTGTGCAGCAATATTCACGGAACTCTTGCACGTATTGTGTAGGTATGTTAGGAGTTTTCTTTTCTGCACATTTGTTAAGAACTTCTTCGCATAAAGTAGCAAAAGAGTACTGTTCAATGGCTTCGAAACTTTGTTCATAGCTTTCTCCGGGATCAATAGCTTTTTTGTACCGATGCGCTGAAGCCAGATCCAAAAGGGTTTTAGTCACCTCCTTATATTTCCACACATATTCAAATCCTGCCAAACGCCAGCTGCCATTGTCGGTAACATATATTGACTGTGTACAAACGTTTATATGACGCGCAAAAGCCTAAAAAAAAACTATAATTATTAGGAACTTCAACAATTCTTTTTCCAATACCTCAATACCTTTTCTATTAGAAATACTAAACTACATAAAATTGTCCTTAAACCCAAACAAATTTGTATATCACTTTGCTGGGATAAAACTGGTTGTAGAGGCCGCACTCGTTCGGTACCCAAATATTTTAGACCACCTTGTTCCCAAGTTGTAACGTATTTCAATATATAAGGATGACGATAGATCATTAAATTCTATAAAGTTGAAATATATTTTAGAAGTATGAATGGTTAAGCTTGTTTCACGAAAAACCTTAATTGCTCTTTCCAAAGGCCCTTGGACGGCCCAGAGTTCTCCTGTTACTACAGGTTCGCCTTGGAATATTGACAGGTACTGTTTTCCCTCCTCATTCGTAGAAGAAGAAGCCACCGCATTAAACATGGCCCAAAAATTATTAACTTTGACAGCATTTTTGTCGATTTTCAGATCTTTTAATTTACTGCCTTCATTACCCATAGCTTTTTGCGAACGTTGATTTCACAAGTTTTTTTTATAAAGCATTTGTATTTATTTATTGATTTTTTTTTATATGTTGAGTTAAAATTATTGGCTTATATGTCCAGGTAATAAACAGTAGTAATAATTAGCAAAGAAATATATATAAAACGGAATAAAAAAAAAATGCGGCCAAAGTAGCTAAAGCCGATATGTTAATTGTAATTGTAGACTGGTGAGTTGTTGAAAGTGATGTAAAAAAAGTGTTGCAAACTTCGACTGAAAGAAAATGATTGAAAACAAAAAAAATTATCATTCATTAAAAAGACAAATTCGCTTTTCTTATAAAGCAAGCTAGTTTCCGGGATGATGTAAATTGCTGCGAAGCGTTCGAGGAGATCATCATAGAACTTGAACAAACCAAAAGAACTTCCAATATCATCAAGCCCGTGACATCTAAAAATTAGATACTCAGCAGACTCGATAATATTACAAACTTTACAAATGAATCATTTTTAAATATAGCTTATTTTAAGCGTGACCACTCATGAATCTATAAAGAATTTTGATTTGATTGGAATTAAAGAAAGCCTCTGATAAGGGTTTAAATTGAAATGCGGGATTTGCTTTACAGAAAAGGCGATTGGATTTAACACGCGCAATCTTTTTAAATTCATCATTTAGCTGTTGAAAAGGGTGGTTAGGAAGTGCCCGTATTTTGCTTTTAATATAAAAAACAAATCTTAGTAGAAAACTTTTTTTGATTGTAAATTGACTAAAATTCCGCAAAGACCTTTTACCTGACGTTTACTTTTCTTACGTTTATAAAATTCTTATTATTAAAAACACTCAACAGGGTTATTCAGAGTGTTATTCTTTTCTTACCACCTAATCTTTTGAATGGTTTCTGTTAATTTACTACGAATATTGTCAAATATTGCGTCTATATTTTATTCTAATTTAGTTGCAAAGAGCTTTTCGAAAGTTAGTAAATATTTTCCCCTAGAAATAGTTATTTAAAGAATGTATGAAAATGTTATACATTTTATGGCTAAAACGAAGACATTTATTTAAATTTTTGCACATTCCAAATATATTATGACAAGTCCTTTAGCTCTTGTGATAAAACCTTTAAGTTTTTAAAGCAGAAATTTTTCATTGAAGTTTCAGTTCTGTTTATTCGCAAGACATCGAACACAGAAGTTCATTATTTCCCGTTTACTAAAAATTGAACTAATTATATTAAAATCACGTAGTTTTCTTTTCCCTCGCAACGTTCATAAATAAATGTTTTTCTTAATTTTCTGCGCATATTTTAAATTTGGCAACGCCTTTTCTTTTAAAAATTGGCAAAAAAAACAACACGACATCTTTCTTTTCTTTCTTTCACTACGTGTGAAGAACATCGCGTATTTTTAACGTTGGTGTATAGTTTTTATACAAAATAAGTGAAAATGGTAAATAAATAAAATAAAATAGGATTGTAAACATAATTAGTGAACAATTTCTTATACATTTGTATAGTATTCAATCCTTCTAATATGAGGATGTTGAAGAAAATTTATGCCTGAAATAATTTTTTGGTTCTTATTCTTATCTGAAAATTGAATGTTTTAAAGAAAATTGTTTTCCTTTTCTTTAGGGTTTCGTTAAAGTAGTCAAGAATAAACAGTACTACAAACGTTATCAAGTCAAGTTCCGTAGGCGTCGTGAGGGTAAAACCGACTATTATGCACGTAAACGTTTAATATTCCAAGACAAGAACAAATATAATACGCCTAAGTACCGATTGATTGTACGCTTGTCTAATAAGGACATCACTGTCCAAATTGCTTATTCGCGCATTGAGGGTGATCGAATTATATGTGCAGCATATTCACATGAGTTGCCCAATTACGGTATAAAGGTGGTGTTTCGATAGAAGTTGCCTTTTCTTTTTATTTATAATATAAATGACCTGTTAACCATGATTTCTAGGTGGGTCTGACTAATTATGCTGCTGCTTATTGTACGGGTTTGTTGGTTGCACGTCGAATCTTGAACAAATTAGGTTTAGATTCTCTGTACGACGGCTGCCCAGAAATTACTGGGGATGAATATAATGTTGAACCAGTTGCTGACGGTCCTGGTGCTTTCCGTTGTTATTTGGACGTTGGATTAGCTCGCACTACTACAGGCGCTAGAGTATTCGGGGCCATGAAAGGTGCCGTTGATGGTGGTTTGAATATACCACATTCGCTTAAGCGTTTCCCTGGTTACTCATCTGAAAACAAAAGCTTCAATCCTGACGTCCATCGTGCTCATATTTTTGGTCAACATGTAGCCGATTATATGCGTACGCTAGAAGAAGAAGATGAGGAAGGCTTCAAACGACAATTTAGTCGTTACATTAAGTTGGGAATACGTGCTGATGATGTAGGTATTGCTTGTTTTTATATAAAAAGACGTCCATTTCTAAAATTACTGCTACGTCTTAGTATCATAGACTGGCTGTGCCAAAGGTGGACTACATCAATTTATTGGAAATCTAAGTTCGAAATTTTACTATATACAATAAGCTTAATTTCCTGATATGATTTCACAAAAATCTAACACTAAATTTTAGAAGATTCTGTGAAGCGAAGCTGGCAGTAACTTTCCAAGGTGACCACTAAGCCTTACAAAACTTATATTC
The DNA here is from genome assembly GCF_014805625.2 of Glossina fuscipes. Lineage (NCBI taxonomy): Eukaryota > Metazoa > Arthropoda > Insecta > Diptera > Glossinidae > Glossina > Glossina fuscipes. The sequence continues at coordinate 105,543 of NW_023998587.1, read as the reverse complement.
GAATTACGCGTTTATCAAGTTTCTTCTTTCTTTCTGTTGTCTTGAGCCGAGTGCCCAATAATAATGTGAAATAATGAAAGCATTGTAGCATTTGCTTACTATTAAATGCGCTAAGGCGTACAAAGCCGTGTCTATATAATAATATCATTGCAAATGCAACCTCAAATGTTTATCTGCAATATCAGCACAACCAATCTGATTGTAATTTTATATCTGAAAATTTAGATTAAATCTAAAATATTTGTCCCACTATAGTGGTTTTTCGCAAATTAGTTATTGCTGATGAAGGTGTGTATTTCGCACTGTGAACTACCCACGCTATATATATAACTATATCTTACATGTTATTTGTTAGGCTTATATACTTATAAAATTTTTGCGTGAGTTTTGGAATAAAGCTATTAAAACATACTCGTACTAGTACTAGAAGACGTAATTGTTTTCTTGATCCCTTGATTTCCTTGATTATTAATTAATCATCGTGACGTTCAAAAAAACCTTTCGACCTAAAAAGAGCTATCAACCAAAAGGAGTAGGATTTTCACCTGAAGACGAAAGCAACTTTCCTAAATGACGTTTTTTAAATTTAAAAAAAAATTTTAAGTTATTTTTAACGTTAAATCTGTTATTATTATATTAATTTCCTCCGATTTTGATAGCAATAGTGTTAAAAAGATATCGTCAATAACCTTTTCTATTTATATTTCTCTTTTTGGTTATCATTTTCGAAATATTTTTACCTATACGTTACAGCTTGAAGAAATCTATAAAAAAGCCCACCAAGCTATACGTGCCGATCCTACTCATAAAAAGGTACAGAAAACCGGCGTCACTAAGAAACGGTGGAATGCTAAGAAACTCACAAATGAGCAGCGCAAAGCTAAACTGGCCGAACATAAGACTGCTTTCTTGGCTAAAATTAAATCTGAAACTGACGTTTAATTCTTTCCTTTTTTAATGCCAGGCTGGAAAGGTCGGCTCATTACAGTAAAGTAAGAAACGGAAATTGTGCTTTCTTTTATAATAACAATCAAAAAAAGTAAAGGTCAATGTAAGATGTGTTTATTTACAAAACTAAAATAAAAGTTTCTTTAATTTATCTGATTTTTTTATCCTTGGTTGAATCAATAGTGCACGTGTGCTGCGAAGATGGTGTATTCAATTTTCGTTCAACTTCTAATGTATCTAATATCACCTTATAATTTCTCAGTTGCAGGCAATCTAATTTCAGGACACATAAAAAATTTTTCCTTTTGCATGAATAAGCGAGAATTTTGATATGTGCCGTCAACTGCTTATCTCAATTTTAGTAGCATATTCTCCCTTAGTTCGATAAAGTGTATAAGACAAAAGATGAAGCAGAGCTCAAAATGAAAGAATAAAGTTAAAATATAGAATCATCGAGAATTCAACTATTTTTTTAGAACAGTATTGAAGTATGGGATACTTTGTGAGACGTCTTATTTTTGAATCTTCACAAAGACTTCTTGTTTCAAATTTGTAGCTCAATGCATAAGCATATTGTGCTGCTTTACGCACAAATAAAAAAAAAAAATTTAATAGGCGAAATGCCGTAAGGAAATTGTATTTGTAAACAACTTCGAAAAATTTCGCGGCAGCGATGGTAATATTCCAATATATTGTACTTTATTCTATGGTAAAGGATGACCTCTTTCAAGAAATTCATATGGGAGCTTATTAAATATTTTAATAAGCGATTTTACTCGAAATGTCCTATCATAATGCATAAATGAGATGTATGAAATTTACTTCCAAAAAGGAAAAACTGTTGCAGTCTTAATGCACAAAAACTTTGAAATTGATTTCATAGGCACCGCTCCATCACTTCGTAGCTGTACAAGTACAAAAAACAAATCATAATGGGAGCTGAAAGTTTTGTTGTAAGCTTGCGAACCGATTATAACGTCGAGTTAGATTTGTTACTTCTTTGTTAATTCTTCGAGGCGCGGCCCCTATCACCGCCACCGAGGGCGACGCGGAGGGCGTAGGCGTCGGCAAAGAGGTGGAGGAGGTAGACGAGGCTACGCCCAGGAAAGAGGTGGAGGAGATAAAAAGCAAATCATCATAAACAAATTTTATTATGGCTAAGAGGATCATATTTTTTATCAACCTTATTAATTAATAGAATAATAACTTTTAACTTTTAATGGTTAAATTCCATTTTCATTAAATAAATTAATTGCCAATTTTTTAACCGAATGCAAATGGTTTGATACATTCATTTGCTTAGTACACTAAATGAGTTTATTAAAAACTTCATATTTGTTACAATCCGAAATCCCAATGATGCAAATGGTGGTTACAA
>NW_023998587.1:30373-93217 GCF_014805625.2 Glossina fuscipes | reverse complement strand
CCATACAGTCCGGACTTGGCACCAAGCGATTATCATCTTTTTCTTCCATTGCAAAATTTCTTTAATGATAAAAAATTGGAATCTAGGGAGCATTGTGAAAATCGACTACTAGAGTTTTTTGCAAATAGAGACCAGGACTTCTATGAGAGAGGCATTTTGAAGTTACCTTTAAAATGGCAACAAATCATACAACAAAACGGTGCATATTTGATCCAAATCGGACAATCCGAAGCATGTTAAATAAAGTCCTGAAGTTCATATAAAAATAATGGATTTCTTTTTCCCCAACCTAATATTTGCATATTCAAGTTTAAATCACCTTGTCAATTGAAACATTACTGATTTCTCACCGCGAAAGAGCTTAGTTAACAGTTTTATGCGCTTGGGCACCTAAACGCTGTTTATATTTAGAGATTTGCTCTCATAATAGGTCTACGAGATTTCAGATTAAATAATGTGGGATACATAAAAACTAAATATTGGAAGAAATGCCGAACAGCTTTTTGATTTTCAGGGTTTTTCAAAGCATTTCAACATTTTGTAAAGCAAACTCTTTAAATAAATGTTTTCTGTCATATAATTACATCACAATAAAGTTTGAAAAACATGGAACATCGCACTTTTGGAAAAGGCACAACGTTACCTCTCACTGCGGAGTTTATCTCAATCCACTCTGACGCCATTCCATTTCATAATTTGATTGTTTATCATCCCTAAGTCTACAAAACCCACTCTGCGGATATCGTTTGGTCATAAGGCCGACTGTCTCTCTCGAAAATAGGCACTTCAAAATCCCTAAAGCAAAAGCTAATGCGCACACTAGAAGTGAATATTGTTTGGTTATCCAGTCCACAAACAATTCTTTGCCAAAATCGAACTCGGCTGAAATTTGTACCATGGTCTCCCTAACTTTCTTTCTATCGTTGCTTTCCGATACGGTACGTCTTGTTACCGCCAATGCTTCAGCCACTCCCAATACCACTCCTTCTCTTTTTTGCCCTCCATAAATTTAGTTTCCCTCAGCAAATGATAAGCATTTTCTTTTGAGGCTTTGAAATAAAATATTGAAAACTTTGAAATTATTTTTTTTTTGGATTGTTGGGTGGAGATGGACTAAGCCAATAGATTTGTGGGTTATATGCCTAGGTAATAAAATGTAATTTTGTTCAGAAATATGTATAAAACGTGACAAAAACAAGAGCGGCCGTAGTAACTAGAGCCGGTATGTTAAGTGTAATTGTGTGTGTGTGTTGTGTAATTACGATGGTTGAGTATTGAAAGTCAAACAGTGTTGCAAACGTGTTAGCTGAAAACGAAAAGGAATGCTATGGTAATAGCGGATGATTGAACGCAAAAAAAAAAAAGGAAAGAGGAAAAAAAAAATTCTAAAAGGATAAATTAGCTTTTCTAATAAAGCAAGTTAGTTCCCCGAGGTGACGTAAATTTTTTGCTGCAAAGAGATCGACGAGACAGCCATATAACTGGAAGAAGCTAAAGGAATCTCTAATGTCATCAAGCCTGTGACATCTGAAGATTAGATGCTCAGCACAAATAGCACATGGCATAGCGCGAATCATTTTTAAATAATCTTTATCATAAGTGACCACTAATGAGTCTATAAAGAATTGTGATTTCCCAGGAATTAAAGGAAGATACAGAGAAGGGTTTGAATTCAAATTTAATTTATAGAAAAGGCGATTGGATTTAACGCACGCGATCTCCTTAAATTTGTCGTTTAGCTGTTGAAGGATGTCGTTGCGAAATGCCCGAATTGCTTCATTGTGAGTGCATTTGATGCACAAAATTGTCCCATCAACACGAGTCCTGCATGCAAGTCGGCTTTTACATTTGAAAAAAGCCGCAGTGGTCACGTCCCAAACAAGGTGACAGTCATCCACTTGAAACTCATGCAACATCTTGTAAATATCAGACACATATTGATTCTCTGCACTTCTTTTATTTATTAGAAGTAGAGTTGACTTGCTATCACAAAAATTACCAAACCTTTTGATACCATCAGAGATAGCGTTTTTAATAGCATGTCGGATGGCGAGCAACTCAATAAAAGTCGAGGAAAGTTCCTCCGCCAATTTGACTCGATGTACTATTTTAGATAGATGCTTCACTACCGAGAAGCTAGATGCATTATGTCGACGGACCTCTCAGTAGCATATATATCATAGCGGTTGTTGTAATAAGGAAGGAGCTTTTCTTAAGATTCTCATACATGGGAAATTAAAATTTTGCTTTAAGATAGAGATTAATTCAAAAATGTTCTTGAAGACCTTACATTTGTAGTGCAATTCTAGGGAGGAACTATCTTATAAAAGATATGACGAAGTTTTCACTGAGAGATATAACTTCCTGAAAACAGGAAGGATTCATCATTTTGATCCTAATTAACTCTTTGGCAGTGCAAAGAAGAGCTCTTTCGGAAACCGGCCGCTCACCAGATATGACATTGAGAATGTGTTGAGGAGATGAGGGAGTCAGTCCACTGCAACGTTTTAACATTCGATTTTGAAATGTTTGCATACGTTTCTCAATATATTTTGGGAAATTGCAACATGTGGAATGTGCAAATTCAATTTTGGACCTGACTAAAAATTTGTATACACTCAGAGCGTCTTTGGAATGCAAGCCTGACGGATTGTTAGTCATGAGTTTGATGTAACATCCCGATTGGCAGTCTTCGAAGGCTCTCTCATAATGCCCACGAAGGATTAAGTTGTCATTTAAAATTCTACCAAGAAACCGAAGACATTTCACCTCATCAACTTTAGTACTTTTGATAAAGAGCGTGATTTCACCTTTAGAACCTTTGGCAAAATAAATAGTATTTGTTTTGCTAAGGTTAAAATATAAATTAAGATCAAATTGAGATCGGAACATGCATCGAAAAAAATTAGCTTTCATCGAGAGTTTATTGATAGCAGCTGAAAAAGATGAGTCCGCAGATGCAATTAGGAAATCATCTGCATTTTGAAAAATATGAGTTTTGTCATCTTGAAGATTATGCAAAGAAGTTGTGTATAGATTGAAAAGTATGGGGCTTAAACAACTGCCTTGTGGTATACCACCACATATTTCAACTTTTTCACTACCCACCAACAACACACCCTTGGATAAAAAATTAAGTATCCACAGCCGTATTTGAAGAGGAATCGAAAAGTTGACACAGTCATAGGCTTTGCTGATGTCCAGGGAGAGCATGACAACCATTCTCCCTGCTTTTTTTAAGCTGGCTATGAGAAAACACAGTTCATTAACGCACATATTCGTAGATTTGCGTTTTTGAGAGGCGTAAGACCGAGCTGGAATAATGTTCTTAGTTTTCAGGAAAGTAGTTGGTCTCTCCTTAACCATGAGGTTGATGGTCTTTATGAATACAGATATTAGTGAAATTGGTCTGAAGTTACTTAAATCATTTAAGTCTTTACCTGGCTTGGGAAGGGGAACTATTTCGATGCAACGCAAATCAGAGGCTATAAAGTTAGTGGACCAGCAGTTGTTAATTGCATGCAAGACAGTGCTAAAGCTTCCTCCAGACAGTGCTCTGAGCATGTCATGCTTAACTTTATCACAACCTGCAGCAGTAGCCCTCTTTCTGGAATGTAAAACATACATTAGCACATGCAATGAAAAGGGTGTATTGTTGAGACTACTAAAAGGAATTGAAGGTATTGTAATCGGATTGACACTTGAAATGTAGCTCTTGAGCATATCCAAATATCTTTTATTATCATGGTCATTCCACACAGCACGACCGCTTAATTTCCGACTAGAATGTCGATGACCATTGATGTAATTCCAGAAAGAACATGGATTACTGTTGCCACGTAACCCTTTAATCGCAATAGCTCCATGTGCCCTTTTCGCCTTTCTAACTACTGACCTCCATTCCTTCAGTGTCTTCGGATATTCAATGATGTTGGCTGGATTGGCATATTTAATCATTTTTTCCTTGCAGCTTTTTTGCGAAAAAGTGTTGACAGGGAAGAGTTCCATCAAGTTTTAGGTAAGAAGGACTCACTGTCAGAAAACTTGGTTCCAGCCGATTTAATCACAGACTGAAAAGCACCTTGAATTGATGGTAAAGCGGAAGGATGATCAACTTTAGACAAAGTTGCGCGAAGTCAAATTTTCTATGTTGTTAACGGAATTGTTGGGACTTTGAAATAAAAGCGGGGAGAGTGCTGACTTTTGCCAATAGAAACGTTCGATGTGTCCCAGTTGAAAGATAAAATAGTTGAATTAGAAAAAGTTAGATCCAAGACAGTTTTCGCCGTACGACCACTCCAGTTACGGTGAAAGGTAGTATTACGATTATTTAAGACATTAAAACTGCTGGCATTGATGGCATTTACAAATCTCTTCATTTAAGATGCAGAAATCAATATTATCCAAGTTCAAGTAAAAGATCCAAAAATGATAAGTTATGCCAAACATTTTCAATATTATATTGTAAAAAGGAGATCATATTTCAAATAAAAACGGGAATATCAGCGGATTTACTCGTAATAGTAGGCGCTTGATCGTTATTAGCGCAATAATTCAAATTCCTGAAGAAGATTCCGAGAGATCGGACGGACGCATTTTTTAATCGCAGAGATTTATCTATCAAGTTCCGAGGCACGCAAACTGTCGTTCGAAATTATTGGTCGCTGAGATCTGTTACAGACGGCTTGGGGGGTGAACTGGAAGAAGATTTGAAATAACAGAGTTCACATCCAGACATTCAATGTTGTTTTCATTGCTCTTTCGCTTCTGTATAAAAAAGATTTTGAATGGCCATAATCTTGTTGATATTTAATTCCCACTCCCTGCTTGGGCAACTGTTGTTTAGAAAGTTGAAGCGTCGTCTGAGTCACAGGACAAGCAACTCATCCTTTCACAGTTTTCGCACTTGAGAGACTTCCCGCAGTTCAGACACCTGTCCTGCTTTACAGAACTTTGACACATGCCCACATTTACCGCACTTAAAGTATTGTTTTAAGGTGTGTACGAAGTACTCCATCTCTTTTTAATATATATATATTTTTGTTAATTGTTCAAAAATGTCTTTTCTTCTCCACACTTTTTTTGCCTTTATTTTTGAAATTGTTTTTTTTTTTCTTTTTTTCCATTAACACCGAGAAGAGACGGAAAAATTTTTTAGCTGCCGTTTGCCCAATGCTTGATGTCAATGTTGATGTCAAACGAATGACATTATATATCAAACAAAACCCCAATTTTACTGAGGCCCAAGCAAAGAACTCTGTGTTTACATTAGGCCTTTTTTACCCATCTCAGAGAATTTTTGTTTGTTGGAACAGAAGAAGAAGAATAAAGTTTAAAAATATGACAACCATATTCTCCATTGACTCAACCCACGCTTATTCTATAAATATGCAAATTGCTTCAAACAACGGTATGTTTAAAAAGGAAAAATTAGAGATGGGGGCTAATAATGAAAACGAGCGAGAAGAGAAGAGAGACTATATACTGCCATCTGATTTAGTAAACTCAATTTTCATTAAACGACATCTCTGACAACGTGTCAGCGATGGACGATTATAATTTGAAGTCGCTGGTCAACTTATATGTTTGCAGATGTGTCTAATTTTTGAGTCCTAAAATTTTCAAAAATAAATTATTCTCTGCTGCGTCTTACTTCTTTCAGAATTCCAAGTACCGTAAATTTATGTTAATAACATATTGGTTATTTGAAAATTTCAGATGTGACGGCAACTCTGGCGGAAAATCGTGCAGCTGTCCACCCAAAAATTATTATGGCAAACAACAGAGACATTGTGAAAGGAATTGATAATATTCAGAATTTTACTTTTGATAAAAAAGATCGATACGGACGATTGGATTATGGCCAGTAATGAAACAACAAATAGTGTATGATTTTACTTTCGGAGCTATTACATATACACAATGATTTTACTTATTTATCCTTTGCTTTAGGATACGGAAGAAAGTACAGAAGAAGAAATAGAACCAAAGTTTAAATATCAGCGCATCGCTCACGATTTAAAAGATATTCTTAATAAGGATGTGGTTACCGCTTGTGCGGTGCACCCGAAAGTAGTTTTTACATGAAGTTTTTCTTCCACTTTTAAATTATTTTTTATTTTTTTAGTTTTTGATATTTGGCACATTTCTGGGACGTGTCTACCTTTTAGATCATGAAGGAAACTCCGTGGATTCTCATTTGAATTGTAATGATCAAAACTTTGCTCACACTGTAGCGGTAAATGAAGTGGATATTGATGCTAAAGGTGAATGTATAGCGACTTGTTCGGATGATGGCAGGGTTCATATAATTGGTTTATTTAGCAATGACAATAATCAAACTTTGACATTTGGGCGGTCTATACGTTCAGTGGTACTAGATCCAGATCCAAAAGCTAACGAGGGTAGGCGCTTTATAGTAGGTATGAATGAACATTGCGTTTAGAAAACGTTTTCAATTAATCAGAACGTCCACTTAGGGGATGAAAAACTAACTCTATTTGAAAAGAATTTCTTAAAAAAGCTCAAATCCAATGTTTTATCTGCTGCTGAGGGCCACGTTATATCGGTATGTTGGAATGGACCTTTTATCGCTTGGGCGAGTTGTTTAGGAGTACGCGTTTACGATTTGATTGAGAAGTGTTCTTTGGGTCTTATGAAGTGGGAGGAGCCAACTAAGTACGCATACTATATTTTCGGCATTTTTTTATAAATTTTTAAAATTTCTTCTAGTGCTCGTTTGGAAAATTTTCGCTGCAATTTTCGATGGGCAAATTCTAATACTCTCTTAGTGGGATGGGTAGATACAATACGCATTTGCGTCATACGTAGGCGAAATTCAGTAGAAGCGACCTTAAAAGCTTTACCTGGCTTTATAGTTGATCCCAGTAAGTAAATATGGTTGTTCTTATTGTTTGCTGTTATATTTTAACCTTTTCTACACAACTTTTATAGTCTCTACATTCCAAACAAATTTCTACGTTAGTGGTTTGGCTTCTCTAACCTCAAATCAGCTGGTCGTTTTGGGCTATCCAAAGGAAAAAGATTCTGAACGTAATGCTTTGCGTCCTTTACTATCCGTCTTAGAATATAAGCTTAATAGCAGTGAGGAAGTTTGTACAGACAGTTTATCATTAAGAGGGTAAGCTAATGAGAATGAAATCTCCTACCATATTGCTATTCTTTGCTTTCAGTTACAAGGAATACATGGTTAATGATTACATTTTGGGCTGTTTGAATGAAGAAAACCGCTATTATATTGTGGCACCAAAAGATATAGTTGTAGCTACATTATTCGATATAGAAGATCGCGTCCAATGGTTAATTGAACACCGGTAAGTAAATGCTTATATTTACTAAACATATTTTTATAATAATTGGTAGAATTTTATTTTTTAATTGTGCTTTGATTTGGTTTGATATTCAATTATAATTCACATCAATTTAGGTGGAATGATTTTTAAATTTAGAAAGCTTTTGTATATAGTTTTGCTAATTGTTTCTACGCGACTAAATTGTCACAACATTTGTCTGCTGTTTTACGCCAGTCGTAATAATATTCTGTAGGTCTTTTCAAATATATTTCATTTCCTGCTTCAAAGGTGCACAGTTTACCGTTATATAAATCGCGCATTAGTGTTTCATTGCGCTTGTGCAATACGAGATGGTGTGCTCGACATTTGCGAGACATATAGCCGGTATCAAAACGGGGATCGTGACGTCTATATACATGACGGAAGGCAGCGAGCCAAGTGCCAACAGAAATGTCTTCACTAACGTAGGAAGAAAGATGGTGAGAGTTGTTACCTATGAATTCACAAAGCATGCGTCCCAACACATAGCCACCTCCTAAGGCATAAGTGATATAACGCTGTGCCAAATAATAATTCGATTCACTCCATTGGCCCTTGGTTTTAATATTAGCTCGACCATTAAAGTAACCCCAATAAAGTGCTGGCAAAGGATCTCCACGATAATCTCGAGCTTTACGTATTAATTTGCGATCATAAGAGACTAGCTCATTTAGTAAATAATCCAATTTCACATAGGTATCGTCGTCTACTTTAAGTAAATAGGTAAAATTGTAATGATGTATCAAAGCATCGATTGAATGTAACAATTTTTCAGTTAAATTGGCATAAACATCAACTAAACGAGGCAGAAATAATAAGTCTTGAAATTGTGCTTGCTCTTTATCCAAATTTGCACGTAAGTTAGGATGTATTCCTAACGTACCAATAGCAAAAAAGTGCTTAATTTTGATGTTTCTTTTGGGTACATCAGAGCTTTTAGGGCTTTGTACACTATCCAACCAATCCACATAAACACGCAAACGATTCGCCTGTTCCGAGGGCCCTTCTCTTTCTAGGTGACCGCGTTTATTGTAAGTTGGCAAGTAAATAAAATCTTCTGGATAGTAAGGCAACCCCAAAGGCTGACCTAAACGCAACCAGGTATTGCGTAAACTTAGACGTTTTTCCTCATACTGTGGAGCACTCAATACTAAAATCATTAAAAACAACTCAGGATGTGGCTCAAGTTTAGTCACACCGCTCTTATGGGCTGGACACTTATCAACGCTAGTCAGCAGAGTCGTTAAAAAGCTACCAAAGAAAAAGGCAAACATGGCTGTAAATAAAGTAACTAAATTATTCATCCGTCTCATGCTATTCTTTTATAAATTGCTTCTCTTAAAGTCTGTCGTCGTACGTGCGTCACATTTTTAAGGCAATCAAGATTATTGTCTTAAATTATATTGCACGCCCATTTTATACAATGTTTAATTTAATTCTGTAGACTTTTTCGTTGTTTATTATTATGTTTTAATTTAAGAACTTTTACATTTCTATATTAGATGAAATTTGTGCTGAAGAACGGCTTAGATTCTATAGTATATTTCTGTTTGTCGGTTAACACTCGGTCAGCTGTTATCTGTCTTTTTTTTTTTTATTGTACGGTTGAGTCTTAACTTTTGACAAAAGAATTACCATTAGTTTCAACGGAACTGCCAATTTCAATGAATACTTTTGTTTTTTTATTGATAGGAGCGAAAGTACGAAATAAAAGTACGTAATATTCTTTTGTTTTCCAGCCTATTAAACAAAAGCTTAGGAGAGCGTCAAATTAGAGCGTTTATGTAGCCTTGTGACTAACCGATAATTATTAAAGAAAACAATGTATTTTCTTGTTATAATTTTTGTAACTTAGCGGCAAGTTTCTGCTAAGAGGAAAAATCAATTTAAATGAACGTATTACGTCCGCAAATTCTTCACACAAGTGTGTTGACCTTGTCCGCTTCCTCGTTTAGTTAATGTGATCTCATAGGTAAATTTAAAAAGAATTAAAAAAAAATTCTTAAAATCGTCGTTTGGAATTGCTGACCACCATTATCGTTTAATTCTTATCCTATAAAAATTGTCGTAAAGTCAAATAATGTGAGTAAACGCCTCTTCGAAGCCCGAAGTTTTTTCACGATTATGATATAAAATGATTACAAAATTTTGGAAAATATATGTGGATGTTTCGTTTTACAGCAAGTTCGAAGAAGCCATGGAACTTATGCCGTCGCACGGCGGTAATGTATTACCAGTTGCAAGGTATTGCATTAAATTATGTTGTTTTTAAAACGTTCTTTGTTTCCAAAATGACCCTTACAGACTCTATATCAATCATTTAATTAATCAAAAGGAATATGAAGCGGCAGCGAAAATCTGCCTTCGAGTGTTAGGCAATAATAAAAACCTATGGGAAGAGGAAGTGTTTAAGTTTGTGAAACCTCAACAATTAAGAGCTGTTAGCGCTTATTTACCCACAACAGATGATTGTAAATTGGATCCTCATGTTTATGAGATGGTATTATATGAATACTTGAAACATGATGTCAAAGGTTTTTTAAAATTGATCAAGGAATGGCCTTCACATTTATATGATTGCTCAGCGGTTATCAATGCAATACATGACCACTTCAATAAAGAAAATATGAATGAGTTACTAGAGTCACTCGCTATGTTATATTCCTACCAAAAAAGTTATGAAAGTGCTTTGCTTATGTATTTAAAGTAAGTAACGATTTGTTCGCTTAACTAAGACGGAGGATTTGAACCATTTTTTTAAACCATTGTTTGATGTTGACGTAATTACAGGTTGCAGAATACGGCGGTTTTTGATCTGATTAGGCGTTATGATCTCTACAGTGTTATACATAAAATGATCATTCCTTTAATTCAATTAGATCGTGAGCGTGCCTTTCAAATACTACTGGATAAACGTAGAGTACCTCCAGAAATTGTGGTACAACAGCTGGAACAAAATCAAGAATATTTATATTGGGTATAAAACCTCTTTTAAATGACAATATAAATTCGCTAAAAGGAAATTTGTAGTATTTAGATGCTTTAGATAAGATGGATAGTCGCGGTACATTCCACTGGAGATTAGTAGAGTTATATGCTGAATACGAACCGACCAAATTATTGCCTTTTCTAAAACGATCCAAACATTATCCTATACAAGAAGCGTTGGATATTTGTAGGAGTAAATTATTCTATCCGGAAATGGTTTACCTGTTGGGTCAAATGGGCAACATAGTGGAAGCTTTAAACATTATTATTCATAAAGTAAGAAAACTTTAGATAGAGAACTATGCGTTAAAAAAGCTAAGTTACATTTACTAGCTACAAAATATTGAAATGGGAATTGACTTCTGCAAAGAGCATGATGATTCAGACTTGTGGAATTTACTTATCGTTGAATCCATAGAAAATCCAGAAATTTTAACCAAACTTTTGGATGGCATAATAGGTAATATATTTGCGTAATGCAAGTTATCTTTAAAAGTATGTTAAAATCGTTTAAATATTTTTCTTCCAGGTTACGTAAATCCTGCAGGTTTGGTAGATAAAATCAAATCTGGCCAGAAAATACCCGGTCTAAGGAAATCGTTGACAAAAATGTTATGTGACTATCGGTTACAGGTAAATTTTTATAATCATTGAAGACATTTATCGTCAGAGATTTGCGGATGATTTACCTCTATTATCACTTTTGCAATGCGCGTTCAAATTTTCGACATTTACGCATATTGAAGATTCGCTTTAAAGCCAACACGATTTCTCATTTTATTTTATAATTACTCACTATTCTAGGTAGACGAACTACAAATTGTTAATAATATCCAATTGGCTGACTATTTTTCAATGCATGCTGAGGTCGTGCGCGAACAAAACCGTGGTCTCGCTGTTAGTTATCACAACGTCTGCGCCACTTGCGAACGCAGCGTTATTAAAAAGGATGTTGTCCCATCTTGTGGCATTATGGTTTTCAGGTAGGTAGGTGTTTTGGTATAGGTCTTTTTGGTGCAAGTTTTTTGGTGTAGGGTTTTTTGGTGTAGAGTTTTTTTGGTGTAGGGTTTTGGAGTAGTTTTGGTTTAAGTTGTTTTGGTGTAAAATTTTTTAGTTGTTTAGTTTTTTTGGTTTCATTTTTTTGGTGTAAGCTTTTCTGGATTAACCTTTCTTGGTATAGGCTTTTTGGTGTACATTTTTATGGTGTAGACTTTTTTGGTGTAAGTTTTTTGGTGTAATATTTTCTGGTGTAAGCTTTTTTGGAGTAAGCTTTTTTGGTGTACGTTCTTTTGATATAATTTTTTTTGGTGTAAGCTTTTTAGATTAAGCTTTTTTGATATAGGTGTTTTTGGTGTAGGTTTTTTTGGTTTAAGTTTTTTTGGTGTACGTTCTTTTGGTATAATTTTTTTTTGGTGTAAGTTTTTGGTTTACGTTTTTTTGGTTTTCAGTTGCGGTCATGTATACCATGAGCCCTGCGTGCCAGGCCGACATAAAAATGAACATTGTAACGTTTGTAATTCGGAGGATGAAGATAATTTAGACTAGTAAAATAATAACATAGGAATATTTACGTCTTTCACATTATAGACATATTTCTGTATCTCTGTATCTTGTTTATATGAAATTCGTTAAATTTAATTTTTTTGAATTTGGAGTATTTATTTTACTATTTAATTAAGTCTTTATATTTCTTGTTCATATTTAATATATATGCAAACATATTTACGACGTGAGTACGTATTTTTTATATTAAAGAATTTCATAAGAAAACCTAAAGAAAAAGAATACAAAATTTGTTAAATCCATTACTGAGGTATTTTTGAAGCAACGAACAGAAATAGTTAGGAAAAATGATATGTAAATATCGTTCACAAGTGAATTTTTGTAACTATTGTACCATCGAACATCGATTGGAAGGCGTTTTAACATTTAAAGGAAATTAAAATTAGAGTTAGGATTGATGACAAGTCACAAAGTACGTAACTGTGATTGTTGTGCCAACAAGATGAAGTGTCTCCTAGGGTATAATGCATGAAAACAATTGCATATGTCTTCACAAAATTTTTTTAGAACAATACATCAATATGAAGAAGGTGGTAATGTCTTGCTTGACACTTTTGTTTTCTAACCAAGTTTTCGCACTTCTTCAGCATTTTGAAACCAAGCACCAACCATGCTGCATCGATCAGACCAAGTGGTAATCAGAAGGCGCTATGTCTAAGGAGTACGTTGCGCTCAGCAGAACTTCCCATTCTAGCTGCAACAGTATATCTTTCAAATGTGTTGCAACGTGTGGCCGAAGTTGTCATGCAATGGGTGGTAAGAATGGGTTTTCTTAAGGAGGTCTTTTGGAATTTCCGATAATAGTTTTCGAAATAGCAAAAACGGCGAATAGTTATTAACATGGCGACGAATGACTTGTTAGCCCAACTAATTTCTTTACATTCTAACAAGTGGTCGCTCAATTTACTTCTCCTTAAAAAAAAAATGTACATTTCTTTTTTAAAACAGAAACAGTGAAGTATTTCAAGTGCGTGCCGAAAAAATTAAAAATAATTTCTTTTGAAAAAAACTAAAAAGACCAAAAAAAATTGTTTGTTCGTTATTTTATCCACCAGTAAGTACATTTATTTTCCTCTATTTTCATTTTCATACATTTCACGCCCTATCGCATTGTTATTATCATCATTTCCATACAATGGACTTTGCGTTTGATAAGCGATATTGCTGTTCTGTTTTGCAACAACACATTGTTCAACTTCTTCAATCATGTTATAGTCACCTGCAGTAATATTTTCATTTGATTCTGGCAGCTTTTAATATAGTACATTTTGTACTACAACTTTGTGAACATAAATAATGGGCTTGGTTGTCGATGTGGATGTGGACGGCTCTCCTGGACCAACGCATGTCTTTTCGCGCTTGGAGTTGTTGTGATAGATCCACTTTTCACCGCCAATCACAATACGCCACAGAAAACTCCTCTTTTTTGCTTGGCTAGCAATGTAAACACGATGTGGCAACCATTTTCCCTTCTTTTGTTAAAAAAATTTTAAATTTTTGCAATCTAAAGTGTATTTTGAGGCGCAAAGAAGTACGAACATGGCCTGCTGCCAACTCCAGTCCTACTGTTACGAAACGCAGTTTGCTTGCTGTATAACGGAAAGGATCGCATAACTGAGCTGACTTTCAACTGAAGCAAAAAGATTTCCACTTCCACAGCTGATAATATTATTTCGATACAAAAAGCATCCTAAGTGCGAAAGATATTCAATCTTTTTCTGTTTTTCCGACTTTTAATATATCAATTCTTTCCTTCTCAGCAGTCAGGCAAGTTGGTTTCCTTTTCTTTGAGTTGAAGTGGCCACGATAAATAACGGGTTTCCCCAAATCGGATGAATTCAACGATTTTGAAAGAAAGCAAGTTAGCTTGCCCTGATATGCCATCAAACAGGCCCAAGACAATCATGACTGGTGTGTCAGACAGCACCGTTTCCCCTATTGCTGGCGATAACCAATCTGAAATGACTGATCTAAGCTCCTCCTCTACTCTGATTCGACAACCATTAGCCAAATTCCACAGCCTGTTAGCCGCATTATTCAGCGACTTTCCAAAAATAAAAAATTGGTCCAATATTTTTACATTTTTATAGATTTTTTGTTAATGTAGCTTCACAATAATTAAGCAATTGAAGTCTTTTTAATAAAGGTGTATTGGGCAATGTGTCGCCAGAACACCACTTCATGTTGAAAAATCTGGTTATTATTATCATTTCATGCCACCGGGTGCAATAATGCATTGTGAATTTATCTTTTTTCTATTTTACAAATTTGTATAAAAAGTAATTAATTTTGAATTTACAATTTACCTAATTTTTTCTAATTTTTCAAAAAACACAAATAAACAAACGGGTACGTATAAACCAATTCAACCAAACACCTCGATGGATTTAAATCTCCTCATCAATAATGGTTCTTCAAAGCAATTATTCTCTTCTGATAATGCTTTATAACTAAAATTCTAATTAAAAAAAAAAAAAAAAAAAGAGTTGTTATTTGTTGAAAAGCACCGCAGAATGCTTGAAAAAATGCGTAAGCTTACGTCGATCTGATGTAGAATTTAATCTATAAGCAACTTAACAAATTATGCAGGGGAAAAGGTTTCAATATTATTCCTGCATTTACAGGACACGGAATAGGTGCTTATTTTCATGGGCTCCCGAAAATTCTAGATTTTAGTTAGAATTAGTGCTAGAAATTGCAACCATATGATGTATAACAAATAAACAGTTGGATGAATCTTCATGATCCTGATATGTTGCGTGACAACTATGTTTTCTTTGAAACATGCCCGAACAGCGAGAGTCAACCTTTCTTGGTCTCTTCGATCACAGCCGAAATAAATTTTCTTACTTCCTTCATTTTTGAATGTATTTTATTTGTTACGTTTTATATACATATATTAGATGGTTTCATATATTTTGGCCATTTTTTCGCTTGAAAAAGCATTTATTAATTTAAATGTCTAAAAACTGTTGATTTATCAAATGCTAAGCTTTTTGAAAGTTTTTTGACAGTTTGAACTGGGTTTTCGTCCAATTCTCGTAATTGGTCTTCAAGCTTTTTGGTTCTCCAGGCCACGGCTTATCATTGACATCAATATCAGCACTTTTAAACCATTGAAACCAAGACCGACGGTATGATGGAGCAGCATCACCATCACTCTACATCATATCCCCTAATACAATTGCTCATATAACGGCTTTTTAAAATAAAGGGTTATGTGGGAAGTAGTTCGATCCAAACTATTTTCAATAGCGTCAGACATTGTGAAAAAAGAACACTGATGTGCCAAATTTGATCAAAATAGCTCAAAAATTGCGACGTACAGATTGACACACGGACAGACAAACTTAGATCGATTCAGAATCATTTATATATAATGTAAAATGAAGGATAGGTCTATTTCAGGTCATTCTAGGCGATGTATCCCAAGGTGATCCGCACAAGCTTAGTATACCATTGTAATATAAGTGGTAAAGGGTATAAAAAAAAAAGTTCAGATTTTCGATTAGTTCATACAAAATAGTTAGATTTGCGATTATGTCTTAAAAAAAATAAAATATTAGTCGATTCTACTTAAATCTAACTTTAATGGCATGTACATAATCCGACAGAATAGTTCTCAGGAAATAGTACGTTTGGATTTCTTTACGCTTATATTTATGCCCTCTTTGAATGCCTCGCTCGCCAAATTGATTAACGCCATAATATCGAAAGCAGAGAAAAGTGATAAAATTCTTTATTTACATTTCTTACACCCTGTGCTTAGTAGCTTAGTAGAAGAGAAACCGAGTTTCGTAAGCATTTATTTTTTATTGTTCTGCTAAAAAATATTTTCGATAAATTTTTATTACGATTATCATTAAGATACGTACTCGCTTAAAAAGTAAAGTTGTCATTATTCGGTCATTTAGTGTCGTTAACCCTTAAGCGTTAGTGCAACAATACATTAAAGGCTCTGAACTTTCTCGGTCAAATGCTTCTTTGAAGTATACTTTGGTATTCTACTCCGTTTGTCAAGCTATTTTCTATATGATAGCTTTTCATAGTCGAGTAAATCGTTTCTACTCACATTGTAGTAATTATTTCATAAACTATTCCAATTCATGGTATTTTATTTCTGCAATCACTGCAATTATCAGTTCTCGTGACGTCTACTTACAACCCGTTACGGGTGCGTCTGGCGGCAGTGGCTGCAGCTTTTGCCAGTATTGCAATTGCTTATCAATTACCTTATTGCCATGCTATATTATAGTGTAATGTTCGTCGCAACAATATATGACAATAGCACACGAAGTACCATAAAAAAGTGAAAAATTTGATCTCTTATAACTTTTTGCGGGCATGGGCGATTTTTTCCATTTTTTTACGTGCTTAGTAGGCCCACATAGAAAATTTCAGACTTCCGTGATTTACAGTTTACAATTAATAAGCTAAAAATCAGAAATTTGTAGTTGGAGAAGACATGTGTCCAGTGTTAATACAAACGTACGTCCAAAAACTTCCGACGTTTTTGGAAAGTTTGAAGTTGGTAGTTTTATTTTTGCGAGCAAGACAACGTTTGCCACAGACATTACAAAGATAGACAAAGCGACATGCTTGAATCGGTTTAGAATTTAATGCTGCTTGAGAATATAGATATATTATGCGGCCTCTGTACCTTTCTTCTGGGCGATGCAAATGGAATATATCCCTCATCTTTCGGCGACGGATATGAAAACATTATTATATTTACGCTTCAGACAAACAAAAAACAATAGCTTCAGATAAATTAACTTATCCTCACTTTTCATGTTCTACATTAAGGCGAAGGCTGGAGAAAATGTAAATTATTACGTAATGTAAAAATATCGAATGTGGAACATGTTTCTAGGTGATAAGTTTCGGTAAATTTTTCGTTTGCTAATTTGTGCAAGTATGCTGGAAGTTTGTCAAAAAAAACATATACCTTTAGGCCTAGGTCTCTTAGTTTCAATGATTCTATTCGTGCTAACAGTCGCGTTAACCGACAACTGGCTAATGATTCATTTAGGGTACAGTTTCTGCCTTAGTTACATTCCTCGAAATACGCAGCATACGGAATTATGCGGCTGCTATTATTAGGCGAGGTATAAATAAATTCAAACTCTTTATAACTTTGAGCAGTCGACCTCGATTACCCTTCCGTCTAAGAATTTGTGAACACAGCGTTTGCAACAAATGACATCGGAGAGGAAAACTTAGGAGACTTTTTCTATATATTGCAAAAAGCTTGATAGTTACTCTATGTCCATGATGTAAAATTCTTACGTATGTTAAAACAATATGTTCATTTTATCACATATATTATTAAGAATAAATTATACTGGTAGGATATTCTTTATTTATAAAATAGAGGAACAATAACGAAAATAAAGTAATCCTCCTTTTTTATAAAGCAACTTTATAATATGTTCCATTTCCAGTTCTTTTTATCAACAAGCGATCCATTCTGAGGGTATATTGGCTCCTTCTTTTTAGTTTAATTGCTTTAAAAGTTTTATTGACTCTATGCTTTTTTATTTCTTTACTTTTTTTCTTTTTATTTTTTAATACTTTACTTTAACAGATATTTTTTTTTTTTTTTTTGGTATGTTGAACAGAGATGGACTAAGCCAATAGATTTGTGGCTTATATGTCCAAATAATAAATTGTTGTAATTTTTAGTCACGATTATGTGTAAAACGTAACAAAAAAAAAAAAAGAGCGGCCGTAATAACTGGAGTGAGCATGTTAAATATAACTGTGTGTGTGTGTGTAAGTGTTGTTGTTGAGTTCTTGAAAGTCAGACAGTGTTGCAAACTTTGGCTGAAAACGAAAAGGAATGTAATGGTAATTGAAAATGATTGAACGCAAAAAAAGAAAAAAAAAAAAAAAGGAAAGAGGAGGAAAAAGAAAATTCTAAAAGGATAAATTGGCTTTTCTAATAAAGCAAGTTAGTTCTCCGAGATGACGTACATTTTTTGCTGCAAAGAGATCGAGGAGACAGCCATATAACTTGAAGAAGCTAAAGGAATCTCTAATGCCGTCAAACCTGCGACGTCTGAAGATTATATGCTCAGCAAACTCAACAACATTGCAAACTTCACAAACACCATATGGTATAGCGCGAATCATTTTTAAATAAACTTTGTCATAAGTGTGACCACTCATGAGTCTATAAAGAATTTTGATTTCCCAGGAATTAAAAGAAGATACAGAGAAGGGTTTGAATTGAAATGTGAGATTTAATTTATAGAAAAGACGATTAGATTTAACGCGGGCGATTTCTTTAAATTCGTCGTTAAGCTGTTGAAGGATGTGGTTGCGAATTGCCCGAATTGCTTCATTGGGAGTATATTTGATGAACAAAATTGTCCCATCAACACGAGCTCTCCCTGCATGAAAGTCAGCTTTTTTATTTAGAAAAAAACCGCAGTGGCCAGGTACCCAAACGAGGTGACAGTCATCCACTTGAGATTCGTGCAAAGTCTTGTGAATGTCAAACATATATTGATTTTCTGCATCTCTCTTATTTATTAGAAGTAGAGCTGACCTGCTGTCGGAAAAAATAACAAAACGTCTGATACCATCCGAAATAGCATGATAGCATGTCGAATGGCGAGCAACTCAATAAAAGTAGAGGAAAGTTCCTCTTCCACTTTGACTCGAAGTATTGTTTCAGATAGATGTTTCACGACCGAGAAGACAGATACATTATGTCCGACGGAACAGTCAGTGGGATATATATATTATATCCGTTGTTGTAAGAAAAAAGGAGAAGTTGACATTTTGTTTTGAGATAGAGATCGGTTCGAGAATGTTCATGAAGACTTTGCATTTGCTGGTAATGAAATTCAAGGGTGAATTGAATCTAACTTATCAAAAATATGACGAAGTTTTTGATAGCAAAAAGTATAGCTGCAAGTGACAGTATCACTGAGAGATATAATTTCCTGAAAAAAGGAAGGATTTATCATCTTGACTTTAATTAACTCCTTGGCAGTGCAAAAAAGGGCTCTTTCGGAAACTGGCCATTCACCAGATATAACATTGAGAATATGTTGAGGAGTTGAGGGGGTCAGTCCAGTACAACGCTTCAACGTTCGGTTTTCAAATGCTTGTATACGTTTTTCAATATATTTTGGGAAATTGCAACATGTGGAATGTCTAAATTCAATTTTGGACCTGACTAGAGATTTGTAAACGGTCAAAGCATTTTTGGGAGGCAAGCCTGCCTGATTGTTTGTCATGAGTTTGATGATGTTGCATCCAGACTGACAATGTTTGAATGCCTTTTCATAATGCCCACGAAGGGTTAAGCTGTCATTTAAAATTCTCCCAAGAAATCGAAGAGATTTTACCTGATTAACTTGGGTACCTTTGATAAGAAGTCTGATTTCACGTTTAGATCCTTTGGCAAAATAAATTGTGTTTGTCTTGCTGGGGTTAAAATATAAATTAAGATCAGCGCATGCATCGAAAAACAAGTTCGTTTTCATCGAGAGGTTATTGACAGCTGCTGGAAAAGATGAGTCCGCATATACGATTAGGAAATCGTCTGCATATTGAAAAATGTGAGTTTTGTCATCTTGAAGATCATGCAAAGAAGCTGCGTATAAATTGAAGAGTATGGGGCTTAAACAACTGCCTTGTGGGATACCACCGCATATTTCAACTTTTTCGGTACCCATCACCAACACACGCTTGGATAAAAAATTAAGTATCCACAGCCGCATTTGAAGAGGAATCGAAAAGTTGACACAGTCATAGGCTTTGCTGTTGTCCAGGGAGAGCATGACAACCATTTTCCCTGCTTTTTTTAAGCTGGCTATGAGAAAACACAGTTCATTAACGCACATATTCGTAGATTTGCGTTTTTGATAGGCGTAAGACCGAGCTGGAATAATGTTCTTAGTTTTCAGGAAAGCAGTTAGTCTCTCCTTAACCATGAGTTTGATGGTCTTTATGAATACAGATATTAGTGAAATTGGTCTGAAGTTACTTAAATCATTTAAGTCTTTACCTGGCTTGGGAATGGGAACTATTTTGATGCAACGCAAATCAGAGGGTATAAAGTTGGTGGACCTAAAGCTAAAGCTTCCTCCAGACAGTGCTCTGAGCATGTCATACTTGACTCCATCACAACCTGCAGCAGTAGCTCTCTTTCTGGAATGTAAAACATACATTAGCTCATGCAATGAAAAGGGTGTGTTACTGATACTACTAAAAGGAATTGAAGGCATTGTAATAGGATTAACAATTGGAATGTAGCTCTTGAGCATATCTAAGTATTTTTTATTATCACGGTCATTCCATACAGCACAACCGCTTAATTTTCGACTAGATTGTCGATGACCATTGATATAATTCCAGAAGGAACGTGGGTTGCCGTTATCACATAACTCTTTAATAGCGATGGCTTTATGTGCCCTTTTCGCCTTTCTAACTGCAGACCTCCATTCTTTCAGTATTTTCATATATTCAATGTAGTTGGCTGGATTGGCAAATTTATTCATTTTTTTTCTTGCAGCTTGGTATTTGCGGAAAAGTGTTGACAGGGAGGGATTCCACCAAGGTTTAGGTGAGAAGGAGTCAATGTCAGGGAAGTTGGTTCTAGCAGACATGATCACAGACTGAAAGGCACTTTGAATTGATGATAAATCAGAAGGAAGATCAACTTTAGACAGACGGTCCATAAGGAAGTTGCGTGAAATGAAATTTTCTATTTTCTTGACGGAATTGTTACAACTGTGGAATATAATGGGGGAGTGCTGACTTTTGCCAATGGAAACATTGGACGTGTTCCAGTTGAAAGATAAAATAGTTGAGTTCGAGAAAGTTAGATCCAAGACACTGCTCGCCGTGCGACCGCTCCGGTTACAGTGAAAGGTAGTATTGCCGTTATTGAACACTGAAGCTGCTGGAATTGATGGCATTTACAAGGATTTTGCCTTTGTTGGTAGAGACTTGATCGCCATACAGGCGGTGTCTTGCATTGAAATCTCCAGCTAGAATCACATTTTGTTCACCGTCAGGAAAGTCGCATAATCTCTGAATCTCATCACGAAAGGTTTGCACATCGAGACTGGGTGGAAAGTAGCATGAGGCTATGAAAAGATTCGGTTTCAGGTTGATGGTTTTGATGATGATGATGTCAATGGCAGAGTTATAGGGAATACGTCTGAAATTGACACCTTTCTTAACTAATATACTAACACCACCATAGCCATCATTTCGGCATTTGGTGGCTGAGGCATAATTCGAAACTTTAACTTCGAAACAGTTTTCATCTTTCAGAAAAACTTCACTTAAGATACAAAAATCAATCTTGTTTGAGTTTAAGTAAAAATCTAGAAAAGATAGGTTACGTCGGACACTTTGAATATTATATTGTAAAAAGGTTATCATGTTGAAATTTGAGAAAGAACCCCAGCGGATTTCCTCGCAGTACTGGATGCTCGAACGGGGCAAGAAATAGCACAGACAGACATTTTTTCTTCAAATTCTTTAATAAGATTGTGAGGGATCATCGGACGGATACTTTCTTGAATCGTGAGAATTAATCTTTCAAGTTCTGAAGACCGCAAATATTTGTTTGAAATTTTCGGTCCAAGAAGGCTTGTTCCAGACGACTTGGGGGGTGAATTGGGAGAAGGCTTGGTGGGTGAATTGGTAAGAGATTTGGAGGGAACTAATTTCCTTTTGACGACAGCATTGTATTTATTTTTGGTTAAGATTTTGTTGGCATTTTGATTATCATCCTTGGTCGAAATTGCAGACGTGTTCCCCAGTGGAGGGAAATTGCCGTCATAAGTGTTGTCATCGAGACATTCGAAATAATTTTCGGAAAAATTCTCTTTGACCTCTTTATACGAAAGATTTTTAATCGCCATTATCCTGTTGATGTTTAATTCAATTTCCCTATTAGGGCAACACTTATTGAGAGCGTTGTGCTCACCTGAGCCACAGGACAAGCACTTCATCGCCTCACAATTTACGCACTTCGGAGATTTTCCACAGTTAAGGCACCTGCTCTCTTTAGCTTTGCAGAATTTAGATACATGACCGTTTCTGCCACACTTAAAGCACTGCTTTAAAGTGGGTACAAAGTATTCGACCGGCAGATTACAATAGTTAAATTTTATTGCTTTAGAAAGGGCTCTCCCTTTGAAGCCAACTTTGATGCTGGTTGTGGGAATCCACTCGTCTTTCTTGTTGGGATTTCTTCTTTGGAAACGGACAACGGACTTAATCGGAATATCGGATACGGCGTTTTTAATTATATCATCGACACTATATGTGCATGGGATGTTTCGAATAACTCCAAATCTCTCAGTGAACGACCTCGGTATGTACGCTTTTAAATTCTTTTTATTAAATTCATTATTCATTACCAAATTGTTCGCATTGGCAGCGGAGCTGAACAGCAGTTTGGCTCTACCCCTGCTGGCAACTTTTAATTCTTTTAAGCCGTACATACCGAAATCGTTCAAGTAATCATAGAAATAGAGATTGGAGTTAATATTGATGCGATTTCCTTCTACGTCTGCGCACGTTTCGACAAAAACGACAAAATTGCAGTTGGAAAGGCAATCGTACAAATTAATCTCGAGATTTGGGGCGGCTGTGGCACCCAAATCAGAGGGCTTGTCAGTAGCCTGTTTACTAGGCGAAATTAAAAAGTTTGCGTTAGCTTCTCCGTTATCAGATAAAAGAATATTATTCTCACCCATTTTCGATCTCTTGGTGTGCCCAGTGGCGTTCATGTAAAAATTTTCAAAACAGTCTCTATTAGTCGTTATAAGATCAGACCCAGTCTCCATAGGGAGACCGGCTGATGTTGTTTTGGTTGTTATCGCAGGGAACACAAAAAGAAAAAATCACAAAGAAAAAACAAAAAATAATAATTGAATATATGTATTGCTTCTTAATTTTTCTTTCACGAAAGATTCCTCCTCCTTCCCTCCTTTTCCTTCTTTAAAATTGTTTTCTTTGGTTATTTTATTACTTTATTAAACCTCTTTTCTTTTTCCAAATATTTAAAATCTCTCTTTTTTTTTTTCACTTACACCGGTAAACACAAAAATTATCCAGCTGCCGTTTGCGGAGATAACGTGTTGTGTCAAGTGTGAATGAAATGCGAATGACTTTAACAGATATTGACCGTTTTTTAACATAGTTATCAGTATCGTTATCAATTGCAAACAACATGTGATTTTAAAGATTATTTTTGCTTCTTCTTGTTCTTTACTTCCTTAACGAAAACTCTTGGTATTTACTTGCTGCACACTTTAAAAAAAGCCGTTAAATGTGTTTTTGTGGGAAAACAAAGGAATTTTTCTGAGTAAAATTAGAAGATTAAAACTTCCATATAAACTTATTGAAAATGATCAAAAATTTCCAGTACCAAAAAGGGTTAACACCAAGTCTTTATTCAAAACTTCTAAAAAAGTGAAAATGTTTTCTCTGTTGGGTAAAGAATTGTCAACCAATTAAATAGATCGCCACGTAAACGTAAACAAGGCTTGTGATGTTGTGCCAACAAAAGTATATGCGTATATCTAAACGTATATATATATGTAATATAGTTTGCCCGTTTTTGATACGCTCACAGTTTTGAATATGTTATTCGACAGAAATCGTACCATTGTAGTAAGCTTTACAAAATACTGCAGTAGTTGCTTATTTGATACCCACCACTGTTTTTGTTTTTTTTCATAACGTATGTAACAATCAAAAGGAAGCTTCAAAAATCCTATAAAGTATATATATTCTTGACCTGCGTGAAATTCTAAGTTGATTTAGCCATGTCCGTCCGTCTGTGTGGTGCTAATTGTTGACACTACCGCAAAGATGAGAATATCGACTTCAAACTTGATAGAAACATTGAAAGTTTCTGCACGGGGATTGGTATTGAAAATGGTCGGAGCAATAGCCCGCAGAGGAGCATAAACGGAACGCAACTAAGTTTATTCGTTTTTGTTCGTTACTCAGAAGTTATAAAAGTTACAAGTTGAACTTTTCCCCATTTAAATATAACTTTTCTTACTTGTTTTATATAATTTTTTCTTTTCTTTTTTGAATTGTGAATAATTGAGTCTGTATTTGTTTATTAATAGCTGTTGCATGTATAAGTTTCTCGAGCATCTGAGAGTAAGCGTCTATATTTGTTTACAATTGTGAATAATTGAACACTCGACAGTACTTAGTTTTCAACATACGTTTATCCAAAGAAGATTTGTCTATGGAGGTTAATACCACTACCTCAATTTCACCGATCCCATCTACTATAAATAAGTCAATCATGCTTCCCAACAATTCTCAATAATTTGTATACAAATTCCAACCATCTGAGAAAATAAAAATTCCATACAATTGAGAATGTTTGAATAAATTTGTTTACATGTATTGTGGGTCTTTCGGGAATAAGCGTATACAATTATCAAGGATTTTGCATGTACTGTGGGTCTTTCGAGAATAAGCGCATATTCGTTCTCAATAATTCAACAGAGCATAGAGCATGGAGCATAGTACTTCAAACAATAGTCCGATAAAAGGAAAAAACCTAGACCTAACAAGTCAGAATTTTTATGGTAATGAGGTGATTGGAGAGTGCTATTTTTTTCTTGAAGCCTGTAATAATGATACAGACAAATATATATGTCTCAGTTCTGACTTGTTTTTCTTTGAATACATTAAAGATCTAAAATTGGATAATCTGATTAGCATCAAAACCATTAGCAATGGTAAAGCTAAACTTTGCTTTGGTAAAGCGGTGGATGCTATTAATTTTATTAAAAATGATGACTTTCGTTCGAAGCTTTGTAAAGCCTACATTCCTAGGAATTTTATTAAAAATTCGGGATTGTAAGGAATATTCCTCCTACTTTATCCCTACTATTAAACTGTGTTTCAATTGCGGCCGCTTTGGCCACATTGCCATATTCTACAAAAGTAAGGAAGGCAGATGCTTTAACTGCGGCCTGTCCCATTAACTCTTACAAACTAATCAAATGCTTAGGTTGTGGGTCTTTGGACCATAATGTAAGAGACTGTCCAAAAAGGAAGGAGGAAAACATTAAAAAAATTTTAATCATCCAAAATATCTCGTTTAGAGAATACAAAGAAAAATTCTCTACCAATCCATTCAATCTCTTAGACAACAACTACTATGAAGATATCCCAACAATGAAGAATAGCACTATATTTAACAACATAAGAAATCCGACTCTAGAGTCAAACAACATTCTAGTTAAAAAAAATTTTAATGCGGTAGCTAAAAATAGAACGGGTATTCCCAACCCCAAGCAAAAAGCGATCCACAAGATGCCCTCGACTTCCAGTACTAGGATACAGGAGGCAAAAAAACCTCCCCAACCTTCTGAAAAGCATATGTGCACCAATAACCACAAGTCAACAGGAATGGAAATATTATTGGAAAAGATTTTCAAAATTTTTTCCACCACTCCTCATGATGAAAAACTAAAATCCATCCAAACAGAAATTGCAACCCTTGAATCAAAATTTGACATTTTAAAACAAGGCATCCCCGCGCATTTCCCAATGACATCTTTCTTACAATGCAATATTCAAAGTTTCAGGCCCAATACCTAATTATTGGATTACCACCTCAATTCCAGTCGAACTGATTTCGCAACTTTGAGTGAAATTTTTCTGTCTGATCTCAGACGTTAAAATCCCTAATTACAACTCCGCTTGAAAATGTAGGAGTGATGGCTATGGAGCAGTAGATATTTTAGCTAGGAAAGGCATCTCCTTCAAACAAATTCTCTTCAAATCCGCTGCTAACATTGTAATTGTTACAACTTCTTCTCTAAAACCAAATATAGGCATAGCTACTTGTTATTTTAAACTCAATACTCCCATCCAATCTTTCTGGGACGATATGAAACGCCTCCGTGATATGCTTGATAGCTATTACAATGTCATCACTGCAGGAGGCTTTAACACAAGACACCCTTGCTTTGGTGACTCTTTGTCAAATAATAGAGACAAAGCTTTGTGTGAAATATGGAATTCAGTAATTTCAACTGTCTTAACGATAATACTCCGACCTACTTACCCCCTACCATTTCTAATGGTTGTGGCAGCGGTTTAGATCTTACTTTCAATAGTTCAACTAACATTACTTTTAAATGGGAAGTCAAAAAAGAAGTTTATCTTGGAAATAGCCACCTTTCCCTTATTATCTTATCTTATTATCTTGTCTTATCTTCATTTAAAATAAATGAATTCATTTCGCGGAAAAAACTTTTAAATAATCTTGAGCCTCATCCAGAACTCATTTCAGCACGACATTAATATCGTCAAATCTAATATACAAATCTGCAATTCTTACTCACCAAAATCTTGGTGGAATGGATTGTTCACAACGTGCTTCTGCAAATTACAAGCAAAATTTGCTAAATATCCTAACTCACATACGCAGTTAGAAGTCAATGGATTACTTTAGCATTAAAATTAGTAAAATTAAGAAAGAGGAATTAACTTTTTTGACAATTATGGAGTATTTATCGTCGGCAGTAGCTTTAATATTAGAGTATCCAACATGCCTTTCAATCGATAATTGATATTAATTTCTAATTTGGTACAAATGTTTACTAAACAATTGGATTGAAAAGACGCTCCCAGTCGTCGAAACTCTTATAAAGCGCGATTTTCAGATTGTACCAAAATAAAAACTTGAATCTGTGCACAAAATTTTGAAGGATCGCTTATTAAAGGCACAATCAACGTTTTCCAATATTTACATATTGGTTTGAGATGGCCGATAAGAAAGATTCACACAAAAAAGAATCAAATATTCTCTGTTATAATTATAATTAGACATATAAGCTACAAATCTATTGGCTTAGTCCATCTCCACTCAACATGCCAAAAAAAAAAAAAAAAAAAAATTATAATTATGAGAAATATAATGAATTTTGAAGAACTCCTAGAGGACGTATTTTTTAAATAAACAAGCGTTGTAATGACGTCGTCGGTTATTAAAAACGGATCTTCTTTGAAAGTATAAAATCATATATTACTGTTAAAAATCAATGTCGAGAACTACGACAAATCGAAATCGACACGATTCCCGCCCTTTCATATTACAGCGGTGCGGTTTATCATAAGCTTATAAAGTCTTCTGCAGATGTTAACGGCAGTCAATTTAACAAAAGCAAATTTTAATCACAAATTACAATAACCTCAACATTTTAAAACTATCAAAAAGGCTTTTTATTACTCGATTCACTGTACTGTAGGTAAGAAAACTGAAGAAATAGCAAAGAGTGTATCCAAACAATAACCTGTATGCGTTCCCGATTAATGTAAAATTGAGTTGCGTTAACCAAGCCCAGTCACCCACACATTTCCCTTTTATTTTGTCGTAATGATTAAGAAACTCTTACTCATAGTGGATTGCGGTCAGCTAGTGAATCAAATCAAAAAAGAAAATTGATTGAACTGCCCATAATGGTACATGTGTGCACTGGTGTTTCATAGGGTAAAGGAGATATTGATCTAAAACTTCGTACGATAAGCTGACATATGCCGAAATATCTTGAAATTTTGATGTATCGACTGGAAAATTGGAATAATTTTTCTTCTTTTGCGAAGCAAGCTCCGAAAGACTATTTCGCAGATCATTTCTAAATTTAAAAAGTGGAACTTAAGTAAGTTCGGTATAAAATACATTAATATCTATTCACACGCAAGCTAACCGAAAACATATCCGATTATAATTAACGCGATTTAAACGCGTAAAATTGGTTTCAAATAAAATTAGCAGCGAAAAATAAACAGAAAAGGAGACAAAAACTAATTTGGTGCTTTTTATTTTTTGTTTATGCACAGTAATTTTCTTAAATGAATTTTCGATGTGTTAGAAAGTACGTTGTTTAAAATTGAAGTTTTAAACACAGTTTTTAAAAACTATACAAAATAAAATACATTATAGTTAAGAATTTTAAATTAAAGAAATAAAAATTTTGTTTGAATAAAGATTAATTTAAATACTTAAATATAATTGTTTATATGTAAGAAGAAAAAGATATAGTGGAAAGTTTATATAAATGATTTTTATAATATAGATATATATGTAAATTTTTTTTTTTCTTTTGAGAGTCTTTAAACGAGGATTTTTTTAAGATTATTTCTTCCTATTTTGTTAATTTTTTTGTCAGTTTTTGCTTGATTTAGTTTCTTTTGTTGAATGAAAGAAACTAAAGAAGAACTTAAAAATAAATGTATATAAAAACAAATAATTTATAAATAAAAATACTACAAGGTATCTTCCTATATAATATATATGCACGTACAGCTTAGACTACTCTGCCAGCCAACTAACTCAGCCATCACTTTTTTGAGTTCTATTTAAGCTCTGATTAAGCATATCCAATCCATTGTTTTCTTTTTGAAATGAATTTATTAAATGTTTTCTACAACTACGATGTGGCTTTTTTAGCTGAACGTTCTGCTATTCAGCTGTTGTTACCCATTGTCCAATGATGGTCGAGTATATCTTCGCTGGTGAAACGTACATCGGGATCAGATTGTAGCATATTGTTAATGAGATCGCGCACCTCATTGCCAATGTCAGACCAATAGGGATCGGGAAATTCATAAAAACCCGCTATGATGGCATCAAATAACGGCTCTTGTTGATTGTCTGGTGCGACAAACGGTGGAAAACCGCAAAGAAGTATGTAAAGTATAATTCCAGCGGCCCATACATCAATCTTAAAAAAGAATATGGCGAAAAGAATCTAGGTAAGGCTTACGAATTTCTTCAATTGTGCAAAATTCTCGTAAGTGGCTTTTTTACCAAAAAACTTAACCTATTCAGGACTTCAAGACTTTATGCTGTTACGTTAACTTGTTGCTTTGAAATTGCTTTCACATGTAAAAGTCATAATTTGGCAAACGTTCAGATTCAAAATAATGTAATTTAGAAAACCGATAGGGAATTGTTTCTACAAGTGGTATGCAGCTGAAGACAAATCCTCCAGAAAATTAATATAATAAATACAAAATACAGAAAGAGCACAACTAGTACCCTGACCAAAGCAATGCTTTGCTGTGGATATTTACTTTTCATACGTTTGATAATCTTTTAGGGGAGTAAAATAATGAAGGGATTAGTGATAGATAAAAATGATCCATCGAAAGATCGATCCCATTATTCACTTTGATGGGCAGTATATATAGAATATCTGTGGCATCACAAAAATTGAACAAATGCCTCTTTCTTTTTTTAATGGGTATAAAATATGTTCTGCATTTTTTTTTAAATAAAACAAAATAGATGCAGAATAACATTTTTTTTTAATACAAACATAAAATTTCGTTATGAAAATTTACCTTTAAGCCATAACCAGACTCCAATAATATTTCGGGCGCCACGTACGTAGGTGTACCACAAACAGCGTGCAAAGGTTCAGTTACTTCACAAGCCAAGCCGAAATCAGCCAATTTTAATTCAATAACATCACCTCCCTCGTTCAACTCCACCTAAAAATATAATCAATTAAACACATCTTTAAACATTGAAATCCTTCTTTTTTGCCACTAACTAAAAGATTTTCCGGTTTAATGTCGCGATGTACAATGCTTATGGAATGTAAGTAAGACATGGCTGAGGCCAAATGTTTGATCATAACACGTGCTTGGTCCTCTGAAAAACGCGTAACACGGGTGATAGCATCAAACAGATCACCACCTGGTAAGCAGTGAAAAATTTGGGTTTTATATCAAATTGCATCCTTTATTATAAAACTTGGCCGCTCTCACTCACCGCTAACATATTCTAGCACCAAATACATGTTGGCTTGTTGATCGACGTCCGTTATTAAAGATATGATGTGGGAATGTGATAGTTTCTTCATAACACGCACCTCAGCATCTATATAATGTTCCTTGCCTTTGCATTTACTTTTATCTATGATTTTCAAAGCATATGGCAAACCAGTTTGACGATTTTTAATCTTAAGTACCACAGCAAAATTTCCATCACCGATTATTTGACCCAAGACGTAACGTTCCTTTATGACAGTCGGCAAATCATTAGCATCAATTCCACTATTATTCAAGATAGAGGATTCTTCTTCATCGTACGTTTTCTTACTTTTGACGGGCATTTTAGGTTTCGGTCCTTCGCAAGTGGTACCAGCAGTTCGCAATGTCTTGCGAATTGCTTGTAAGGCTTTCTGTTCATCTGATTCCAATTTGAAATCATCCGGATTATTAAGACGCTCAGTGCCATAAGCAAAGAACACGTCATCAGGGCCAAAGAAATCTGCTAACTGTGTTACCGGATTACCAGATAAGGTGAATACTTTCCGAACATAACCTGTATCCAATTTAACTTTTTGAGTAATGGCGGTCAAAACATGGTCGAATGTAGGACTATTTCGTTTATTTAATAACAAACGCATAAGCTTGAAAAACAAGAAATTATCGTTGTATGAATTTTAACTTTTCTCGAAACATTATGTTCCTGTACCTTTCGAGGTTTGGTGCCATTGCGTATAAGAGTTACTATGCGCGGATGTACCACACTATCACGTTCATTTGTTTTTGTTAACACGGGACTACCATTCGTGGCACAACCGCCAACACTGGCGGCGCCGCTACCAGCGATTATATTAGTGCCAATATTAGTACCACCAACGATTACTGCACTGTTAACAGTAAGGCCACTGCTTCCATTCTTTAAAGGTGATGAAGGGCGATAAAATTTGGAAATACGATTGCTGGTTTTATTGGACAGAGTAAGGTTGGCTAGTGGCTGTGATGTGGTATTATATTCGACCTTTTTGAAGTTCTCATTATTGCAGGAACAAACATAACTTTGGCCATCTTCTAATTCTTCCAAAGAGGAGATCTACGATTTACAACACAAAATTCAAGGAAAGGACATTTTGCAATATTTTTTTTGCAAACAAACCTTTTTGCCACACATGGTGTAGATAGTGCGTACCGCACCAGGAATTTTAACGTTTTCTTCTAAAAGTCGAGTTAAATCAATAAAAAGACTTTCAAATGATCTGAAATGATTAAGAAAAAAATTTTAGATATTGCTTTTACGATTCAACTCTGTCTTATTAACCTATAACGTTCATTTGAAACTGGAATGGTTATACCGGGGTAGAAGCGATCTCCATTGCGATAAAATTTGACTCGTCTTGCTTTGCGAGTTGGCGTACGACTGCTAGTGATTCGTTTTTTGATATTTACCGCCGCTACCACACTGTTAGCAACCTGCATCGTAGTCACTGCTGGCAATGCGCCAGAAGTACCATTTGTCAATGCTAAAGCAACGGCGGTGACGCAGGCGTCACCTCCCCCCCCAACATCGATAAGACCTATATTTGCAACTAAACCAGTTGTCGAAGCTGAAGACGCTCCACTTAACGAACCATTCGATTTGAAATTAATTTCAGCACCTAAACTGATGCTACCACTATTTATCGAACTGTTTAAGTCGACTCCCTGGAGCTCCTTTTCAATTTCTGAGTTGGAACTGGCCGGACTGTTACTGCGACTGATTTGAGTAAGGTTTTCATTAAATTGAATTGACCCTGTTTGCTGTCGTGATTGCTGTTCTGCCATATTCGAGTCAGCTGCTTGCGGGCTGGAGCCATTTGGAGGTGATATTAATGCATTATTTAAATGATTGCTAACCCTTTGTATTTCCATTCTAGAAAATTATATAGAGAACATATAGTTATTTAACAAATTATCCTGGAAAGACATTAAGAAATTTCATTAACATTCACTACATTTCTATTTTAGAAAAACTTTACAATTTTACACTTGAATTGTCTACAATACCCATCGGAAACCATGATATATATTATATCTAATACAACTGTTACTCAAAATTGAAATGCAATAAAGGTCAAAGTTCCATTCATGTGCCTATGTTTGAAAACATATGCACCATACGACAAAAATAGAAAAGCAAGATCAAAAATTAAGTGAAATTAAAAACAATGAAAAACTTTATAATCAACTAAGGACGCCATTCAGTACACTAAACTGCTTGGCAACGATTACTTCATATCATACAATTATTTGGGAAATGATTGTGTAAAAATGCTCTGATCGAATTCACTCTTAACAGAATTGTATTAAAATATCTTGAAAGTTTCGATTGTAAATTAGATAAACCAATGCTTTTCTTTAAAAGAAGGAAGAAAGGTTTCGAACCCATTAGTTCATGATACATAGCATTTTGTGTTAAGGATACCTGTACCAAATCTAAAGCGTAAACTACCGTAAATATTTGGGTTTGTTTCCACGACAATATTTCCTTTCTGGTATGCACCAAGCGATTTTGATTATCGTAGTGTGGCCATTTCTTATTATTTGTCCCAATTCGCCAATAAAACGTCCGTTTTTCCTTATGTGACATTTTTTGACGGATAACAACAACCACAACAAACTGCGTTCTATACGTTTCGGCCTGAAGATATGTACTTCAGCCTAGATGCAGCCTGTGCACTTTGATATGTAGAAATTGCAAAGTAACAGGACGATTAAAGAGAAAATTAAAAAACCGCACGTCAATTGTGGGAATCGCACATTAAGTTTGTGCGGGTTTATGTAACGTTTAACTAAATATATGTGTCCGTCAACCTGTTTGACGTCTTCCTATTATTTATGTGGTCAATTTACAGGCTGCAATTTTTGAAACATTGGGCTGCAGATGAAACCCAAATAAAATGAATTGACTAGGAACGCTACGCATAGAAACCATTGTTTTGAAAAACACAAATTTTCCTTTTTAAGTTTTTAATATTTTTTGAAGAAATTGGTAAAAAATTACATATTGGCATATTTAAATGAACGTAAAATATTTGGATGGAATGTGGCTTTTTCTAACCTATTTGTTCTCTACAAAAATTTCCAAAAAAAAGAAACCTATATATGAAGGAAAGATATAAGGTGTAGAAAATTAAAAAAAAAAAAAATACTGATTTAACGCATAAATTTATTAGAGTCATCGATTATCGGTTTGCACTGATAGATTCTTAGACCTCATGAGAAGAAAGCCGTTATGGCGTCGATTTTTGTTTTGCGACAAAAATAAGTGAAACAAAGCAGCTTCATAAACAAATCAAAGGTCAGTGCTTTCGAAAATCAACGGATTAGTGAGCTTACTGTGCTTAGTATATCTTACAATAATATTTTAGAAATTTCATTAGGAAGTAGTTCTGGTTCGAGGTATTCTGCTGATTTGCTCTCTTACTAGAAGCTTTTTGTTTGCAACAATTCATGGAAATAAATGGATTGAAAATTTTTATTCGCGAATAAGAATCTTTAAAGTGAAAATGAAACTTTTTCCAAAATGAAAATTTTTATTCTAATTCTTGCCATAAAGTAAAGCTAAATTAAAATCCTCCGTCATAAAATAATTCATGTCACTCGATGTAAAGAAGGAAGATATTCAATTAAAAGAGTTACAATGTTCACTAAGGCTTTGATTATCTAACCAAATATTTAAGTTTAAGTTTCATTTATTAATTAATAATAATAATAATTATTAATGACCATTTCATTAGACAATAATAATCATTACTACAATTAATGACTAATGTGCCAGCAGGACTATAAAGTCTCTTTCGACATAATCGCGAACAACAGTAAAGGTTATACATGTAAAGAACATAACTTAATTGTACAATGTAAGATATAAGGCCAAGATTTAAACGTGATCCTAAGTTACAAAAAGCCTTTAATGCTATTTTAAATCTACTCGGGTTAACAATCATTTTGATATGGAGCCACAGCAGTAACTCTACAGCGTTAATAAAGAATAGCCTTGAAGATAAGTACTTCTGACCAAACGTAGGATTAGACTCATCGTCCGTTCAGTTTTCGCGGACTGAAGTTCCTCATGTCAACACTTAGTGTTCGCGTCCGTATAAGCTTATGGACGCACCTAATACATTTATTTACGACAAATTGCTTGAATCTCTAAACCAGCGTATAAGTGAACGCTACAAATGAGACAACAAGCGGCTAAGTCGTTTATAAAGGCACTAAATAAGATAAGTTCCAAAATGGATTTTTGCGGGACACCAGACGCAATCAAATTTACTTCTGAAGATGAATCGCCAATAACCATACGTTAATAATTAAATTAATTGCAGATGAATTGAAGCCATAATGAAATTCGAGCTTTTGCAATCATAAGTTGTGGTCAACAGTATCAAAGGTCTTAGCGAAATCAATCACAACAAAAATGGTTAAATTCTCCTTATCGTAACTCGGACGAATGAAAAACTTTGCGCACTGCCCTATTGCAACTGGAAATCAGAAAGCTGTTATTATGTGTTTAAATGCATGAGTCAAAGGTATAGTAACACTTGGTAGCTTGATAAGCTTGATACCAATATTATCCAGGCCGACAGCATTTGATTTATTGTTAAGCATAGGCAGACATACTTCGTCCTCGGTGAAGGCTTTGTATTGAAAAGTATCGCTGTGCCGCAACCTGAGTTGGATCTCAAAAACTGATCATTCATTGGGCCCTTTCTAACGTCAATTTCCTGCAGATTCTCGCAAGGCACCTTAGGAGCAACGTTATGAACCCTATTTCTGCGCAAACGGGAAATCTCCCAATTAATGCCATTGGGACGGCTTTTCCAGATTTTGTATACCCCACTACAGACTCCAACGGTCTTTTGAATTCACTTCAAAACGACGGCGGCTTGGAAGTAGTAACTTCCATGTCTTCAATGACATTTATTAAATAACAACGGTAAACGGTAATACGTTAAATAAGAGAACTTATTACTAACGTCGGCAACGTTCAAAACATTGCTCCAGCAAGTGTGAGAGGAGGCACGCATTAGCTGTTGCATATGAAATTGACAAAAAACCTCTGTAACAAAAGCACATCCCTTTTTGAGTATCACAATTGATATTTACATCCATAGTGAGAATAAAACACAGCGTTTTTGCCGTGGTCTGCAATCTTACAGTACGCACATAACACAGCCATAACTCAATCAGCTGGCGCGTACGCCGTGAGCCGCGAACACATCCACATAATCGCCACTCAACAACGAAGCAAATGCATATCAAATAAATGTTAAAATAATCAAAAGATAGACCAAACTCAAAATTCCAAGGCACAAGCGCCGTATTTATTTATTATTATATAACAGAAGTGTACAAAATAATTACAACCGTAAACAAACCTACCCGATCGCAACCAAGATTACCAATTTATTTGTCATCAAAATTTATTTTTAAGAATTCTTTTCGTGATCTATATTTTATTGATTGCACTGTTTTAACATTTACAGTCAATGGCACATAATATGTATTCAGCTTATCTTCTATCCACCCTATAACAAGGTAGAAAGTAGCTAAGATTGTATAAACTACAAAAAATATCAACACAAAGTCCTTTGGATATATAGTAGTTTGTCCTTGCGATTGTAATACCCCAAAAACGCACACCAAAGTTGTCACCAAAACTTTCTATTTAGTAAAAGATTCTAGGTCGACTTAGTTGTCTTTGTTTTGCCAAAAAAATTTGGCCCGAGATTTGACATAAATATATTCTTAGTTTAGTTGGCGGCAGATCAAGTTTAAATACAGATTCGGCACGCCTTCAATAGCCTAGAAATTTATGATCTGTGAAATATATCAAAAATTAAAGTTGTGCACCGACGTTGCTTGAGATCACTTGGAAGTTGAATTCATAGAACTCTGCTCGACGCACCTAAAGAAATACTGCAAATTTTTTGTATTAGTTTGAGATAGTGGCTAAGAATGCATTTACTGCGCGCTGTTTACGGCTAGATATCGTTTCCACGCCACGTGTACCGACAACGGTTCACACTAATAAATACAATAATTGCTTTTTTTTCGTACTTATAAGAGAAGGTATATTTTTTTTCCTTTGCCAAATCAATCGTTATCGGTGCACATTTCAACATCACTACATTCTAGAAAACAGTAATAGCAAAAAATTTTTTTTTATGTTCTTACGTGCTTACGTTTTATGCATGTACTGAAAACAATACAATTGGAAAAAATCTGTTAAAGGTTCGCCAGATGGTGAATGTAGTTTTTATGCGACGATACCTTCAAAATAAATACAGGAAACGTAAACTGGCTCCTGAATCGCCGGTTTTTCAAAGGTGTCTGCCAAATAAGACCGTTTTTACTTTTTAGTCTTTTTGCCTTTCATTTCTGAAAATTTTGGCTCGTTAAGCTTTCATGCTATTATCAAAGGCAAATAATTTGAATCCCAAGTCGAAAATTTATGATCCATACCAAAAGAAGCCAATCTTCTAAACTTTTTTTTAAGTTTTTTTTAAAAGTTTAGAAGATTGCCTTTTATTGGTTTTTTAATGGAATTTTTTAATAATTGAGTACCGTTTTTAGTATGCGTTATATTAGGTTTCGTGGACGTGTGTAACACCCAGCGACGCTTGAGATAGACGAACATTTATTATACTCTCCGAATCAGTTTCTGAATCGATCTAAGCTTATTTGCCTGTCTGTCCGTCTGATGAGTACTCACGTATTTTTGTGTCCAACTTGCAAGTCGGAATTTTTGCGATATTTCGACGAAGTTTAGTGCACTGACATGCCTCGACGAACCCTATTGAAGATGGTTCCGACCGGTCCACCTTAAAAAAAAAAAAAAAAAAAAAAACAGAAAATATTGCTTTTATTCGACTGAGAACAATATTACGGATTTCAAATTTCGAAAGAAATAAGAAGTGGTATCCCAAGTGAAATTGTCGTTTCGATATGTTTCTAGCATCTGGCAAGTCGTATGATCTACACACAATTATATTATTTTCTTTTATTATATAAATTATTAAAATTTTTAGCGTGCTTCGAAATCAGTGCACATGAGGTGGCAATGACGTATAACCAGCTTAGCAGGACAACTTAAATAACATTATTCATGTAACATGCTGTCTGCTAAAAAGTTCTTCAGTTAATTCTTAAATCAATCATGACTAATGCTTGATGCTGAATTAAAATTCTGTTGAAATTAATTAGACACTTGATTGTTGATTTGATTTGCTTGTATTGTAGTACGTGAAAAATATCCCTGTAAAAATTTAGAAAAGAAAAAAAAAAATTATATAAAACTAGTAAAGAAAGTTATGTTTAAATTTGGAAAATTTCACCCTTTTAATTTTTATAATTTCGGAGTAACGAGCAAAAACCAACAAATTTTTATTAAGAAAAACGGAGTTGCGTTCACTTTATGCTTCTCTGCGGGCTTCTGCTCTCACCAATTTGGCCGGTTTTCAATACTAACTTGCGTGCAAAAACTTCCAATGTTTCTATCAAATTTGAAATCGATATCTTCATTTTTGCGACCAAGAGAGTGCCAACAACGCAGACCACAGGGACACATAGACGGACAGACATATCGAAATCAATACAGAATTTCACCCTGACCAAGAATATGTATACCTTATAAGGTCTCTGAAGCATCCTTTTGGGTATTACATACATTACGTAGAAAAACAACCATCTTACAGTGGTGGATATGAAAATAAATAAATAAATAAGGTCGTACAAACGAACATATGCTCTTAACGACATTACAAAATGTGCTTATATAAGGCAGATTGGTGAAATTCATTT
Source organism: Glossina fuscipes (assembly GCF_014805625.2). Classification (NCBI taxonomy): domain Eukaryota; kingdom Metazoa; phylum Arthropoda; class Insecta; order Diptera; family Glossinidae; genus Glossina; species Glossina fuscipes. The sequence continues at coordinate 55,673 of NW_023998587.1, read as the reverse complement.
CTTTTTGAAAGATCATACCCTTTTAAAACATCATGTGGACCTGTTGTTACAGTAAATACTACCCGCAAACTTAATCTACCGCGATAGCGCTATAGTTTATAAGTTATGGATTATTTTATTGTAGACAAATTTAGACGATTTTTAAATGTAATCTAAAAGTTTTCTTAAAAATCCAATTTCCTAATTTACGTTTCTACGTCGATCTCTGATAGATACACTAATGTGTCCAGTGGTACAGTCCGGTGTGAAATTAAGCTCGATGTTTATTTGCCGGCACGATATCGCAAATAAACAGGAGGTTCCCCAGGTCAACTTTCCACTTTTTGCAAGGTATATAAAGAGATTAATAAAAAGTACTTAAAGACTCTTATATATATTGATATCTTTTCGGCTTCTTATCGTTCATCTTTTGCAAATCTAATCTTAATTTTTTTTGATAATGTTATGGAACGATTTTCCTCCCAAATCCATTTTTCTTCCAAATTCAAAGTCTTGGTTGGTGCAGTCTCTCTTATTCTTAAACAGACCTTTTATTGGCTGATCCGAAAATTGTCTTTTCCGCCCATACGACACGCCAAAGAAATGCTTTTCGCTTGACTTGACCTTAATTCAATCAGCGAACGAATTTACTCCAAACTCCGTTACGATAAAGAGCTAAATCCGCTCAATTTTTCATGACTCCAGAATATATGTACCCACTGTTCTATACATTATATTAGTAAAGTTGATGTACGTTCGATCGTGAATGTTTAAATTGGAACACTTTTAAAATAAATGAAATGAAAATTTTAATAGCTTTTTGAAAGCCTTCCTCAAGTTACTTTTGTGCGCGTAGTTTTAATAATTTTAATTTATTCATGAATAAGTAAAATAAAAATTAACTTGTAAGAAAAAAAAAAAAAAATTCATTAAAAATAAATTCTGAAGAAAACGCTTCCAAATTCTACTTACGAAGCAAATGGTGATGCGCTTTAAGAAACACTCGCCTTTTGCTTGCTTCACCTATTCAGTCTTACTTAGACGACTGCTACAGTTATTGCAAAGAAAATTCAGTGTAATGGAGAAACTGAGAGTGTTGTGAATATTTCTTTCTTTTCTTTATAGTACTTACCATGATACATTTTGTACACATTTGGTGGAGTAAAAAAATGTTTACAATTTCAAATATGTGAACACATAATTTTTATGTGTTACACATAGCAGGCATACAAATGAAACGCAATTAGTGATTGCTACTATGCATGCTTATATGCTGGCATGACGTGATGGTTTCTTCGCGTAAAACAAAATTAAATAAGAAAACTGCGGCAGTTTTGGTGCGCACTTCGGATGCCCATCATGCGCGGTAGGTTTCTTTTAAAGGCGAGCAAGCTAAGGCGTCCATTGAATTTTCATTATCGAAGTCCGCTCTTGGAAAATTGGTAGTTGATGAAAGAATTTTTCAGCTAATAAGGATAGAAAGAAAGCAGGTTATGTCTATCGTTAGTCTTTGTAAATAATATTGACATTCTTGGAGGAGTGCAAGTCCAAATTTCCAATTTTCGCGACAAACTGTGGCTAATTTGAACAACTGTCTATACAAGACAAACTGACACCTACTTTGTACGTCTGAGAGTTTCGGTGTCTTTATTTTGTTTATGTTACAAGTGGAATGACTTAATTAGTGTTACCCAATATTTTAAATGGAGAGTATCATAACATAAAAGTAGCAATGCTTCAACTATTGCAAAAACTTTAATATCTTGTAATCATAATGACTCATTTCAAATATATTTCTATTAAAAGAAATCATATATGTATATTCCATTTTTACTACTGAATATAGATTGGGTTTATAATTAGTTGGCGGATTTTGAACGCGCGGCCTTCTAAACCATAAACGGCTTTCTTATTTTGCTGTTTTCACATTGAAAAGGAAAAAGACCAATTAGCAAGCATTAGTGCAAATTCCGAATAAATGGTTTGCTAATTTTTACTTTGGAGAACAGACGAACAATGAAGACTGATATAAAATTGCTATGACAAACAAAGTTCATTGATTCATGAAGCCATAGTTTCTCAATTTGCTGTAACGTTACTTTCTGAACGGAGATAGGCATAAACCAAAAAGAGAAAACAATTTATTTGTGTATAGGGTGTTCAATAATTTTCTTGCAATATGTTTTTTAACTTAAGTCTTTTGGAAAATCAGTGTTTTTCATTCATAATGTAAGTTGGTACCGTAGCATTTATATCCGAAAAACAACGTCATTCATAGGTACCATTAAAGTTCCTCATACAAGCCTGCGTTTGAGGATATAAATTTCCAAATACTTTACATTACAATTGCCCACGGGTCCCACGGGTTGAACTTCTCCGCGAATTTTGCTTATGCGATTTATTCGCTTTGGGGCAAAAATCGCACGATCTTCGTGGCTTATTGCCATCTCGTTTCTCTATGGCTGGTGAAACACCGCGCAACAACTCGAAAAATACAGAGGTTCCATACGATTCATAAGTCTAAATTGGCTATTATGCTTCACTGCTATGACCTCTTCACGGAAATTTTTAAAGAAAAATAACAACGATATCATGAGCTCAGAACACATACTAATCGGCAACTTTCTAATAATTAGGTGGCTCTCCATAAAGAACATAACGATTTACTCTTGTTTCAACAAAGCTATAATTTTGTTTGTTAACGTATTCATAAAATAGAAAATAGGTTTCAAGAGGAAGAATAGACCTCGAAGGCAAAACGAAATTCCATTTGTACTTAGTTTCGATAATCTTTCGTTATCATTGCTATTATTATTATTATTACGATTATTATTGTAATATACTTATCTCAAAAATAAGAATTCGAGCAGGGAAAATTGTCAATATATACAACTTTATTGATATTATTATTGCTTTTCTGCAAGAACTTCGTTTTATATAATTAGCCCATAAGAATAGCGTAGGCGAATCTTTGAATTTTGAAAGTTTTTAGCTTTTGAAAATTAAGTGTTTAAAATTAAAATTTTGCCTACCAACGCGAACTGGAGGAGTAGATATCTAAAGGATTCATTGGTTGTTTACAATTACATAAGCAAGACGAACACTCTTATGTTGATTTGCGTGATATTGGTTGGATATATTGAAGTTGTATAGATGTTTGTACTGCCGAATTTTTTTTCCATTCATTTCGTTTCCATACCATTGAAGGTCAACGGCATAGTCTCCACATTTCCCATATGAAATAATTTTGAAGCTGTCCGCCGTTTTCTTGAATCGAAAAGAAAAAAGCAGTAGATTGGACACCCTATATTAAGTTTTGTGTCACACGTACAAGTATGAAAATATCTTTAAATGTTAATGGGAATTTTTCTATGGTTTATATAAACATTTTAAAAGGCAAAGAAAAGTGCACAAAAGCGGTGTTTAAGTGGACGAGAGTGCTGCATGTCTATATATGTAATATTTTTACTATACTCATATTCAAGTTTCTTTTTTTTTTTTTAAATATAATGGATTTTATTCTTGTGTACATAAACATTTATTTTGTGTACAGCACAATAAGAGCATCATTTTATATAAAAACATTTAAGATCAATTTTTAAAAATGAATAAAATTCCATATGCCGATGTAGAAGAGCTCCTTTAATGAACCATTCCCGTTTTATTTTAGCATAAATATGTTTATATGTAAAACTCTCAATCTTTATACACAAAACCTTATACAAAAGGTAGACAAAAATAGAGTGGCAACAAAACGTTAATAAGCGCCCGCGTCACTATAAATCCATTATTGCAAATCACTGGTGGCAGGAAAATGTATGGCGAAATTCGAGTCTCGGCTTTTTAGGAGGGGGGAAATTCCACTTAAGAAGAAGTAATAATGTTATTAATGCAACTTCATGTCAATCAATATTCTTTCCATTTTTCTAAAGAGAAACGTTTCAATGCTCTTGCTTGCAACACAGCTCCGCCAGAATATGTTTGCTTGATTGAGAGATAAGTCCTTCAACGTTAACATTGTTTTTTTCTGTTTTGGTTTCAGCTAATTTAAAAGAGATTCCGCGAATAGTTTTCTTTTTTTCATTAAAATTTTTTTCAGTTATGAAATCAGGCAATCTTAGCGTGTTTTCTCGAAACAGAATTTTTCAAAGCCCCAAACCGAGACCCTTGACAAAACAGCCTCCTACAATTTTTACTCTTTTCATTCGGATTCTGTGCAATATAAAATGTTTGTATTGCAATACAATGGGCACTCGATAAGTTAATTCAAACATTACCTATTCTAAGAAAATCAATGCCCCTTTTTGGTCGCAGATTGTACGTAAATTGAACATTTTCACATAAAAATCAAATTTAAAATATGCCCCTTACATATCGCAACAGCTCTTTTTTTAGTTTCAAATTTGCATCACCAACATTATGGGCTATCTTTTATGCGTAGTAACTTTTTCAAATATTGTTACCCCATTACGTCTTCTATCCACCATAGAGAGACTCTCTGGTGCGCCTTAATTACGCCTTTTTTTAGATTTTGAAAACACCCTTGTAAATGTTTGCTGTGAACCTAATCATCAAAAAATCAAAGCCCACTCAGCTTACGACTTTGCTTTCAATCATGTAATTTGCGCGGTTTTTTTCTTTTTTGTAGTTACCGTGCTAATCAGAATATTACGCTCTTGCTCTGTTCTAATCTGATTTTTATTACTATACGTTCTTTTCTACTTAATTTCCTATATATTCATTACAATAAAACGTTATTTTTCCTATTACATCAAATGTAATCGGTAGTTGAAATGCCTTAAGATACGATTTTAGATTTTGTTGCTGGTTTATATTAACCCAAAATTGTAAAACTTCATTGCGAATAAACATTAAGAAAAACCCCATATAAAAAGTATAATCAATTTGTAACTCTTTCAATCATAACAATATATGTAAAGTTTCTCTTTTCGAGCTAACAAGTATTTTGAAACTTTTTAAAATCAATATCTTTAATATTATTCTTGCTTATTACTATTACTATTATTAAAAACGTAATTATAGTCATACACGGAAGTTTTAAATCTATACAAAATCAATAAGTCGTCTTGGCTCCAAAAAACAAAGCAAGTGGCTGGCATTAAGGATGTATTCCCCGATTGCCTAAATGTAGTCGTTACGGTAGGCAGATTGCGTACACGTATACATTTACCGGTAACGGGACATAGCAGAAACAATATTTAAAAAACCGATTGTACGACATCAGTCAGCTGTCACAGCCACTCAACAACTGTTTAATCACTGACAATTGTCGCCGCTGTTGTTGTTGTCGCCACCGTGTGAGTCAAGCGTTCACACGTTTTCGCAACCATAACGATTTCTTCGTTTTCTTATAACTGCCTACCATCGAGCCATCTCCCCACAATCGTCTCCTAATAAACTGTCTTACAAGGAATTTGCGACACTAAGCTGTAAAATATATGTATTCCACAATTTCCTATTTGTTTTCTTCTGCTTCGCTCTTTCTTTTTTATTTAGTTACCTTTTTTTTTACAACCCTTCAGGCTAAAATCACTCTTTAGCATGACTTTGTCCTCTTAGAAATAGATGATGATGATGATTTGCTATGTTCTTATGTATTAAGAAAGAGACCTCACGCCTATGTAAAATACATGTCCACCATTGTATGTACACGTATAAGTTTGTCGGTGTTCATCCCTCAGTGTACTCGTGCAATATAACTTAACAGCAGTAATCGCGGAGAGTAGAAGACTTTCTTTCATTTATTCTTTTGACTGATGATTGCTTTTGCCGATTGCGAATATTGCTTCTCTTGTATTCATATCTATTCCTATGACATACAACATGTGTGTGATCTATTAAATTTTATTGTTTTATAATATTGCGACGACAGCTGAAAAATTTTATAATAAAGAACAACTAATTTTAAATGGCATTCTTTGCTAGACCGCTTTATTATGTATTATTCACAAAATAATTTTTTTCATATTTTTCGTTTTATTAATATTTAATATGAAAGTAAACATTTTAGGAATTTTTCTGAGTAAAGGAATGACACGAATTTTGTCGTCACGCATCCAAAAGGATGCTTAAGAGACCCCAAAAGGTAAGTAGGTGTTTCTGTTGAGCATGAGATTCCCCAATAACTTCCCTACTATCTTCTTTTGCTGGAAATCTCCGAGGAAGGCGCAAAATTTAGTAAAACAATAAAAATTAAAATTTTCAAAGTACTGTACATGACCGCGGATCACAATCGCATACATGTTTATATCTTTTGAGAATTTCATTAAAAAAATTTTGGAGAAACACATAAACATGCAAAAAGAATTGGCAAGAGCAAACGTCCTAGGGAAATTTTTTGAAGTATTTGAAGTCTTTTTCCGAATTCTCTTACGATTTCCGTATACTGCCAACTTTCAAATGATAGATGTCAAAATTTCATAATATTTTGGCAATTGCAGTTGTTTTAGTAACGCTACTTTTTTAATTTTCAAAATAATGGGAAAATTTGATTTTCTTGTGTTGTTTAAACATTGCTTTTCGATTGGAAAAACGGGAAAAAACACGTTCATAACCAGCCTTATTTTCCAAGATGTAATGACGACCAGAGAGAAACGACGCAAAGCCACGTGGGCACAGATCATGCTAAACGTTTACTAGCAAATTATTTAACCCGTTAGTGTCACATTTGAAATGACTGGTGTATCAATCGAAGGACAACGAATGAAGAAAATGAAATCAAAAATTCTTCTAACTCGGTGGCCGCACTAGTCTCAAATTTGCCCGTTATCCCGTATCCATTTTTCGCTAATATACCAAATTTGAAAACATCGTTAAAAATAGTTCCCACAGGCAGAATTTGAATTTGTTTAGTTTGTTTGAAAGGTGTTTTCATATAGATTCATGAAATGTCCACAAAAATATTTTCCTTTTTTTAGTATGGACGGAGTAGGCTTTCAAATCCAACTATATCTCAATTGTAATTATTTAACAGAGCTCTGTTAAATGGTTAACGGAAATGGTAGGTGTCTTTGCTAGTTAAATTCGAATTTATCTTCACATCCTTTATAAAAGCTACGTTTGGGAAGTCACTGTGCCCAAATCATGTCCTTGTTAGTTATATTTAAATAAAGCTTCACGCTCTTTTTCTTTTAAGTAATAATTTTTTTTTAAAAAAAATTTAATTTACATAAAATAAAAAATTTATATTTGTCCTTTAACTTCTTTGCTTTTAATGTCTACATATATATTGCAATATTCCGCATAAACCGTAATATTTTTATTTCTTGCAAAAGAAAAAATGCCTACGAATTTTCACGTGCAATTTGGTTCCACTAAAGTAACAGCCAAATATAGCAAACTCTTAAACCCAATCTTAAGCTAAACATTGGGACGAACATTTATAAATTAAATATAAAGAGACAACGAAGATCAAATTCAAATAATAAACAATAAAATAAAAAAAAGGCTGCGCAGGGGCACACTCGCACCACTAAACTGATGCGAATACGCAAAAGCTTGGCAATCAAAAATAGCATACATAATTAGCTTGATTACGAATCATACGAAACTTTGAAGATTAAAGGTTAATTTAGATCCGCCGCAGGCAAGACGCGCATATTTATGAGAGTTGATTTAATAGTATTTGAAGAGTCCGATGTTGAGATAAAATTATAGATATCATTTAAGTTTTTGCAAAGCAGCCTGAACGAACTGAAAAGCTCATAAATCTCTGCTAAGCTAGGAACATTGAAGTTAATCTCTGTTAATAAGGTAGGATAGTCGACAGCGCGCTTTACTAACCTAACTAAGAATGGAAAACCTAGGAAAGACGTACGCTTATCCAACGAAGGTAGCAAGGAGACAACCGAATCCCATCCCAAAATCCTAAGGACGAAAAGCAAGAGTTGCCTTTGAAATGATTCTATTGGACGAAGGTAACATGGAAAGGAAGGCGACCACATGATTGACACATATTCAAGTATTGGTCTCACCTATGAAAGTCAAGCGCAGACCTAAACTTATTAATGGAAAGCTTAGTGTGCAGATTACAACGTAATCTTTGGATCTTTGAATCTACATATTCCAATTTTTGTGATTAATTGAAATACCCAATGGCAAATGAATTTCTCCTGGGGAACGACAACGTTTTCCTTTTTTTAGGTTTAACATCGTAAAGTTACATGAGCACCATATAAACAAATTACTTATATCGGATTGAAAGACACAGAAGTGCGTGATCGAGGTAAAGGAAGACAACAACTTCATTCCCATACATTAAGGTATGAGCTGATTTAATCACCGATGGAAGATCATTAATGTACAGGAGAAATGTGAGAGTCCTAACTAACTACCTTGAGGGACGTCACGGAGAATTCATCGGATATAAGGGATTTGAAAAGAATTTTCAACGATCTATTATGAAGAAGAAAGTTTATCTATGATGAGAAACCCAATGGTAGCAGCTTAAAAATCAATACAGTCAAAAGCTTTGCTGATGTCTGTATATAAGACATCTGTTTGTGAGCCTTACAAACATGACAAGTAAATTCTAAAAATATTGTAACAGTTGATCTTCCTTTTAGGAAGGCATATGTAAATGGAGAAATAGCTGCTTTAATAGGGACAAGAATACGGTGATAACAATTCGGTGAAACAGTTTTTGTAAAACACTCAATTTGGCAACGGCCCTATAGTTTCCACGAGATGTCTACTTTTACATTTGTGCAGTGTAATAAAGAACTACTCACCAAACACGACGGGAGAACTCCAGCTTTTAAGAGAGGTTAAAAATAATTGGTACAGCCTCGCAAAATTTTTCGATGATTTAAGAACTAGCAACTGAGCAACTATACTTTAATGAACTTAAACTTTATTATGCATCATGTTCCGAAATGACTAAGCTGGGAACTGAAACCGTGTTAATTGTCTGGTACGGATAGTTACCAACAGTAGAAACATTTCGTTGCAAGTAGTCGGGAAAGAGATTCGAGATTCCATAATATTCAGAGGAGTCAGACCCGTTAAAAGGCATTGATGCAGAGAATGTAGAGATCCTTCTTGTAGAATTAACAAGATAATGAAGAGAAGTAAGATTTCATCTTTTCGAGGCATTTACAATAATTTTGGTGGTTGTAATAATTAAATTTACACTTCAACGTAGGGAATTTGAAGTAGTCAGTCATACGCTTTTCATTTATTTCTCAAAAGATTTTTTCTTTTATTCTTGTAGCATTTAATTATTCTTTTGAGTCACTGCAGGCGCATGCTTGGAAGAGAAGGTTGTCTTACTGGAACGGCCGAGAAAAAGGTGACTATCTTATAAAACAACAAAACATTTTTCTTCTTCTTTCTCGATATTTCAGGATAGAATTTGATCAGTGGGAGCAGATAACCTTGTTGTATCCGCACAGCTGACACGAAGAGAACTAATCCGTCCGTCAGCGATATCGGGTGGGAAAGAGAGGAAATCTTATTTGTATCTTTATGATTTTTACTTATAGAAAAGAATGAAGCAGAATGAAGATAGCCGTTAAAAAATTTAGAGACGAGATGCCCACATAGTTCACAATTGTAGTCAAGTTAAGGGGAGGAGCAACCAATTCAGAGGCTTGAGCTTTCTGCGATCTCACAGAAGCCCAAAACTCAAAGCCCAACAAAGCAAAAGTACGGCGTTTGGCGGATATGTAGAATGAACAAACAGAAGTCAATGTTAATAAACTACATAAAGATATAAATATAAACCAATAAATAATCAACACAGATATATACAAACGCACGTAATCAAAAACAAAAATAAGAAGAATAATTAAAAAAAGGTAGCAACGGATATGGAATCTACCACTTCTTAAAATTCAGAGAGCAACTTGACATTACTTTGTAAATTCTGCGTAAGTTGTATAACAGTTCTATACGGAACCAAAAAAATGTTTTTTGTTATTCGGTTTCTTTGCATTTGTTTAGTTGATATGTCAGCACCTACTGAGACATCACGGCACCATACATTTCAGCGTATCAAATTCGTTGTTCGGTTAGTCGTTACTCATCGCTCTCTCTTCCAGTTCCAGTTGGAACAACTCAAGACATACTGCAACCGATAACAGTACTTCCAACTTCGGAAGTGAGAGTTTGACAAATTCTTAACACACACACTTTATAAAAAGTCATAAGCATTTATTTGCGCGCATCTGATAGGTTTTTTTTCTCGACACAAAAGAGGCGTTTAATAAACGCCTCCCAGCTTCAAGCGAAGACGCCGAAATTCGCCATTGCCTGGTGTATGATTTTTACTCGATCACACGTAACATTCAGTAATACGCCATAGGTCATACACGAGACAAATGAATGTGTGCGAGAGGAGCGCCATTCGAAACTGATTTAGCATTGCGGTCAATGTAGTCGTGTTTTGCTTTCCAGATATTCCTTGTTGCTGCTTATTCCCAGTGAAAGAAGAAAGAAAATTCTTTGAAAAGAAAGCCATATAAAGGGCACAGTTAGCGAGAATTGTGCAATTTTGTTTAAATGTTCATTCACCCTTGCAAGCACAGCGTTTTGCAAAACATCGAATTTCCATTTTTCATGGCAGAAGAAGTAAAACAAATATTAATAAAAATAAACTCTAATTAAACATAATATGTAACAATACTGAAGATTTTCTGCTCATGATGATGCAACACAGCACAGATAACATTTTTGCTGTTCGTCTATGAAAATGTCAAAGCTTCAATTGATTACGTAAAATGGTGTAGTTCATTTTATGACTCTACTAATGAATTGCATTCGTTCCCATTGAAATATTTGTTGAGACCAAATGTCAAAAAAGGGCTAGACAATATAACTAACTATATCTGCTACTTTGGATGTGTTCAAGAAATGGAAAACAAGTTTAGATTTGATTAATTTCTTTAGTATGTGAGCAATTAAATTTTTACTGTTTTTTAATCAATGAAAACCTGAAAATTTCAAGAGAAGAAATAAAAAATTATTTTTTCTTAGTATATTTCTCTCACATTTTAAACGAAATACGGACTCTGAACTGCGAAGAAAACAATTGGAATTTTGAGCTCTCGTACGAGCGATCCATTTTTTGAAGAATCATAAGAATGAAAGCTATGCTCGATAACTCATCGATTATAATATATGAATACAGCGAGCAGGGAAAGCCGTTTCAGTTGAGCGCTGGATAGGTTCTCCCATAAAGAGCCGAAACTCTCCATTGATATGACGACTTCTGGCATAATGCGCATCTCAACTGCGTCAATTCAATCTTCTAATATTTCTTAATTACGGTACTGCTTGCCAACCAAACATTGTATCCAACTGAACCGTCATATAGGGTGCCGTGGATATTCAGCTCTACCGTACATATTAATGGCTCACCTAGTCTTCGTCATTGCCTATTCGGGCTTTGGAAAACGTAAGATATTCCTTATTCATCATCCGTAACAACAGTGACGGACCCTTTTGTAACAATTCTCTCATTTGCTCTCGCACAGTGAATGCGTCTGTCTCATATATATGTTTGGGGTGAATGGATATTTAAGATTGAATCCTAGGTAACCGTTTTAACGTTTGTAAGAAATAAAATAAGAGAATAACTCACGCTGTCGCTATAAATAAATGCTGCTATAAATAAACAAACAAGCTGCATTTCTTATGTCGTACGAGAAACAGATGCCAGTAAATCTAATACAAAAATGATAAGTTGCGGGCAGTGGTCGTTTGTGTTCGCTCCTCAACCTCTTCATCCAAAAATTTTTCAGATGTATCTCTAGTTCTATCTCTAACGTATGAGGCGCGGACTTTAAATTTCCTAAAATAGTTACTAAAGATGCAAAGGAGCCTACAATGAATATGGTGTTCTACCCCAATTAAATAATAAACTATTACGGTAATAAACAAAATATACTTTGCTATTGACCTGTGAAACTAGTGACATACTTTATGAAGAAAAATCCTGTACATGCCACAATATTGGTTCTTCCCATAAATAGTCGATTATAGCTATTGTAACAAGCATAAGTACTCTTGTAATAGTATCAATGTAAATATTCCTTTCGGTTTGATTCGTTAAATATATCTCCAAAGTCAAAATTGTATGCAAGTTCTAAGTTAGCTCTTTACCGACTAAACAGTTATTATACCTATGTCCAACTATGATCAAAACACACTAAGTTTTGCATCCACAAATACAGATTTGAGGGTTACGTTTTTTACCTGCGCAGGTACGCGACAGCGGACTATCCTTTAATGGTTATTAGCAAGTCTCGCTCTTAACAAATAAATAACAAGCGTTTGAACGGGAAGAATTTTGATAATACTGTAAATGGATAAGAGCGCATTTCTTCGCATAAACTTTTAATAAGTACTCCTTCGTCCCTCGAAGACAAATATTTGAGAGATCATTTCAGGAGCATACTATTCAACATCGCTCGTATGGCAATGCGATGTTTCAGATGTTTTGTGTCATGCGCTGTTTTCAAATATGTTGCGTGCTTCGACCTTTGATTCACAAGCGTGTAACAGTATAATTTGAAAGCTCATTGAAAAAAAAATATATAAATAATTGAATCAAAATGTTTTGCGATGTAAGGCCAAGTTAGAAACACTAATTTACTATAAGTTCTTCATCGTTTTGTCAAATACTCTAGCCATATAGATTGCGACAAAACATAAAAAAAAAAGATAATGTTGTAATACCACCTTTTATGGGCAATTCTTTTTCAGCATGTTTTAATCTCTGGCCTGTCACTCACGGCTAAAACAAGTAAGACCATTACAATTTGGCAAGACCGACTGAATTGATTCTTTGAATATTGAATATTGATCCTCAGAAAGTTTTAAACTGTGGATAACAATTGAACTATAATAGTAATGTCATACAAAAACGAACCATACAAAATTTGGACCATCTACGCCTTTTTTTTGGATCCTGCCCTATGTAAGGATTGGGCACAATTCCCCATAAATACGCACAAGAAAAATATGCTTTTATATGGCGGCAAGATATAATTTTTGTGTTCTTTAATAAAAATAACAATTGTGTTAGACAATGCGGTGTAGGGTATTTAATAGTCGGCCTTGACCGACTGCAATTCTCTTACCTGTTTATTGTTAAGCTATTGTTCGACTCTGCTGAAAATTTTGATGGCCGTTTCATACGAATCTACTTGAAAAGAAAATTTCAAGCAAAGTTAGGTGCATTGATATGCTTATAATAACGTTCATTCTCCGCTGAAGACATTCAGCAAAGATTATATAAAGCAGCCTTAAATAAACAAAAGCAAAAAACAAAAATTGGGTCAAACTAAAAATGAGAACGATAGAGGTCATCACTTATCTATATCTGCCATAAGTATACTGGCGCAGCACTAAACAAGCTGAGCAGCCGAATATAGAACGAACGATATAGTGTATGCATTGTGCGATTTCTATATACAAGATCGCGCTCTAACGGACAAGTTTTTCTATAATTTCATTTAAAAAAGCCGACAAAGGCATATTTGTGGACGCCATAAATAGCCAAAAAGCAAAACGCACACACTTAAATAAAGCAGACGTAAACAAAAAGAAAAGTCCATTGACACTTTGAAAATAAAATCTACCAGAATATATTATTCTCACACAATATATAGGTCGCACACATACTCTCAGGCACTCAAGAAAAGCATAATGACTATGACATTGGGTTATAGCACCGCAAAAAAGGAGGGAAGGTAAGAGTTATAGAAGAAACAAGATGGAATTACTTGAGTAATCATCGTAAGTTTTATGGAATTAGTTTGCAATAACTAAACGAACATTGTATATAAACATAAAAATACCAGACCGAAACAGCTTTTTTCTGCAAGACAGTCTGATCCACCCCCAAATTCTTATTCTGTTGTCGTAATGACGACGGATTCTTTATAAGTAGAGGATTTCTTAAGAGACAAGTAAAGGGTAAAAAATGAAAAACTAGAAAAGATAATATTTTTTGAGACAAATTTCAGGCATTTTTTATCGCCTTGAAGATTCTTGAAATGATATCAAAAAGGTCTCATAATGAATCTACCATGGGGGATTGAATTCTTGACGTTTTGAACAACATTACAGATGCGCCACGAGTCATGGAGCACTCGCAAAGCATTTTTTTTTTTTTTTTGAGCTACGATTTTTTATTGTGACCATTGCGGCGAAATGTCAATTTGATATAAAGTCGCAAGAACTAGGACAATCAAAAACATTGTTTTCCCTTGTGACTAGCGACCGACCAAAACATTAAAATATAGCTGTATATCTACCAATAACTGAAAATTTAATGGCATTTTTCTCTAACCTGGGATTTTCGAGCTGGTTATAATTCTAACGCCCAAGCGATTAGTTACAAATTTCAATCTCAGCGGCTATAATAGCATCCTTTAGCAATATACGTAAAATCTTTTTTTTTAATCGGTTTGTAAAGATGCGATCAGAAAATGCTTCTGACAAAACATATTTTATTCATGAATAATGGCTAAACATAATTTTTGAGTATATACGTGAATAAATGTATAAATCTATGCATTACATTGGTCAGTAAGGTAAGACAAGGTTCAATACTGTCGCGACGAATATCTGGATCGCCTCTTTTCGAATACAAGCTAATGGCGAAAATAAGAAAAAATTGCCCCATGTTTTTTGCAGTTACTTTATTTCTTTCTTGTGTTGTTAGACAGACCGCACTTTACTTAATCGGTAAAGGAGTATACTTGTGAAACTTCAACTTTCAACTTGCTATCGGCGGCCGCCGAAAGTCGACTTGACCATAATTAAATTAAAGAGAATTACAGGTATTATTCGAAATGACTATGGGATCGTGAAAATTGACATGTTTCCTTTTCCGTCCAAATTTTTGGAATCGAGAGCTTACCAACAATGAGCAAAGGTTATTGAATTGATCGCCGAACCTTGCTTTGAAATATCTAATGAGTATTTCTGGCTATTACAAGTAAAATGAAAAATCTAGCACGATATAAATCGTGTATTGGCACAATTTATCGATGGTAAGTATAAACATCTACCTTTAAATGTCAGATAACAGTAAATGATTAGTAAGTAAATAGTGTTTTGAAAGTAACACCGAATAATTATCAGAAAAAAGAGCAATGCTTGAATCTTATTGAACGCTTTTCTGCCAAGCTTACTTCCGGGTGAGTCTATAGTATGCTCAGTATACAGTAATGTAACGTAATATTTTCTGTTTTCCATCAAAATAAGTTTAGGCAGTTGTAGTGGTAGACGTTTTGTTTCTTCGACTTTTGATTCAAGCGAGTGGTAACAATTGCTTCGATTATCGACAACAAACAAACGTTGGCGTCACAAAAACTACAAGCTATGAATACCAACACAATTATGTATATATACCACCAACACCAACACTAGCAAATAAGCAAATATATGCATTTGCACAGCCATACGTATTTTATATTACTATAAGAAATTAGCAACATTTAATACATGCGCATGCATGCACATTTATAAAAAGCGAGCGTGTGGTTAATTTTCTCACTTGTATCTTATTTTTTTCTTTTTTTTACAATTTTATATAATCTTTTTTTATTTTATTGTTTTTGTAGTAAACGTACGTAAAATGGTATATATGTTTGCCTATTATGCTTGCATGACGTATTATTCTGACGTGTTGCACTTGTGTCATGCTGTTAGTTTGTTAAACTCGCTTATTCACTTGTACACAACATGCACCCTGTATATGCTAAAATAACACGTTGTGCAAATTTTCCTTTTTCTTTTCTTATGTTCACCGCCAAACAAAAGGTTATATTATACGGATTTTGCCATTTGCAGACTTAAGGTCTATTTTTGTAGGAATTGGAAATTTTGATGTTGCTAAATTATTTTTTCAAGATGAAAAAGTAAGCAGCTTTTGTTTTTAATTATACCTGCGAAATGTCGAAGCCCCTAACATTGATCCCAAATATTTTTCGTGTCACTTTGCCACATTGGCTGCCCGCGCGGGCTACATTTCGATCCCGTGCTCTTTCATGAATCTCACCGGCAATGAGCAGTTAGCAGATTGCCCAACAAATTATCAGCACGCCACCACCCTTTGCTTACTTTTCGGTCAGACACCTTTGTTTATACTTGCAAGCTCCTGCACAAGTATATCATGATATAAATATAACTATTCGGCAAACCGAAGATTGATTGACTAGAGTACTTTTTGAACATTCACAACTGGAAGAAAAGGTTAAAATTGAACATATGTATATTACGCAGCAACACTTGCAGCTCTTCCAAAAAAATTTGCATTGCAATGCTTATCTCCACGTCTCTACGAAAACATATATTTTTCATCGGAATAAAACAGTTAAATCCCCCGTTTCCTACAAGGAATAAGCATTCTATATGGCGTTGCTGCCCACCTGCCAGCTATATACACTTACTTGATAACCTTGCGCTTAGAACCTCATAGGCACAGAGTAGGCTTACTGTAACCTATACATTGATCGGCAGCTTATGGTGTTAAAAACTGTTAATTTTTCTAAATTGTCCCGACCGATTTGCGCACACTTTAATAAAACGTTTTCTTGCAATTGCAATGATTGGCTGCTATAATATGCAGAAAACATTTATAAACGACATGCGAAGGTATTTGTTTATCAACCAAGAGATAGGTTTTCACAATTCGTTGTTGTTGTGTGCGCGCGGCAACAAATTGCGGACCTTATAAAATCGTGGTGGGGACCGAAGAAATCGTTTACTTGGAGATCGAAGCATACGTATGGAAGAAACTAGTTGTAGTGCATTATGGGCAGATATAGTTCAACGATATAATCACTGGCGCTGGCAACGAGTTCGTATTGCACACCCTGAAACCGTTAACAACGCTGAACTGGAACGACCTCGATTTGTATTCCTCTAACAAGATACCGAAACTAATTGGGGCAATGGAGAATACTCCGAAACAATATATCTTTTCTATAAATAACTTGAGCCACATGGCTTAGTCTGAAATTGTTCTTCACGAAAATTACCATGTGAAGGTAGAGTGCCAGATAGATAATGCTGCAAGCTCATTCAAAAATATGAGAAAAATTGGACCTATATAAGATGGAATCGGTACGCAATTACTTAAGAAGTGCCAATTAATTAAAATCTAAAACCTATTTTCCATTACTTTGCCAAAACACATATACATACACATATATTTATTTAGGTATTTGGTGACGTTGTCTTCTACACTAACACGTAAAGTGACAAATTCCGCTTACCGAAAAAATATCGGCATTTACTTCGGCAGTTTCAATGTTTGAGGCCCTTCTTTTCTTGGAAACAAGAAAATTTTGTATTTGAGTAAACAACGTAACATATATAATTTTATATCTATCTACCGTACCTATGCCTGCCTTTAATTTGTGCACATACTTATATAGTTTTATTGTATGTATGTATATATATATACATTTTTTTTTATATACATGTAAAATAGAAACAAAGTAGAAAAAAAAATTAAAGCAAACTCACGAGAGACATCGTGAGACTGCAAACGTGATAATTTCTTTTAAAGCTCTGGCAGGATGCCACTGAAAATTTTACTTAAAAAAGAAAAATCTCTTCATAAATGTCTGCTTTAAATAAACGAGAAAATCCCAAAATTTGGGTACACTGATTTTATCAGTCTACTTGGACGACTAGAATATCTGTTTGAGATTTTTTGCTTTACTAAAATTGTCCTAAATTATTAACCACAATACTTGGAACATATGATTGTACGTATTGTGAATATTGTACAGTCTAACGGGACAATTTTCAAATAAAGTTACGTGAAATAACAGTGCACACGTTTAGTTTCCTCTTTCTATTGAAACTGAGATGTAAATACATAATATATATAGCAGAAAGCACATAACCACAGGTTTTTGAAGTCGTACCAAAAATTTTTACTATGGCCTTAGTAACGAACAAGAAGGAATACCAACTTTGCATTTATTGTTGCACGTCTTTAATTGGAGACGATTTTAGAAGAAAAATAATTTATAACTACACGTCTCAAGTTTTTCAAAAGTGGGTTCAGTGACTTAATAACTGTAGAGTGAATGTAGCGAATTACATCAAATTTCAAAACTGACCTATGTAAACATACCAAAAATATTTTAGTTTTATATTTCTGTATACGAGAATGCAAACGAGAAAACAATTTCAACGATTTAGAGACGAAATCTTCAGCTGCTTAACAGTTTGTAGATTTTACCGGTCTTCTGGAAACTAAAAGCAAAATGATAAAGCTTCCTTTCATGTGTGGTGACGGAAGAAGTTAAGCGGACTGATTTAACTACATAATTTTTGTTCCTGTTTTTCTAATTTATCAAGATATTCTAAATTGATTAAATAGAATCATGTATTGTAACCTAATTATATTTCCATAAAAAATAAGAAGCGCAGATACATATTCGCGCTAATCAGATAATAACTAAACTAAAGCAGAAGATAGGTGAATTGATTCGGTCATTACTAATAAACAGTAAACCTCTTTAGTTGAATATAGAGAAAAGTGTACAAAAGTTGACGACATATGTGAAATCGTCCATACTAACTCACATCACAATAAATTATTGTGCTGTACTACATTACGTATGAAGCGGACGAACTATAACTTCCTTGACATCGCCAAATCTCTGAAACGCCGGATAGCGTTTCGGGAAGCAGCACTAAATTAGGCTTCAAATGCGAAGATAGCAATAATTTTGTTTTTATAAGAGATCAATTTTAATCCAATTAACTTTAAGTTGCGCGCAAGTGTGATAAGCGATTGTTTTGTTTTGCGCTTTTTTAAAAAATCGATTTGAATATAAGCCTGTTTATCAAATATACATTTGGCAGAACTCAAGAAGAAGGAGTTAATTGAATAAGTATATGGTGATAAAAAGTTGAAACTCATTACATTTACTTTAAAAAGAGCACTTTGACATTTAATGTCTTCCATTTTTTCAATAACCATTCCGAGAAAACAAGCTGAAAACAATCGCAGTTGTTTGCTTTTGGCGTAACTTTTTTCTTCTTTTACTTGCTCAACAACACCTCCAATAATGGCATCATTTTACAAAATGAAAAGTTTCAGATTACATAAAAACTTTGCATCAAAAATTGTGCAAATATAGGCATTCCATATTATTGTGTGTGAATATAGTCAATCCAAATGAAGAAGGGCCTAACCATATGTGTAAAGGCAAGCCTTCATAGAAAATGAATATTAATTGTAATTTAAAAGGGGAAGAGTAAATACGTTATAAATTATAATGATAGGATTGATATTAATTTGCAAAGGAGCAATTGATTCGAGGAAGTACTAAAATAGAGACAGGCATTTAATATTCATAAAACAATAGCAATAGTCTTAAACAAATATCCACAGTTGGTACTTTGTTTAGAAGTCAATGATTTCTGCGACCGGTTGATGCTGTTTCATAGGAGAATTATCCCCTATCTCATTTGTTTAATTTTTACTAATTTTGAAAGAAAATGTTTTATTTTTCAAATATATGAAGAGGTTTTCTATTGATTCTTGTTTCAAACTTAAACTCCTTCACTTTTTGGTGTTTTCTTTATCATTTACATATGTCGCGAAGATATCACGGTTGCACCAACTTTCTAAATTCCGTCGTCGCATATGTAGGAAAAAAAAGCCAACACATTTGCTCATTTTTAACAAAACCTATTCTTAGAATGCCACGTTTTTTTTTTTTTTTTTGTAGCAAAACATTAACAAGTGTTGTTTAAATCGATAAAAATTGTAGCGAAACATTGATAAATAGACAACGAGCGTTATTTACATTATGAAAATGAAGTCTTAATTAAATACATGAACGTAAAATTGTTTGCTTACATTTTTCGCTCTTACCTCATCGATGTTGAAAAATATGTTCTTTTCACCAAATTAGTTTTCTAGACGTTCGAAGACAAATGATGACGTATGGATATATCACTGATTTTAGAATTTCTTTTTTGTTGTTGCTAATTATTGTTTTATTAATAATAAAAAAATGCCCACATATGTACAGCCCAAATTATATTTTGGTAGACATTTCAAAAGGAGAAAACAATAAATTTGAAATTAAAAAAATATAATTGTAAAAAAATTCATATAACAAGAAAAAAATTAATAACTAAACCACGATAATTTCCTCAAAACAAAAAAAATTGTGTGAAATAGACAAAAAAAATCGAATTCCATCCGTAATTGTTTTATTTTTATTAAAGTTGGTAACTCTATTGAAAGTTTTTTTGCTATTTCATACTTCATACTCCAGAATTTTTTGGATTCTCTTAATGAGTGTTTATAGTGTTTTTATACTTGCATATGTATTGTCGGCTTTTTGCAATTTTGGTCCCAAAAACCCAACCCATTTAAATATTTTTTTCAACTTTCCTTTTTGCCAACAACTTCTGCTGCCTAGTGTTTTAAGTTTTTCGTTTGGAGAATTCCATTTATTTCTAAATTTCTTTTACCTTATGAACGCGAACAAAAAACTTCGTCGCACTAACACATTCGCACACCAAACTTATTCTTCTAATTGAAGGATTATTTGTTTTACCACTTTTGAGAAGAAAAACTTGTTCTTCTATTTTGCTGTTACCCTCTTTCCTTTTTTTAATCTTTACTTTTTAAATATTTTTGGGGACTTTAATAATAACACAATCGACATCACTTTTCTTCGTACACATAATTTGTCACAACCAATGCAGCCAATTCCGTTTCCACCACTGAGAAAAAAGAATTCCTTCGAAATTTTTACTCTTTAAGAGTAATTAGCGAACACAGCTGTCGGATCATTGTCAATATTGCCAAGGTTAAGATTCATAACAGCAAAAATCATCGATTTTAGGATTATCCATATTAATACAAATTAAATTAAATGAAAAAGGTATTTTAATTTTTCACTGTATAAACAAGCAGCAATAAGCATTTAGAGATGTTTTCAGACACAGACAATGCAGGATTGCAATGCAATTGATTATGTATCTTTTTGTTAACTACCTTTTTATTTGGATGGCGTACTTTGAAATACATTTGATTGTGAATTATGTGTGGCTTTCAATATTCGAAATTTATTTCGAAAAAACAAAAGGTAAATTTGACGTTTGGTCGTTTACAAACAAATAACGTGTTACAATCAATAACAAAACAACACGAAGGTAGCTAAAAACCAAATCCTTTAAAGAATTTTGGTAAATTTAAATGAATTGAAATAATATAAACCATGTAAACTTCATATTCCAAAGAAATGGAAATAAAAACCATTTTTAATGGCTGCCAACACTTGTGATAGAATTTGACTCTGTGAAAAATAAATTGTAACAAAAATTACACTTTAAGAAGAATTAATTTTTTTTAGATCAGAAAGAAGAACCCTTATTGGCCGAAAAAGTGAATCATCGCATTCATCTCATTCGAAAAACATCGCTACACACTCCGGCTCCATTCCATTTCATATCTTTACTGTTTATCATTCCTAAATGTACAAAACTCGATCTGCGAGTATTGGCCGTAAGATCAAAAGGCAAATTAAAAGTAAAAAAAAAAGGAAGTCTTTATCTTGTTTGGATATTGGGCTTAAAGCCATCTACTGGCGGGAGTCTGCAGGCTTTTCCTAAACCAGCTGTAGAGGTTGGTATACAGACTCTAGTCCTATTTCACTAGATATAAATAAATATATACATAAATTTGAGGAAATCAAACGTTATATTTTTTGGTGTAGGTTGCTTGTTCTTCTGCCTTTTTGGTGTAGCTTGCTTGTTCTTGTTCCTTTTTGGTGTAGGTTGCCTGTTCTTCTTCCTTTTTGTTGTAGGTTGTTGTAGGTTCCTTTTTGTGTTCTAGCTGCAGATCGTAATATATGAAATATTTTGATGAAATTTGGTACACTCTCTTAATTTCATTTAATTGGATTAGACTTTTTTCACGATCAGTCGCCCTACTAAACATCTTTCCTTGAAAAGATAGTTATGAGATATAAAAAATTGCAATTTTTTAACTTTTTCGACAAAAATTTCTGGGTAATCATCTAGTTTCTGCATCTCTCCCTGTATAAGAGTTCTGATGTAAACTGGCCCGTAATAATAATTTGACGTGGAAAGTAACTATATCATATTTTCACAATGTAGATCTATTTTTCGGATTTCCCTGTAATTCTCAATAGATTCTCTATTGAGTGTGATTCTAGTTATACCCACCATTGTAAGCTGGTGGGTGTAATTTTGTTTTCATTCATTTTGTTTTTTTCCAAAACATTTAACCATTTATCCAAAAAGAAGCTTCAGGAACCCTATAAAATATATATATTCTCGATTAGTGCGAGATTCAGAGTTGATTTAGCCATGTTCGTCCGTCACTGTTTGTGTGGTATGTGTTGTTGGCACTCTCCTGGTCGCAACATTGGAAGTTTCGGAG
Organism: Glossina fuscipes; assembly: GCF_014805625.2. Classification (NCBI taxonomy): domain Eukaryota; kingdom Metazoa; phylum Arthropoda; class Insecta; order Diptera; family Glossinidae; genus Glossina; species Glossina fuscipes. Next base: position 33,268 of record NW_023998587.1, on the reverse strand, counting down.
CCCAGGTTGGTATTGAAAATGGCCTAAATCGGCCGAAACAGAAGCGCGCAATAGAGTAAAATGAAAGCAACTCACTTTTTTTTAACAAAAATTTTAGGATTTTTGCTCGTTACTCAGAAATTATAAAAGGTAAAAGTTTTCAAAATTTGTTCTCCACTACACGGTCTTTCAAAAAAAGTATCCCTTTGCATGAAGATAATGCGTAATTTTTGGTGTACCAGAAAGGGTGAATAATTGTATTAGGCAAAGTAGCTTATTACTTGTTTTCTTATCTACATCTTGTTCTTGCATGTTTTTTATTAAAATAAAATTTTCCCCATATAAATAGTGTATAGGCGATAGACAATCAGTTCGAAGTTTTTTATAAAAATGAAATTGTTCCTTAAACTTCGCATAAGAAAGAATATACAACATTTTGATTGTAGCCCAGAGAGTGACTGATTCCCCGAAATCATTGCTTTTTCAGGAGCTCGACTTTACTTTCCCGATCGTAAAAGAGAGCATTGAATCAAGAAGCAAAAATGAATGATCGTCGTCTTTAAGACAATTTCGTTGACTGAATCTTAAGATATCTGTGACCTTTTTATTCCTAAATCGTAAAGAAGTCAGCTTTTGCACAGATCGCACCAGGAAAGATTATTGGATTCGTTTTTCATAATAGTTTTCGGGACCTCATAAAGCGTGCACATATCTAAAATGCCATAAGATCATAAATCAAGTTGGTCACCCCCTTTCTATTATTGGCGAGCTAAAGAGGTCAAAAATTGATATGAAAGTCCTTCGTCTCTATATACTTAGTTGATTGTTTTTGATAAATAGGAAATTTAACCTAACATATAGCATATTTTGTAAAAAGCCATTATTTCATCATTTTACCGTTAAAATACGTTTGTACAAAAACGTAGATCAAACAAGTGTTCAAACTGGATGTTACTTTTAGTAATGAATAAATAAATAGACATCCATAAATCGAATTTTAATCATATTCTGATGGAGTCTCCATCAACGTACTCGCAATGATATTAGCATCTCCTATATTGATTGATGTTGGTGTCGAAGGGGACAAACCGGCATAACGTCTAAAGATTGAGTGTTGAAAATAATTTGTTAAAAAGGAAAAAACCTCGAAGTAAGAAAGAAAAAACATTTTCTTCTGAATGTCTCGTCAAAAACTAACACTAAAAAAACTTACTTACACCAGAAAAACCTTCATCCGGAAGACACAGTTTCTTTCCCCCATTATCAATATCGAACGCGATGGAAATTACAAAGGAGCCAACTTATACAGAGGATGAAACGGATGAAATCTAAGGAGGAATTAAATAATGATAATAGTAATATTTTCTTATCACTTCAATAAAATGCTAATTTTTGCGATATCATGCACGCAAAGTAATATGTACTATATTCTTCAAATATCTTTACATTCATCAATCGTACAAGAAAATAATTCAGGAGCTCGATAAATTGATCATGTTTGTTTATATTACAACTTTTATTTAAACAATACTCCTTCCTTCTCTTTTCGAAAGTAATTTGGAAACAACAACAAAGACATATTGGGGTTTTCAGATTCGTTCGAGAGCTGAGTTTCGAAATTTATTTATTTAGGATCGACGACCTGATCAGACGGTGTGCTTTTTGAAATTTCGAAAGAGAATCGCACCCGATATGTAAATCATTTAGATAATAATTTTAATGATAACACCTTGAATTTTATTGAAAATATTTATTTGTTTATTTCAACAATCGTAGACAACAGCAAATCAACAATATATCTTGTTGATAATGACGCGTCTGCCTCCTCCTATTGTCTTCGGAACTTTGTTGGTTGGAAATACCAAGGTCGATCCAAGGCTTTGAGTTTCCGTTGAGGTTTTAAATGGGTCATCTATAGGGGCTCTATCAATTAAAGAGCCCTCCTTAAGAATTGTTTTTCTGGCTTTGTGAATTGTACACCATCTTTCGGGAGCAATTCAAAACGGTCACTACGTCCGATAAAATTGCCAGTTTTAATAGAGAAATTGCAGGATCCTAACCGGGATTTCAGATTTAATGTAAGTTTTTCATGAAGCGCATATCAATATCTAATAAATTTTTTTTATGATTTTCTCAGAAAGTGATTTTGACGAAACATGCGAAACATTTCTTAGATTTGGCTAGCATGCCGCAAAGTGCAGAATATTGGATGATGAGATGGAATGGAAAGCCTAGAATAAACGCTGTGATCTAGTAGTGCATATTGAGTTAGGAAAATGGGCCGATTTATTATCAATGATTTGTAAACTTTTTCATTCAATTCCTTTCATATAATATCTTTCTTTTAATATCTTCTTTAATACGATTTCAGGGATTCCTTATGTGTGTAGTACGGGCTTGGGATTTGAAAAAACCGCTTTTATTTTGCTCTGCTATGAATACATGCATGTATGATCATCCAATTACTTTGGACCAAATTAATAAACTTAAGTCTTCGGGCTACCACGAAATACCAAGTATAACAAAGACTCTAACATGTGGTGATACTGGCAATGGGGCTAGACCGAAGTCGACGCTATTATAATAGAAATACTAAACAAACTTCAAAAACAAATAATATAATTTTTTAGTTAGAATGCAATGTTTGAATGCGTTTGTTTACAATTCTAGATAATTTGCATGTATTGTACCACTTTTCAGAATAAGCGCATATTCGTTCTCAATAATTCAACAGGTCTTTTTAAAAAGCCATCGATGCGAGAATGAGCGTATATATTCTCAATAATTTGTATAGAAATTCCAAACAACTGAGAAAATAAAAATTCCAAACAACAATGTTGTTAGCATAATTGGATGTCGTATAAGTGGTTATCGGTGACACCAGTCTTCATGCTGTCGTTGGGGTGTACACAACCA
>NW_023998587.1:27624-30273 GCF_014805625.2 Glossina fuscipes | reverse complement strand
AAGAGTCAAACATAACCTAGAAAGCAAAAAATTAAAAAAATCTTAGTAAAAAAGCATCAATATTTCATCATCACGTGAAATTTTGAATATCATCAATGGATTTCTATAAAGTTTCTGGATTATGGATCTAAATTTAAGTTAAAAGGTCCAATCCATATCAAATTCAAACAAAAAAAAAAAAAAAAAAAAGTTATAAAGTAATATATATAAATATATATATATACATAAAAGAAATTGTTATTCTTTTTAATGGTTTCTTGATTGTTTCCGATTCTATTTCCTAGATTTGGTCGCTTGGGGGAAATAAAATCAAACTAGCGATAAGAATCTACCTGAACGAATTATTCTATACAATTCTTTGTTTCAATAACTATCGGAAATTTTTACTGAAATATTCCATTTTAAATAAATAAAGAATTTATACTGAATACCCATAGAAAAGCCTTCGAATTTCTATTTTGGATGTGCCCCCTTTTGTTAGCAAATCTAAAATTTATATAGAAGAATAATTAATATATATTTGAATAGCATTTAATTGGTACTATTTGTAAACATGTGAAAAATTATCAAAACTCTTTTACAACATTATATTATTGAGGTTGCTGGAGCATCCCATAATCAACATGGATACAAGTAATACTTCTTTACAGACTGCACTTAGACTCTTCAAGACTTCTCCCATTCATGGTCTCGTTTTTTTAAATATTTTGCATGAATACCAACTTGGACCGTCAGGCGGATAATAAAAATGATAATCAATTTAATCTTCTAGATTTTGTGAAGCATAAAAAATTTGTAAAGATATTTTGAAAACTCTCGTCATTACAATGAGACGAACATTTCGGTTTCTCTCTGTCGTTTTCGCCAACGCATACATTTTGCAGTGATTTTCCTAAAGACTAATGCATGCATTAATGTGTGATGCAAATATTCTTTTCTAAGTCTCGAAATCACATGTATATAACAATCCATGCCTAGGAGCAATATATACATAAGAAATAACAATATATACATAAGTACAATTAGACCTTGTCTTGTCCTGGGGAAACATGTATAAGTGCTCTCGCTAAACAAGTTGCAATCCCCTGAGCAGCATGCCTATAGACCTAAATGAGCGAACTTCGAATTTGGTCAAAAAAAAGGAGAAGTAAATGAGCGAACTTCGAATTTTGACAATTTAGAGAAGAAGAGAACGAGCTAACTTCGAATTTTGTCAATTTAGAGGAGAAGTTAAGCACATACCTAACGGTAATGTCGTTCACATGTCTGTAGATAGGTAATAATTTTTGTTGTTGCAACTCCAAACTGTTCAATTGTTGCATTAAAGCACTAATAGTAGCGATTTTACGATATTTTGTAGTGCTGGCATAACTGAAATTACTGGATGTTATGGTAGGTAGGCAAAGACGTGCAAATTGTAGAAATCGAATATAAAAGTTGAAAACGATGAAGGAGTGGAGAGATGGGAAGCGATTATGCTAATATTGTATTAAGTCAATGGATTCTTCCTCAAGATGATTCAAAGCAATTTTTATGTCAACAGACCGGTGATACATTGTTAGCTCTTAATGATGAATCTAAACAAACCGGGCATTCGGCTTGAAGTGTTCCAATGCTGTTTCGTTAAAAGCGCTTGTTATTAAGCCCAAAATAGAATTTTAGGCCACCCAATGAACTCTGTGAGACACCCAATAGAAATTTATTATAAACCGAGAAGACGACACCCGAATTAGGGGAGTTTCTTAAAAATGCTGTTGAAACAAGTACACCAATCAATTGGAAATTGCCGATACAGTATTAACGGAACGACATACCACTGTCAAAAGAAGTATTTAGGATGGCAATGCTTTTCAATTCTGCTATTTTTTTTTAATAACTATGTGTTTTCACATATACAATGAAAGCTTATAACGGTTTCTGCAAATTAACAGAAATTTTGCAGACGTGCGGTTCTTTCTCTCTCTCATGCAATCGGTCATTTCTGACCGCGGATAAAATAAGATCGTCAAATAAGAAGTAAAAAAGTTTATTTTAATATTTAAAATTTTTTCAAAAATTGAATGAATAGGGTTTATTAAAGTCTTAGGAATGGAAGACGTTACGAATTCTCTCAACAAGTGAAAGATATGTGTCATAAAATCATAAAATTAAGAAACGTATGATTGGAAAGTGAGCTAGCTGGTTTGCTGGGCGAGTATTCGCACGTGTGAATGTCCATTTCAACTGTTACTAATGTAAGTTTTCATATGCCGCATCTACTAAAGCAATTGAATAATTAAATGAAAACTATCTTTCAGCCATGGTATGATACGATGTAATAAGTAAGGAATGGTCAATCACGCTTCTCTTGTCTGAAACGCAACGCATTATCAAAATAACTACACCAAGATTAATTTTTTTCTTTTATGCTTGAAATATATAATCTTTTTTATATAAATGTATCAAAAATATAAATTCATCTCCCCTTGTACGTCTCTTGAATAGTTTTATACAATTTTTATAGGCGTGGCATTCGATTTTACCCTATTTTCAAAAATAAAAAGAATATTCTCTTTACATATATATTCATACAAGTGCTTTGCTTGAAATATAATATATAATCTTTTTATATAAATGTATCAAAAATATAAATTCATCTCCCCTTGTACG
>NW_023998587.1:12318-27614 GCF_014805625.2 Glossina fuscipes | reverse complement strand
ACAATTTTTATAGGCGTGGCATTCGATTTTACCCTATTTTCAAAAATCCTGCACCACTTGGCAGGATGCATGTTATACTGGCTGCGGAAGTTTTGCTTCGTTATTATGTCTACGAATATTTTGATGTCAATTTAATATGATTGTGGCGCTTGTAATGCTTTTTGCCATTTCGTTCATCGTTCATCGACGTCGATGATTGTTGATTTCGCGTATGGAGTTTAACGTCTTTACGCTGTGGCGGAATTGGTTTCCGATCGCTTATGGATGTTCTCGTGCTCTTGTTTTTCCTTGTTGTAAATGGCATTGAGCACGAAATTGGAAAATCTGAGAAATTGTTAAAATTCGTGTACATTGAATTGTATATATATTGAATAATAATAAATTTGCAACGAACGTTATGCGGCGGCTGGATTAACCTATCGCGTTTTTTTTTATTCTTAAACTGACATTCGCTTTCACCTCCTTCCCTCTGGATATTTGCAATTTTTTCCATTAAAATCTTTTTACAATTAGCGTTCGACGTTTCGGCAATTCCGTCCAACACACTGTGACAAAATACAAAATACTTCATCGTAATTCATATACGTAGGAATTTTGTAAACTGGCGGTTCCCGATTGCTGGTGCAGAACGTTCGGTGAAGATTTGCGACGATCAAAGCCTGTGACTTGTGCTTGTTGAAATGATACAGAACCGTAAAAATCATTCGTATAGGTTTCCAAATACTCTCTGTTATTATTATTATTATTATTATTATTATTGTAATTATAGACTAATGAAATAAAGTCTTAGACTAAAAAAAAGACATTGAGAACTAGCAACACAGGCTATCGGCTCTAATTTATACAAATGTACATTAGACACTGAGCCTAGTAGTTTTAATAAAGTAAAATGTTGAATTGATATTCTGTTCTGAAGTTGATTGTAGAATGTTCAAAGGGTTAATCGTGCCAAATGCAGTACTTCTAGCCGAGGAAAAGTTGAGGCAGTCACAGAGAATGTGCTTTATAGTAAGAGTTTGTCCACAATTGCAGATTGTGGAGGAAAACTTCTTCAAGATCCATTGGTGAGTTGCAATTGTATGACCAAGGCGAATTCCCGAAAATGTTTGGATCTTGGTTTTCTCAACATTTGCTGGATATAAAGGTGGAGTTAATTGAGGAGTAATGGAAGGGTGGTGTTGATGATGGTATTGTAGATTTCCTTCTGTAATTTTCTGCTTAACTTTTCTTCCAATGTATCTTTAAAGATCCAACTTTTCCATGACATCATCCATAATTAGAGGAGCAGAAGCAGTAAGCTTTGCCACTCGATCAACCTGCTCATTTTCCAATAAATCGATGTGACTTGGTACCTATAACATTTTAATTTTTCCGTCGGGTGTAGTAATTATATTCCTTAATTTGTTGATGGTGCCCCATCTCGAAGTCGAAAGGTTCCGAAAAGCTTGTAATAAAGACAAACTGTCGGTAACAATGGCGGTTTTGAGTTTCTTTTTATGGGCAAGGTTCGCAGCGTGAAGGATAGCTCTGGTTTCGGTTGTGAAAGTTGAAGTACTTTCGTGAAATATGTGATTGAGAAGAACCTATCCTGTAGCATTACCACGGCACAAGCAGGAGGCAGGCTAAAGGATTTTGAGCCGTCTGTGTATAAAAGATTCCAACCAGTACTCTCCAATACTTGGGTTTTCTCAGCTATTAGATTCCTGAAGACGTAATTTGGAGTATCTTCTTTCTTGTGCATAGACAGCGAGATGTCAAAAGAACAGTCTTTCAAAATCCATGGAGGTTTAACACCAAAAGAGCGGAAAATTTTTAAGGGAATGTTCCATTTCTTTGCGACGTACAAGCAATAGTCAATTGCAGATGGTCACTTTGGAATTTTCTTCGCAATAATAAACTTTCACATGTCATCACCGAGAATAGATTTGTTTGATTTAAGAATCTTGGGGACTATTTTAGCTTTTAACTCATACGGTCTATTTTCTAAAGTTGGGAAACCACTTTCAATTATAATATTTATGGGCGTTTTCCGAAAAGCATAACAACTTGTTTTGACGGCTTGGTGATAGACTGGTTTAAGGATGTTGATATTAGATTTGCAGCTATTGCCATAAATTATCAAAGCATAGCCAGTCTTGCTTAACACAAGCATTTTGGTGAGATAAGCAATAGTGTTGATGTGCAGATGGATTTTCCAAGCAATGTACTGTATAGAATTTTAAATTGTTTTAAATTGTTAAACTAGAATTTTTTAACCGAAGAGATTGTGTTTTCCAACGATATTTGTTGGAAAACGTGAGCCCGAGAATATGGAGCGTCTGCGCGGTTTGTACTGGTAAGTCATTAATATGCATCAGTAGATTTCCTGCATCGTATATCTGCTTTCGACAAATGTGCATTTTTTTTTGATTTTTGTATGGAAATTTTGGCCACTGACGAGTTTGCCCATGCGGAGATCTCTCGTCCTATAGATTCGAGGATGTTGATTGGTACACGACAAAGAATTTTGCTAATTTCGTTGAAGGCGATCTGAAGAGGGTGATCCTGATTGTTGATTCTAACTTTAAATAGCCGATCCGACATGAATGATTTGATGTAGTTGAAAAATTCCATGATTTCAAGAGTCTTAAAATAACATGAAGACCAACTCTATCAAATGCTTCTTCGAAATCAATTGAAAGAATTGTTACATGATTTCATTCGGAAGTTCTTGGACTCAAGAAACCAAGATAATCTAGATGCCATAATCTTTTCCAATACCTTTGAGAGGCAAGATAAAAGAGGGATTGGGCGATAGTCTGATGCGGTGAAGACATATTTTGACTTTGGAATTGGAATGATTGCTGCCATTGAATTTGTTGATTTTGTTCCATACAACTTTCATTGATGTATTTCTGTGAATTCTTTTCGAAAAAAGTTCGAAACTAGGTGCCTTTGATTTTCGTAATTTCTTCCTGAACAGAGCATTGGCCTTTTTGTATAATAACAAATGATCATGATCAGAATATCTTTTAAAGCAGTGCCATAGATTCATTTTATTTTTCCTCAAAAACGAAAGCGTGTTGTTCCACCAAGGAAGCCTAGCTCGTTTAAAAAAACTGTTGGATTGAGGAATAGAGAGATGAGCAGCCGAGCGAATCGCTTTAGACATAATAGCAGCGTCATGCTTGTGATTGGAAAGTGATCACTTTTATGTAGATCAGGAAACCAAAGGAGGAAGTGAGGGAGAGCAACATGTTAAATCAATATGAGAAAAGGTGTGATGAGTTGAAAAGTGCGTTGGTTTTCCAGAGATTGCTTCGAATTAAGGCCTTTTCTAAAGCTTTATTATGACTATTGTTCCCTGTTGAGCCCCAGTTAGTATTCGAAGTCGCCGCAAATAATTAATTTAATTATTTTAATTTTTTCACTACTGCTCTCCCTTCCACAAATATTCTATTTATATGCATTTTTTCACCAGCATATTACTAGTACCTAATTTTTTAGCTTCATTTTTTAACCGTTAAACTGGTTTTCTGGTACTCGTTTTCCTCCGGCAGTTGCATGATGCGCTGCGAATGTGCATTTGGTATTCCCCTCTTTAGGGGTTTTATTAATTAGCTGGAATGAACTGGGTATGGGATTTCCGTAACAATGTATTTCTTTTACGTTTATCAGCAGTATTCTTTCGGTTTTGTGAGGGGAAAATCGAAAATGGTTGTTGTTGTTTTTCTTTTACAAGCCTTACGCCTTTATTTACTTTAAACATTAATCTTTTGTAACTTATCACTTAATTTGTTTTTACACTTGCTTTTTTATTTTTTTAAAATTATTTTGTTTATATACTACAAATTTTCTCTTTTATTATCATTTTTTTTCTTCGCTTACACAATACACCATATTTACATTTTTAGGGTATTGTTTCCTTGTAGTCGGCTCTTTTCTTTCTCACCTTTTTTCACTTCAATTGCTGGCACAGCTTGGGGACCTTAATAAACCTTCCCTGCCGGATTACACCGTTTTAAGTATGTTTTCTTACAGCAATAATTGTTCTGCCCCGAAAAAGCCTTATGTGCAACTGCCAAGAGGATTCTCTCAGTGAATATAACTAAATACCTGGTCGCTTTATCTAATACCAGGCATATAGAACGTTTTAAAACGACGCGAGCCAAACATAAAAGCCGTCGATGTCCCAAACTTAGCTTGATGCCACTGTCGACAAATTCAGAATCTTTAAGTAAATGGAAAAAAAATATAAACAAAAGAACAACGATTAAAGAATAAGGAATGAAAAAATAAGAATGAAGAATAAAGAATAAGAATTAAAGTATAAAGAACAGCAACCATGACGATATAACACAAAAATACGTTCATTTATTTGTTCAAAGTGTTCATATTCTCTAACGAAGTGAAATTAATTTGTGCATATTGTATACGTATATCATCTTTGTTTTAAATGGAAATTTATTGAATTTTTTTGTCAATAACACCTTCCTTCATGATGTAAATAAAAATTAGAGAATTTTTTTAAAGGTTTTTAATAATAATGAAAAAAATGTAATGAAAATTCATACAAACTAGTGAAGAAATATTTGCACTTTTTATGAAAGATTTACAACGATTTGGAAATGAAACTTTAACAAAGCCATGTCATTTCTCGCGTTGATATCTTCTTTTATATTCTGTGTGTTATCAGAGTACCTGTTTTTTACGCTTTGTGCTCTTCTTAAATCGGTTGTCAACGTCTGTTTGATAACTACTGAATAATTTTTCCCTTTTCAATTTCACTTTTGATGTACATTTATTAAATATTGCCTCCAAGTGCAGACTCGCTCTTTTTTGTTAATGTTTACTTATGTACATGTCATAATAATGCTCTTACGTATATCTTATATTAATGGTACCCTGTGTACGTTTACGCTCCACTGCTCCGGACGATTTGGCCCATTTTCAATACCAAGCTGCGTGCAGAAACTTCCAATGTTTATACTAAATTTGAAATCGATACATTCATTTTTACAACCAGGAGAGTGCCAACAAGACATACCGCACACACACACGCGGACTTAAATGTATGCGCGCAAAGAAGAAATTTCTTTTAAAAAACTTTGGTTAAGTGAAATTCTCACCAGTATTCTATTTAGCAACACATCTCAAAAATGATTTTATGGTAACATCTCTTAAAATTAAAAGCTACGATTAATAAGATTCCGTTTTACTAGTATGGTGGTGGGGAGACAATTTGTGAAACTTTTATAGAAATTGCTTTATTAATATTCCTTAAGAGTATAAGAAATAAATTTGTTGTTGCGATTCGCATCAGGATTCTGATTTGTTATAAATGCCGGCGGCAATTTGCATTTTGCGATGAATATGTTTAACAGATTTCCTGAGTTATAAAGCTCTTTTAACAGATTTCGTGATTTACAAAGCTCTTTTAACATATTTCCTGAGGTATAAAACTGACGGCTTTGCAATTAACATAAAAGTATTAGTTTGCTTCGTAAATAGCAGAAAATTTAGCTACTGTTTTGTTTAATTTGATAATAAAAAAAAAAAATTATGGGGATCTACTTTTAGGCTAACTTGTAAAATTAAATAAGTTCAGTTCGCGTATTTTCCAAAACCACCAGCCGATTTATCCATGCAGTCAACTGTTTCCACTAACACGGAGACCTTGGATCGAAAAGTAAGAAAACGGAAAAAGCGTAAAGCAACATACGTAAGTCCAAACAATTTTGCATTTTTCATTTTACAATGCCGACGGCAATTCGCATTTTGCAATGGATTTTAACAGATTATGTTAGTTGGGCACTCAACCATTTTTGGAAATTTTTTTATTTATTATAAGCGACTCTGTGCCTTGCCTGTCAACAGGGAATTTAGCGAGGACTTTAATTGTGACGGTTTAATTCTAAGCTAACTTGTAAAATAAAATAAATTAAGAAATTTTATAATCGCGAATTTTATCAGATTTTGTAGAAAGGCAGTTTACGTTACAATTTAATATTTTGTTTACCAGCTTGTATTAAATTTTGTCGTGGATTTTATTTTGTCGAAAATATTGAGTGCTTAGAGAAGTGGTTTACCTGAATGCTCGTGTTGCTTCTTTTACTTACTTAGGTGCTGGTAAGCCGAACAACCATTTATTTTAATATTTTCATGAATCTTAAATGATAATAAAATATAATATTATTTTTTATATTAATTATCGAAACAGTAAATATATTAATTTCCTTTCTGCGACAACCTTACGCTGGTCACATCCTTAAGTTGGTCACAATCTTTTGTGAGAAGAAAGGATCGATACTTAGATTATATCTTACACATACACATGCAATAAATTTAACCAGAGAAAAAGTTCTTTTCTTTTAAAGCTCACTTGAGATTTGAAGCCACTCGGGCGGATAACTTGTAAAATTAAATAAGTTTAGTTGGCATATTTTCCATAGAAAAGCGAAAGCGACCAAGTCAATTAAAAAGAATCGGAAACAATCAGGAAACCATTAAAAAGAATAACAACTATAAAACCGATAGCTAGTGCTTTAGGAGTTTATTCTTTGAATTTATTTCTCTGGCCAAATTTATAATAAATCTACCTCAGGACCGGTTGTAAATAAAGAAGCGTACTAGTTGCTTGCATTGACCTTATTAAGCTAGCTTTTTGTGGATGTTCAGACGATTTTGGTATATAACCTAGATTATAAGCACATGTTAATACTTTCTCTACAGTATCACCGCCAATATGCTCATAGTTATTTGTAATATACTCTAACATATATTCAACAACGCGAAGAGAACGTCCCTCTAACCAGGTACAGCATTTTCCAAGGATTCATGCAGATAGCCTTCCGTTATTTCAATTAACACTAAAGGAATCTGTCGGATAATTCCGTATTATTCGGCCAAGTTCCGAGAAATGCATGTTTTTAAATTTCGGGCATTAGTATCATAAAATTCATAAAAATTGGCTGATTGGTATGAGATGTTTTAAGCCATTTAACTTAGAAATAATTTCAGATCGTATAGAAAATAATTCGTGGTAGTTGTCGAACTGTAATGGAAGCGAGAAATAATTTCAGATAGTATAGAAAATAATCCGTGGTATTTGTGTCGAACTGATTTGACATATTCAAGAAGAAGAGATTCGATGTCAGGCGAACCTTTTTACTACCATCATTTGCTCTCTCAACTGTAAAGCCGTTAAAACCGCTGTTTGTGAGACATTCATTGTTTGAATTCGAAGCAATATTTGCAGAGGCGTTGTATTCGACAATCATTTCCTCATTGAAGGAATATATAGAATCATTTTCCGGTACCATAACTTCACCACGCAATATTTTGGCTATTATATACCCATCATAAGGGAATTAGATAGATGCAAACGGTAACTACCTAAGTTTTATTTAAAAATTCTGAATAGAAATTTTATTTAATAAATTTTATTTTTATTTTTAATTTAGTTATAACGAAAGAAATAATTAAATGCTTTGAACTTGTCGTTTTTTTTTTCAAAATATCGATTGCTCTAAATATTTCTTTCAAACCTTGTTTGCCTACTACCACTGTCTTTCCCGTTATAAGATCGGTTATATCGTCTCAGGAATAAACAATCTTTTCAACCTTATGCGTTGATTGTAACTGCTCCAAGTCGGATGTCAATACCAACAATTTACTCTCGTTTATAAGCGACAATGTTTTCTGAGATCTTGCACGTTAAACGCTGGTCTTCCATACCCTCTTTGATTATCTTGGTAAGTCGTTTGCTTTACCTTTTTGCCTATAGTCTAGCACAAAACCTAAAAATCGCCCACCCCACAAAGGGGTGAGCCTTACAACAAGAACATACTAGTTCAAACAATAGTCCCATAAAAGGAAAGAACCTAGGTCTAACAAGTCAGAATTTTTTGCATCAAAACTATTAGCAATGGTAAAGCTAAACTTTGCTTTGGTGAAGCGGTGGATGCTAATAATTTTATTAAAAATGATGACTTTCGTTCGAAGCTTTGTAACGCCTACATTCCTAGAAATTTTACTAAAAATTCGGGATTGTAAGAAATATTCGTCCTACTTTATCCCTACTATTAAACTGTGTTTCAATTGCGGCCGCTTTGGCCACATTGCCAGGCAGATGCTTTAACTGCGGTAACTTGTTTACGTATAATTTTTGCCATTTTTACCAAAAGATTTCAGATTAGTTCATCCTTTGTAGCACGCATTAAAATATTGTATACCATTTACTTATTGAAATGCTTATCGTCGTATTCGAGGTCTTGCATTAAAATATTAAAAGTATCTCTTCTCAGTAATTTGAACATTTTCAGTTAATTCTTACCATATATTCATACAAGTGCTTTTATATAATATATAATCTTATATATATAAATGTATAAAAAAAGAGCATTTATCTCCCCTTGAATGTCTTCTGACTAGTTTTATTCAATTTTTATAGACCTTCCGTTCGATTTTCGCATATTTTTCAACATTTTCTGTTAATTCTTACCATATATTCATACAAGTGCTTTTATATAATATATAATGTTATCTATATAATTGCATAAAAAAAGAGCATTTATCTCCCCTTGAACGTCTCTTGACTAGTTTTAGTAAATTTTTAGAGATCTGGCGTTCGATTTTCGCATATTTTGAATATTTCCTGTTAATTCTTCGATATATTCATACAAGTGGTTGTATATAATATATAAATGTATAAAAAAAGAGCATTTATCTCCCCTTGAACGCATCACAACACCTTAAAGCGTTACCCAGGCGAAAAAACCTGAAACCACAGAACGGAGAAAGCCTTGCGTATAGAGCAAGTTTTTGTAGATCGTTTAGATGGATAGATTTTTGTGATCATTGAGTCCTTTTAAAATTTTTCTTCCAGGAATGGCAAACAAGTAGGTCATAATTTTCTGTTCCTCACAATACATAAATGAAATATGAACACGTTGCAGCTAAGTCTGAAACACCAAAGTATGCCTTTAACACCTGATGATTGGTTAGAGCTCGGCGATTTCTGCGAAATTCTCCGCATTCCGGGTATGATATGGTCCAAAAATAGGTATTCAAATTGCATGGTGAATATTACCGATTTTTTTTAATTGCTTTGAGGATATCACAAGATCATACGTCAGCTGAGCCGTCATATGCTAGGAACAATAAGAGTATAAGCATTCAATTCCAGTGATTTTTTAACTTCTTTTAAAATGTGATGAAATGATCCCACCAATTTAAATCTTTATAGTAAAGATGCTGATTGGTTGATATGGTTGGCCCCTTTTTCTGTACAGATTGTATATCCTCTTCTACGCTGCCTCTATCCGCTATAAGTTTTTGACGTGACTGCTTTAACTGCTCAAGGGTCAAAAAGACTTGCAATACCTCCGAGATTTGTAATCAATTCCCTTGTGGGTGAGATAATTATAGCGCCGATTCCTTTAGGAGCCCACAGCGACATTAGGCCTGCGGCTTAACATTTCCAATATAGACACTAAAAAGGCTAATGTTTTTCTGGGCCAGTTACAGCCTCCGCATTGTTACCATTTTAAAGGTAATTTCAAAATGCCTCTCTCATAGAAGTCCTCTCTATTGCAAAAAGTCTCTATTTGCAAAAAACTCTAGTAGTCGATTTTCACAATGCTCCCTAGATTCCAATTTTTTATCATTAAACAAATTTTGCAATGGAAGAAAAAGATGATAATCGCTTGGTGCCAAGTCCGGACTGTATGGCGGATGCATTAAAACTTCCCAACCAAGCTCCCGAAGTTTCTGGCGAGTCACTGTAGATGTGTGTGACCTAGCGTTGTCCTGGTGGAACACGACACCTCTCCTGTTGACCAATTCTGGCCGTTTCTGGTCAATCGCTATCTTCAAATGGTCCAGTTGTTGACAGTAGAGATCAGAATTTAGCGTTTGGCCATATGGAAGCAACTCATAATAAATAATCCCCTTCCAGTCCCACCAAATGCATAGCAAAACCTTTCTGGCCGTTTGAGGTGCTTCACCGCTCTTTGACCACGGTCGTTTTCGCAGGTGATCCATTTCTCATCTCCAGTCGTCATCCATTTAAGAAATGGGTCTATCTCATTCCGTTTGGCCAAGGCTTCGCAGATGGAAATTCGATCCATCATGTTTTTTTCTGCTAATTGGTGTGGCACCTAAACATCGAGCTTCTTTTTGAATACAGCTTGGTGTAAATGGTTTGAAACTATCTTATGGTCGATTTTTAGCTCCTGGGCGATGTTACGACTGCTAACATGCTGGTCAACTTCGATCATTTCTCCGATTTTATCGACATTTTCGACGACCGGCCTACCTGTGCGAGGTGCATCTTTAACATCAAAAATTTCTGAACGGAATCTACGAAACCAAAATTGCACATAATTGGCTGTTACAGTGTCGGAACCATAAACACCATTCACATTTTTAGCCGCCTGGCTTGCATTTTCGCCTTTGTCAAAGAAAAACTGTAAAATGTACCGAATTTTCTCTTTGTTCACTTCCATTTTTAACACGCTGTAACTGACAACTGAATACACCAAACAAAAAACAGCAAAAGAATTTTTTTTACTGTGAAATGTCACCTTTCCAACGAGCATAAATCTGAAATTGTTTGATCGATACTTTACGAGAAATCTATCAGTGCAGCCATCTACCGAAAAAATAATGGATTTCTTTTTCCCCAAACTAATATTTCAATAAATAAACTTTCGCAAGTAAAATAAATATAAAAGCATTTATACCCATATATCAATTAGCGATGGCAAAGTTACATAGGTTAATAAAGGAACAATAAGCGGAGTTTAAAGATAATTTGAAAACTCACACATGTCAATAAGGGAATTCTCACATGTAAAACAAAATATAAAGGCATTTATATCAATATAAGCTACTAACCCCCTATAGAAATTTGTACGGACCAAGCAATAATACCCAAAAGAAACAACAAACAGACACAAGAGCAAAAGATGCAATAGACAAGAAGAAGAAAAAAGAAAAATAAAATAAAAAGCAACAAATCCTAAACAAAAAAAATAGCAAGCAAAATACAAGGAAAAAAATTATAATAGAAGAGAGAAAACAATAAAGAACCATACTCACAGCGCCCAGTTCTCATGTTTGTGTAATTAGTTGTGCTATTAACACGCATCCCGTTGGTACCAGGACACACACATCACGCGGGCTCGACTCCGACATCGACAGCGCCAGCTAACGACAACATGCAACCACTGGTTCACGAGATGCACGCCGGCGACAATGCCCCACGGGAATTCCCTGAGACCCAGTGGAGGCCCCGAGACTTAACAGCATCGGCTGCGACAACGGGGGAACGTGGGACCCCCGATACCACCGAAATCAAAAACTCTGATGAACAAGCGTTGTTGTTCGCGCACTAGCGGCCTTGTTGCTCACCGAGTCAGACACCCAGCCGGCGGGGATCCGTGGAGGATAGCGACGCCAACGACCACGCCTTCATCACCGAACCAGCGCGACCGCAAGAACGAGCGAACGCATGCTTGTTGACGCACGGCCCAATTCTGCCGGGAGCAAACACATCCGAAACGCCACCCCTGGCCGCCACCACGCCAACGGACACAAGTTCAAACGGGCCAATCGGTTTCACAACTGTTGAGCATCGTACAGCTGCAAGAGGACATGCAGGAGGAATTCCGCCGACGGCCGCACCGCATCGAGGAAGTCTTCTTCTCCGGGAGGCGACTGTATCGGTTTATTCTCAACCACCAACGAGAACGGAGGATTTTTCCACCCGCGACGAGGTACCGCGTGCACTTCCCCGAGGGGTCCATTTAAGCAACGGCCCTGCCACGACACAGCCGGACGTTTAATCCTTTTCAAAGCTGACCTGATCCAGTTGCCAGCCGGCCACCGAATCACCGATCTGCCGATAGTAGTCCGACTCAATGCGGCACTCCAGCGTACAGGGGCCTCGAACCGGCAGACCGTGTTGGTCGATAAACAGCTGCACGTCATCACCGTCAGCCAGCGAAAGGAGTGAGCAGCTAAACGGGACGGCCCTCGCTGCGCCCAGAGGCAGTAAGCACCCATCCCGCCGAAGCCTCCTTCACCTACAGGCCATCTCAGAAGGCGAATCATCAGTCGTCACACTAACATCACCAATATTTACATAAACAAGAGCAAACGCCAACCTAGCAGCATATCGATCATAACAACGGCATCACGGCAACTACAACGAAACATCCACTGCAAAAGGTGGCTCTCACCGCTGGCACAAAAACGGTCACAGATGCCATTGCCCCAACAAACCAGCCAAAATTTTACAACAATCACAGCCACAACGAACTACGCTCAAAACAACTGCTACTATCACATCATAATAACACCACCAACAACGACAAACAACAACCTTACAACAACAACACCTTTACTACAACACCATCGACTACATACCACAACAGTCCTCGTTTAATAACAGCTTCGAACAACAGCATTACAGCAACAACAAAATCCTCAGCAGCATCGACTACATATTCCAACAATTATCACAATGCAGTCTTAGCAAGAATGTTAAACAACAGCAGCAGCATCAACAACAACAGCAAGTACCAACATGGATCAGTACCCAAAAATATAACTATCAGAACAACAGCATCACAACAGCTACAATGAATTCAGCAATAAGAACAACGACAACAAAAACAATAACTAGCAGCCCAACTAATCGGGTGCTGCCCATGCAGTGAAAGCATGTACTACTTTCACCGGTGCCACCCTCATCTTTAACTTATGAAATCGCTGACCTAATAGAAAGAAAAACAGCGACAACAAAAGTCACCCACAGCCAAGGCGCATTCTCGCAGTGGCCAATGTTGGCACAACCCGTACGTCATTTATATATCTTAAGTTTACGGTTATCCCGGATTTGTAGATTCTTTTTAATTTTTGTTGGTTTTCTATTATTGTAAACCACTAGGGCACTTTTGTGTTTCGCAAAAATGAAAGCATTCGAGGTTTTTTAAAAAACTATAAGTAACGGTTATAAAGCTATCCAATTGCTAAATACGGGAAATAGGAGCCGGAATAGGGAAGTGCAGCCGTTTAATTGCTAATCTTTTACGTAGACAGGTTAGATTTTATTTATTTATTTATTTATTCATATTCACTTATACATGATATTCAACTACAGAAGATTACTGTTGAATTCAGTACATCTTAATAGAGAATCTTATACTAATTGTTCCAAAACTAGTATACAATAAAACGAAAGAAAAAAATAAATTCAAAAGTTAAAAATAATAATTCATGTAGAAATAAATAAAAGGAGAGAAAAAAACGCATGTACACAGCTAGCGCAGAAGCACACTCGCAACAAGAACAGATCCAGGTTGCAAGTGAATCCTTAACCCATTGCAAACATGCATAAGCTTGGCAACCAACACGTTAAGAATACAATATTATTTTAAATGAAAAATGAGATAGTAAGAATGAAATGTTAGTTTAAGCACGATATAGGTAAATCGCGTTTATTAAGCAAACTTGCTTTAATAGACTTTAAAAAGTCCGATAATGAGAATAAGTGATAGACATCATTTAGGTTTCTGCAAACAACTCTCAGCAGGTTTAACAGCTCATAATTGTATTTATATTGACTAAGCTTAATCAACATTAAGCGGTTAGGGACAGAAAAGTTTGTCTCACCAAGTATTGCGAGCGAGTCAATAGTGCCACTGCCATCGGGCGTGGCACTCGCCTCTCATTGGTGGAGTGTCATGCGAGCACTATTGCATCATCGGCTTTCCGGCATCGGAGTATCGGATTGCTGGCCGAAGATCCCATCAGTTCTCGTGTGCCTTTGGCTTTCCGACATTGGGATGCTGGACCATTGGCCAGGGAAATAAAAATCAATGCAGGGCATAAAAAACTGAATGAAACTGAAACTGAATGAAACATTTACCAAAATGTTAACGGCTTATCAGAACTTTTTTCTTCTTTACTACAAACCTGATATATTAATTATAGCAGAGGTTTTCAACTTGTGCGCAATAACGGATACCCGGGGAAACCTTCAAATACTTCAACACCTTCAGTTTTTAAAAAGTATTCATATATGCTATCAATAATGAAGGAAAATAATTGATTGAAACACTGTATTTCTTTCTTTAGATATTAAGATGAATTAAAACACTCTATACTCTATTGGTATGTACACCTTTCTTTTGTGTCCAGTTTGGCTTCTCGTACATTATGTTTACAACGGAAAGTGAAGTGTGCATATATTGTGTATAACAAACAATATAAAGACGAAGAAAAGTAAACAAATAAACAAACTAGACATTGTAACGAGTTTCCTTAGGCAGGGTATGACTCAGTCAATCCAGGATCCGTTGCAAGAAAATTTTAATACATAATCAGGACCTTCGGGGGGAATGGTGTATGATTTCTTAGCTTTATTGGTTCCACTTTACTGGACGGGAATACAGCGATGTTTGTAGAAAATGGCTGGGGCAAGGAAAAGGAACCAGCGAGGTGACCCGACTTTGTTGCGCGCTTACCGTTTTATTTTCTTTTCTTACGACGTTCGACTTTCACTTTTTGTTCGCTTTTAATATCGCGGGGCGCTGGAAGAAAAGAACCGGATACGTTGCCAGTGTCATAGCTGCCGCCGGGGTGTCCCTGTTCCGCTACTCGTCGGAAATTACAACGACAAATTATTCTTCAGTCAGCCAGTACATCCCTCATCCATAAGGTCAGTTGTCCTACCAAGTCTTTCAGGGATGGCGATTTATACCAACCGTCACATCCCCTATCCGTAATGTCATTTAACCCACAAAGTCTTTCAGGGATGGCGATTTATACCAACCGACACATCCCCTATCCGTCATGTCATTTAACCTACAAAGTCTTTCATGGATGGCGATTTATACCAACCGACACATCCCCTATCCGTAATGTCATTTAACCTGCAAAGTCTTTCAGGGATGGCGATTTATAGCAACCGACACATCCCCTATCCGTAATGTCATTTAACCTACAAAGTCTTTCAGGGATGGCGATTTATACCAACCGACACATCCGTAATGACACCGAAATGAACGAGTCTGTGCGATGCGCTGTTCTTTTATAGCCTGAGTCTCACTCGCTTGTCCTAATGCCAACATGCTCTATGTGTTTACATAAGTTTGAGGTAATATGCTTGTTATTATTTTTTTTCCCTACCCAAGTTCAATTCTGCTTGTTTTGTTTACCCTAACGGTGCTACACATTCTGCGCACTTTTACACCTAGAGATTCTTGCTGAAGTTTGTTTTGCATGCATAGATTTTCTACCTAAGTTCG